>NC_092204.1:7991282-8060466 GCF_043381705.1 Parasteatoda tepidariorum
AATTCAATTGGTAAATTCAGGGGGTGATATAAATTATTTCCAAAGGAACTAGACTAATACAATTCCAACCTGGCGAGTAGCGACTTATAACAAGACACTCTGTTTGATGCTTTTACTTGTTGCTAGAAATCAGGTTCGCAGAAAATGCTGTTTACTAGTTAAATTTAGTAGGAATAACACGATCTGTGACGTAGGCTATAGTATACCCAATTACATATTTATTCGCACCTGGTATTTTTTCTAAAGGGGCAATTTGACTATATAACTCAGTTTCAAAAAATCAAGCAGTTCGAATAATTGTTGTTGGAAAAAATTCTTGGTATCATTTACAGTATCTCCAATTTTTAGAAACTTTCATAAGTTTCCCATTTTTAAAAGATGGATGTTGGGTAAGTAACATATTGCATAACAGTCAGTTTGTAATTGCCCCAAAATGAAAATACAGTGAAACAGCAACGCTTAAAAAGTTCTTAATATTTAACACTAAAAGTACCATAACCGGTCAAATGACCGTTAAAGAACTTTTGCATCGAAAATGCGCTTATCATCTTATCGTTTTTGCACATTTGACTTCATGACTTTTTCTAACAATCATACACAGTTAATATTCTATTATTATCTTTTTTTGTATTTTGTTTGTTTCAAATAATACTTGTCGTATACCTATATCTACCACAAACGGTCATTTGACCGGGAGAACAATTTATTGCTTTATAAGGTCATCGGATTAGAAATTACGATGTAATGCGTGTTCAATGTACGGTAACGATTAAAAAATTCTTAATATTTAACACTAAACATACCATAACCGGTCAAATGACCGTTCAAGAACTTTTGCATCGAAAATGCGATTATCATCTTATTGTTTTTGCATCTTTGACTTCATGACTTTTTCTAACACTTATACATATACAGTTAATATTCTATTATTTATATTTTTTTGTATTTTGCTTGTTTCGAATAATTCTAATCGTATACCTATATCTACCACAAACGGTCATTTGACCGGGAGAATAATTTATTGCTTTATAAGGCTATCGGATTAGAAATTACGATGTAATGCGTGTTCAACGTACGGCATTCGATGAGTTGCACATTTCTTCAAAAGACTGTTGCGTAGTTAGTGCAATCAGAATAACTGCGAATTCAAATGTCAAGAAAGTACCTAAAATTTTAGATTGGCATTTTTGTGTCAGAAAAAGTGACTAAAACTAAATGTTTTGGTAAGTAGCTTATATTTTATTTTGATAGCTTTACTTCATTTCCAACTAACTAACTGTTAGTTTTTACTCAGAAAAATGTCGAAACAATCCAGACAGCACAAGTTCTTCGAAGAAATAATATTAATTATAAGAATAATTAAAAGAATTGTAATTCCTATATATTCTTATAATTATAAGAATAATTATAAGAATTGTAATTCGTATATATTCTTATAATTACAAGAATAATTATAAGAATTATAGAAATAATAATTAGTAGAAATATGTTTGCCAAAAATGTACAATGGAAGTACCCTGCATATGTAGAAACAATCCAGACAGAACAAGTTCTTAGAAGAAATAATGTTAATTATAAGAATAATTATAAGAATTGTAATTCCTATATATTCCTATAATTACAAGAATAATTATAAGAATTATAGAAATAATAATTAGTAGAAATATGTTTGTCGAAAATGTACAATGGAAGTACCCTGTATATGTAGAAACAATCCAGACTGTACAAGTTCTTAGAAGAAATAATATTAATTATAAGAATAATTATAAGAATTGTAATACCTATATATTCCTATAATTACAAGAGTAATTATAAGAATTATAGAAATAATAATTAGTAGAAATATGTTTGCCAAAAATGTACAATGGGATTACCCTGTATATGTAGAAACAATCCAGACAGTACAAGTTCTTAGAAGAAATAATATTAATTATAAGAATAATTATAAGAATTGTAATTCCTATATATTCTTATAATTATAAGAATTGTAATTCGTATATATTCTTATAATTACAAGAATAACTATAAGAATTATAAAAATAATAATAATTAGTAGAAATATGTTTGCTGAAAATGTACAATGGAAGTACCCTGTATATGTAGAAACAATCCATACAGTACAAGTTCTTAGAAGAAATAATATTAATTATAAGAATAATTATAAGAATTGTAATTCCTATATATTCTTATAATTATAAGAATAATTATAAGAATTGTAATTCGTATATATTCTTATAATTATAAGAATAACTATAAGAATTATAAAAATAATAGTAATTAGTAGAAATATGTTTGCCAAAAATGTACAATGGGAATGCCCTGTATATGTAAAAAATGAGTTGAGCAATGAATTAAAAATTCTTACTCTTTGTATTCGTAATACATAAAAATTGGCAATATACAATTTTGTTAAAGTTTTTTTTAGTTTATTAAAGTTTTTTTTAAGTTTATTTCCTTCCTAACATCCATATTTCATGCATTCAATCAAGAAACATACAGTTCGGGCATTTGCTATTGTAGAAATAGTGCTGGTATGTTTATTATTAAGTGCTATATTAAGTGCTAGGTTTAGTGTTGAAGAACTATCTGCTAAAAAAATATCAGCGATCAAGTTTATCACCAGGCCTTTTTCATCTGCATGAAAACAATACAATAATCAGAAACAAAAACAAACTCCGTTCAGCCCAAACAAAAATTCACGAATTAGTCCTCTTTTGCCATAAAATGCATATTGCCCTATTCACTAGTCAAAAATTTAGGTCGCAGATTACAACAAATCACAAATGTAGATTATATACCGCTTTTGAATAACAACTTTGTCTTTCTTTTTGAGATAAGAATAAAAAAGTTCTGAGATGAGTAATATTTTTTAAAACTTGCACAGATTTATTTGATATGTTCTAAAAACCCATTTCAACTACTGGATTTATTTAGTTAAACAAAGAGTTAAGAAAATAAATCATTTTCCAGCGGAAAAAACAAATCATTCTTTAAAATGGAATAATAATGAAACTAAAAACTGGTATGCGTCAATCTAAGAGATTAACTTTTCGCAACCATTTCATTTGAAATTAATTATTTTATGTAAATATAAAGGTGATATTTTCGATTAACTTTTAAAAGCTTTAAATGGTATATGATGTCAGAGAGAATAATTAAAAAAACTCGGTAATGCATCTTTATTTTTTCAAAATAACACACACAGCTCAAAATTTCTTTTTTTAAAATTTCTTGAAACGGAACTCGAGAAAAAAAAATTAAACACATGAAAATTTTTTTTTTTTTAATTTTTAAGTCTAAAAAATTTTAAATTATTTAAAACTAATAAACTACAAAAAGTATTTAAAATGAAAACCAATAACGAAATTGACTGATAATTTGAGTAAAATAAAAAATTTGAAGAAAGTTATATTTTTTAAATCTAATCCAATTCTCGGCCGATTCCAGTTAATTTTTAAACAAAAATTCAGTTAAAAATGTCTGAATTTTTGTTTAAAATTCAGTCAATTAAGATAACGTTGTTTAAAATGGAACTGTCGAGTCGAGAGTTGTCGTTTTCGACTCCGACTCTTACTCCAACACCGATTCTTATTCCAACACCGACTCTAACACCGATTCTTATTCCAACACCGACTCTAACTCTAACACCGATTCTAAATCCAATACCGACTCTTACTTCAACACCGATTCTTACTCCAACAACTACTCTTACTCGAACAACGACTGTAACTCCACCATTGTAAATCCAACAACGACTATTACTCCAATACCAACTATTATTCCAACAACGATTCTTACTCCAACACCAATTGTTACTCCAGCATCGACAATCACACCAACACCGATTGCCATAAATGCATATTGCCCTATTCACTAGTCAAAAATTTAGGTCGCAGATTACAACAAATCACAGATGTAAATTCATGACAACAGTGCTGACGTAAGTTATCCTCAGTGGTAGACGGATCATGGGTAGAGTCCCCTTGCCGTCAGGTTAACCATGGAAAGTTTTCGTGATTTTCCTCTCCATGTAAAAATGTGGGTTAGTTCCATCAAAAAGTTCTCCACGAAGGTCAAACTTCTCTCAACACTTGTTCCAGGAGTTCCCTTGTCTTCTGGATTGGGTCAAATATTACAAAGTTACGGAGGGGAACATTTGTAGTCCTAAACCCAAAATTGGATCGGTTGCTCAACAACGGTCATAAAATAAAATAATAATAGCCTTATAAATTACATAATGTATAAAACTTTAAACTTTTATACACCCGTAAAAGTTTCTTTTCCTGTTTTGAATAATTCAGCTTAAATCAATCGTTAAAAAGACTTCTAAAATTATTTTTTATTCTAACAAACATTTATTTACAAAGATGAGTATACTCTTTGAAATGTAGACGTCATTTACAAATCAATAATTCATTCAATAATCACGATTCTCATAATTTACACTGAGCTCAATGAAATGAAATGAATTAAACATTTTTGCATAATAACTCACGTCTTTAACTATCCACGCTCATTCATTATAATTGATCGTAAAAAAGTTTCCGTTCGTATAAATGATTGTTAAAAATTGGAATGACGCATAGACGTGTGAAATATACGGCATTCAATTACCGAGAAAATAGCTTTTAAACTGCGTAAAATCTATTTCAAAATACTGAATTTGAGAATAGTTGATTTCGCAGCATCATTAGTGCGTGACATTCATTCACTGTGTATTGCGATAGAATGTCTGCTTTTCTGTTCTTTAAAAATTATCTCTCGACAATAAATTTTCTGCTTCGCGTTCGCGACACAAAAATTAATTAAGTAACTTTTTTAGAGATCAGGACCTGTTCACTTCGCTCACCAACCCCCGTGGTTACTTCTTATATTCGTCCTTGTATTTTAAATCGATATTTTTTTTTAAAAAAGAAAGAAGACCGATTTGTTCATAAAATTAATAATTTTGCGCAAGAAAATTTTGCTGGTATGCTAATTGTAACAAGATGAAAGATTACTTGGATTAAAATAATAATCAATTGTATATAAAAGCAAAATGTATTCAAAAAGCATGTTTCAGTAAGAAGTTAAAATATACCGGCATGAGGTAAAAAGGAAGATTTTCTGAAACGATGGTAACGGAGAAGGAGAAAAAGTGGAGATTGGGGAAATCACGTAACCCTGAAATGTCTATTCTATTTATAAAGAGCATAGGAAGATCGTTTAACGCCTAACCGTAATGGTGCGGTAATGAAACATTTTTGTGGATTTTTTCACCAAAAAATTTACACATTTAGATTTGATGACTATTTGTTATGCATAAAAGATGTAATCTCTACCGCGCAAAAGATTGGTTAGATTTAATACGTTCAAGACTATTGCAAATTTTTGAAATTTAAAAAAATAGCATAATAATAATTTTAAAAAAATACTATAATACTTGAATACTTTTAAAAACATACTATAATACTTGAAATTTAAACAAATACCATGATAATAATAAAAAAAAAATACTTTAACACTTGAATACTTTTAAAAACATACTATAATACTTTAATACTTTTCAAAACATAATATAATACTTGAAATTTAAAAAAACACTATAATAGTAATTTTAAAAAAATCTATAATACTTGAATACTTTTAAAAACATACTATAATACTTGAAATTTTAAAAATAATACTATAATTATAATAAAAAAATATTATAATACTTGAATACTTTTGAAAACATACTACAATACTTGAAATTTAAAAAAATACTAGAATAATAATTAAGAAAAATTCTATAATACTTAATTACTTTTAAAAACATACTATAATACTTGAAATTTTAAAAAAATACTAGAATAATAATGAAAAAAAATACTAGAATGCTTGATTACTTTTAAAAACATACTATAATACTTGAAATTTAAAAAAAATACTAGAATAATAATGAAAAAAAAAACTAGAATGCTTGATTACTTTTAAAAACATACTATAATACTTGAAATTTAAAAAACTACTATAATAATAAAAAAATACTATAATACTCAAATACTTTTAAAAACATACAATAATACTTGAAATTTAAAAAAATACTATAATAATAATAAAAATACTATAATACTTAAATATTTTTAAAAACATACTATAATACGTGAATACTTTTAAAAGCATACTATAATACTTGAAATTTAAAAAAAGATATACAGTGAAACGTGTCGATCTGACCACCCAAGCTGGTTAGTAAGATCCGGTCTTGCTAAGAACCAAACTTTTACAAAGAACCGAATTTATTTTATATAATAAAATAAAGCAAAGTAAGCCTGACCACCTGTATGTCTTTAATGCTGACCACTGAAATCGGTAAAATTTGTCTAAGAGCTATTCTAAACATTTCATAAGTCTACCGATAAGAAAAATTAACTCTCTAGGAAATTTCCTGTGATAGACATTAGAATATCACAGAATTGATATAAAATATATTTAAAAGATAACATAAACCCCTTTGTGAGTTGACCATACGAGAAAACTGTTAACTTGCATAATTGCCTATGTTATATACGTTATTCCAAAAATGTAAGAACATGATGAAAATTAAATAATGAATTATTCCTCCCCCATAACTTAACCACCTGCATGTTTCGAATGTTGACCACTGAAATAATCTATAATTGTCTAAAAGCTATTCTCAACATTTCATAAGTTGTCCGACAAGGAAAATAAACTACCTAGAAAATTTTCTATCATATTGTTTTGGGAAGTAGAAATTCACTGAGTGGATAAAATGCAATTAAAAGATAATTTAAACCCTTTTGTGTGTTGACCATGTAAGAAAACTATTAATGTACATAATGACCTATTTCATATGCCTTATTCGTTTATAAGTAAAAATAAAATAATCGAAATAAAACAATAACTCAGCCTTTTTCTATAAATTGACCATCTGTCTCAGTTGATCACTAAAACAATAAACTGCAAGTGGTCAACTTACATAGGTATCACTGCATTTTCATTACAGATATTACGATAAATGGTTCGAAAAATTTAAATAGGATTTTCTTTTTCCCAGTAATAAATGTTTGATTTGCGGCCCTTTCTTTAAAAAAAATTGGCAACATTTTCGTTGTAGTTTGGTGGTTTATGAACAGTGTACTCTTAACTTATTACTTCTTTGATTAACCATTTTGACTTTAAAAAAATCAAAATAATTAAATCCAAACTAACTGTTACTACTAAAAAATATATTTTGATTTTTTTTTACCATGTTTGCAATGACTTGCATTGCTGCCGTAGTATTAAACATAGTAAGCATAATTTAGTAGCATTGCTAAGCGTAGTATTAAAAGAAATCACAACAAACTTTTTGAAATTAGGGAAAAATTCAAATTAATATAATAATTTATCCACCCTTACTAAAAATGAGGTGTTTTTTATGTTGTTTTGGGGTTGATAGAGGGAAAAAAATAAACCTGTGGTAGAAAATGTGGTTATGTTTTGCACCAAAAATAACCTCATCAATAAACCTCAATTTCAACCTCATTTACACCTCACAAAATCAACCTCATATATAACTCAGAAATAATTTTAGTTTTAGATCGGGTGAAATAATTCACACCTCATATATACGTAATGTGCTTGAAGTATAGAAAAAATAATCCGTACACCTCAAAAACAACCTCCTTAAGCTGGTTGCTCTGAAGTAGATTTCCATCAACATCAAAACAACCTCAAGTGTTAATAAAAAAGCTTTATACATCTTGATTATACACCTTGGGAGGTTATATTTTGCACCAAAAATAACCCCATCAATAAACCTCAATTTCAATCTCATATATAACACAGAAATAATTTTAGTTTTAGATCGGGTGGAATAATTCACACCTCATATACATGTAATGTGCTTGAAGTATAGAAACAAATAATCCGTGCACCTGAAAAACAACCTCCTTAAGCTGGTTGCTCTGAAGTAGATTTCCATCAACTTCAAAACAACCTCAAGTGTTAATAAAAAAAGCTTTATACATCTTGATTATACACCTTGGGAGGTTGATCTTTTAAGGTTGATTTTGAAATCCACTTCGAATAAACCTCAAATCAACCTTGGCAACTCAAAACAACCTCATATAAACCTCAAAAATAGCTTAAATTTTTGCAAGAGCAGTGCTGTATAATATTAAAAAAAGGTTCGGGTGAGCAATAAAATAATTTTACAATCATTTCCATATTAAATTAAAAAGCTATGAATTGATAAATGATTTGAATTTTACTGACCTATATTTTCCCATCAGGAAATGATGATAAAATCTTTGGTTAGATTAAGTATTTTGAAAGTTCGATTTTTGAAAAGCCAAACCTTATGGGAAAGGTAATTTTACCTTTTGACTATATCGTATTGTTTTTGAAGGGTGGAACAAAAGTTTAAATTCTTTTGTAGCAGTTTCTCAACCCACTTCCTTTGGGTACTAAAAGTAACAAACATCACAGTTTAATCTTAAATGAACTCAAAAAGTTTGCTTTTGTAGTCAAAAGATTGACCATTTATGCCTTGATTCACCCATACAATGGTGGGCGTCTTCACACAGTGTCATTTCATTGTATGGGTAAACGTGAAAGATGAAACTGCGCCACACCCACCATTTCATACCGTCAGAATAATCTGTTGAAAACTGACCACTGTCCAGAACATATTGGATTTTTCTCTTTTATGCATTAAAGTATAAATGGAACAGATATTGTTATATAAATCACTCTTCTGTAGATCACAATAGCATTTGTAAACGATACCAGAATGTATATCAAATATTTATAACAATATATATTGGATTAACAACAAAGTTTTTGCCATTTTCTTTTTTTTTAAACTTTTAACAGTCCGCGTATCGTTAAATGTTTTCTGCGTGCATTATGTTTTAGGTCACTAAAAATTAGCTCTACAGGAATCTATGTTTATTTTTTATTCGAGTTAATTTATGTTTATGCTCAGATCATTAAAATGAAATTTTCCCTGGAGGAAAAGAACATTTTTCACAGTTCCTTAATAGACAACTCGATATATTTGTCCAGAAAAAGCATATTTAAACATGATTTAAATAATAAAATTTCTTGATGCTTAAGGAAAAGCATGCGTTTTAAATGATATGAAAATGAAAACTGAGGTACCATTGTGTAATCTCATGCTTAACTCTTTTCCCTCACTGTTTTCTTCTGTTCACTAATGTTGGTGCTTAAAATGGATTTAACAAATTTGTATGAGGCGCTACTTAGTCGTGGCAGTCAGAAATATAGTCTCTAAAAATATAATATGATGGAAATGAATCTGAATAAGTTAATTCTCCAAAATCTACCTCGAAAATAACTCTTTGTTTTCAGACAACAATAACGCGTAATCGCTTACATTTATAGAATCAGGTAACCTTGCAGTGATCCTTAAATACGATTATTATTACAACTATAAGAATGACACTTTTAATGTTATTTCCTTTATTTTATGAACATCATACCATTTGTTTACAAAGGGGGATAATTTAAAGAATAATTCACAATAATGATAAAAAGATACTTTCCATTCAAGGTACTTTTAAAATGAAATGTTTTTGTTTAAAAAAAGAAAAACAACTCCACATCTAATTAGAATAGATTTAGAAATATTTGCTAACAATGAAGCTATATGCCTATAAATTATCGTCTGCTGTGACATTTTGAAGCAGAAAACGATTTTTAAAAAAAATAAACTTCTTCTACAAACAACCTTTTTAAATCTCAATTTTCACCTACGTCAACCTTGAAACTAAATACTCCCGCTTTTCTATTTATTTTTTTCTCTCTCTTTGTTTAGATTGAATTTATTAGTCTTTGACTTCCGGCAAAAAGCAAGGCATAATAACCCACGGCGTCAAAGGAAAGAAGGTCATTCTTTGCTTGTAAAAAAATATCGTCTGACAATGGCCGAATGTGGGTCCTTTAATTCTAGGACTTTTTTATAATTCTGAATGGGATCAGGTTCATCTTCTGAACGTGGGGGTATATCTGAGGTCAACCCGGAAATGATACACTTTTTTTACGAACGTAATAAGGTCAAACTGTTGATTTTTATCAGCCTGCAGCTACATAAAATGTTTATCTTTTTTCAAAGTTGATATAACATAGCGCTTTGCTTCAGAGAATGCTTCTAAGGTATGCAAAGTGAAAGTTGGAAAGTGGGAAAAGAGAACAAATGTGTGAAAAGTGCACGTTTATGAAATGAGATGTCGAAACGTGGGTTAAGTTAGTGCTTCTAGCGAAATCATCACGCAGCGATGATTCGTGAATTCCGATTTCATCTGAAGACCAATTATCGGAATTATTGTTAGTGAGAGGCATATAAATGGCGTACTTAATAATATTTTTATCGATTTCAATATCGCTTTTCACTTATGATGCATTTTGAGTGAGATGATCCCCGATGTTCGGCTAGTTTCGATCTTGTTTCAGGAAAATTTAACATAAGTGTGTATACTCTTGGTCACCGCGGCATTATTTATTTTATTTCTAAAGGCTGTGAGTGGCATCAGTTGGCTTGTTTATAATTTTCATGGAACGTTTGTGTTTTGTGCTTGTCGTTTGTTCTCACCTGTTTCATGTAGAATAAATGTTTTGTCCCAGTTACTTCTTCATATTTTATTAAATAATTTCAAACTCAATCTTTAATATTTATAAACCTGCAAGCAGGATAAGTTTTTAGAACCGTTTGCTACAAAGCGGGGTGATATTGCCAACAAATAATTAAATAAAATTAACGAAATAAGAAAAGACATATTTCTGTACTTTAAACAGGCATTTTTACCAAATACAAGACATAAAATTACTCTAAAGCAGGAGTTCCTATTTTTTTTTCAGCTGTGGGACATTAAATGTCTCCGACTTTAAAGTATATTAGCTGTTGCCAGCACGGAAGTACTTTGATTTCAATTTGAATATGTATGCTTTTGTTCGAAAAAGTCAAACTCCGTCACCAATAATTGGCATGACAGTTTTAGAAAGGATCAAATATAAATATAAATAATTAATTCGTAAATAAGTTTCTATTTCTATAAAAATACAAAATTATTCTAAATAAATACTTAACGTATAACTAACTATTCAACACTAATTAAACTATTACTTCTGACAAAATGAATCTAATCAAATACTTGACATATAACTAATTTATTTCAAAATTAGGCCAACCAATTATTAAAATTATTGAGAAACAGTTAAAATAAAAAAATGTCTAAGATTTTCAATTTAAAGATTCCGTGCTCTGTATCAGAACTAACAAGGCACCCCAAAAATTATTTTGGCTTTACAGAAAAAAAAATTTGCTACGGAGTTGAAATCTAATTATTATGCTATTGTTATGGCACGCTAATTTAAAAGAAATCGCGACATTAAGCTCGAGAATCGCTAAGCAATACGATTTTTGACTTAAATTTTCAGGGATTTTTTTATATTTATTTTTTGTTTATTACCCATTGGCAAAATGGATGTTGTTTTAGGACTGATGGCGTGCGCACCTTATTTGGACGTCATCACACTTTTCAACTGTGTTCAAGAGTAATAGTAAACAGTGTGCATGCAACTTCATTGCATGCGTTGCTATGGCGACAGCTGATGTTTGATAATTTTTTTAGATTTTTTTTTATCTATTTATTTATTTTTGCTGCAGGTGCCATTGCCATGTTTTCATATTGAATGGGTTCTATTGACAACCTGGGTCTTTGGAGATCAGGTTGACGATAGATTGAAGCGAATGATTTTCTTTTTTCCAGCCTCGTTTTTCTTTTCTTTGTTTTAATTTTTAGAACATCGTCTGAAATGCAAATTTATAATTGTATTATCATTTGTTCTATTTAGAACTATACAATTTCCGAAATTTAAATTTTTTCAAACTTTATTTTCTTACAAACTTTATTTTGCGAACCCGATGGTTAGTTCCTTTTTGAAACTTTATTTTTAATGTTGATTTTTTTCATAATGAGCAAAAGTTAATTTTATTTTATTTTAAATTACTTTATAACCGTCGTTGAACAGCCGACCCAATTTTTGGGTTTGCGACTACTAATGTTCAACTCAGTAGCCTTGTGATTTTGAACCCAATCTAGAAGACAAGGGAACTCCTGGATCAAATATTGAGAGAAATTTGCCTTCGTGGAGGACTTTCTGAGTCACCCAGCCGCATTTGCGTTACATGGAGAGGAAGATCACGAGAACCTCCCACGGTTAGCCTGACGGCAAGGGGACTCCAACCCATGATCCGTCTACCACTGAGGATATTTCACGTCAGCACTGTGATCTGTGCAATCCGGATGCGGAATTCATATCAACCAGCCATTGCTGGGATTCGAACCCGGTTCACCTAATTGGAAGGTGAACGCGGCTCTAAGCTTAACTTAATTGAAATTAATAACATTTTTTTATTTTAAGTTTACTGTTTCAGCATTTTCTTTATTGAATAAATAACTTTGAAACAAATAAAGGTTCAGCAATCTTTTTGTAGGGCAGTTTTTTCATCATGTTTTGTAGTATTAAATATTTTTTGCAAAACATCCGAAACTGCAAAGTTCTAACATTCGAATACAAATATTGTACCGCACGCTCTGCAGATAAACTATTTGGTATTGCTGATCAATGCCATGGTTTCTGCTACTTGAATCCCGTGTACTATTAGTAGTTTTAAAAACAGTTAATGAAAACTGGTTGTGTTAATATAAGCGGAAATATTTACGCATACGCCATAAACGTGCTGAAGTTTTTAAAAATCTCAATGTCATGAAGTACTGCAAAGTTTGCTCAGCAGATGCGAGGTAGGATTAGCAGATAGTTATCAGTTCAGAAAGCTGATTATCGAACAACGCATGAGCGAATTAGTTTTTGTTAAAACTACCAGCAGGCCGTTTTAAGAATTTGAGGCTTAAGATCAAAAAGCAGATACATTTCTCTTTTTAGTATTTCTTTTTTAGAAGAAAAACATGTGTAAATTGCGCATGAATTATGTGTTTACTACATAAGAATGAATAATACACGAATTTTTTAAACGAATCGCATAAAAATACAAAAAGTATAAGGACGGCTTCTAGGATTTTTAAAAATAAAATAAACATTTTTGTTATTTTTTCTACCTCGTATTTTCCTGATTCACGTTAAAATACTGTAGCTAAGTAAAAACGCTGAGGATGATTGTTTACTTTTATTAATGTGAAGATAGTGGTATCTCAAAAGCGTGTTTACCTAAAGATTAAAAAAAAAGAAAAGATTGAGGATACGTTCTTAAAAAAGAAAACCAAACGAAGTCAAAATAAAAAATCAACAAAATAGTTATGATCGAGTTATTACGATCACTGGTTATGCATTGGTCAAATGCTTTTTCTTTCTGGATTGACTCCGTTAAACAACATTTCACATCATGGGTTGCAAAAACTGTCTCAATTGATGTTTGTCATCGGATTNTCATTTTTGGTGATGATATTTGAGAATTTGTTTGGAAGATCCGCTTCAGCATTAGAAAGAAACGTCGCATCCATATATACTGTTTGTCTACGATAGGTACTCTGTCCGCCATTCGTCTGGAGGGGTGGCGGGGACTATGGTAACGAGGTATGATTATTTCAAGTAGGGGTGCGGGGTCCCTCTTTAAGACTGGTTTCGGTGGAAGAAAAGGTGACTTCTTTCTTTGATCTATTGTATTAGCCCTAGAGTAAAGAGAAATGAGCATTCGCGCCTGAAACATCGTTTAGAGCGTGTGATTCCTTTTTTTTTAATCTTTTCTCTTTCTTAAAAACTTCTGTTTTAGAAAAAAAATTTAAAAAATTTATATGTATGTATGAAATATGTATGGGAATTGTATAAAATTGTTTAAAGCAGCTCAATGTTTTATTAATAAATAACTCATCTATAAATTTATCATACATAGTAAATTGGTTATTAAGAAAAAAATAAATTTGCTAATANTCCTGCCTATGTACGTGTTTCAAGACGTCACAAAATACTTTTCCCTCTTCAGCATTCATATTTATATTGAAATCACCGTCAAGACAGTAATTATGCGTTAATAATAAAAAGAATGTAAAAATACTCTAAATTATTATTATGTAAATACATTAAAAATGTCTACTAGTGAAAATAAAAAATTCAAAACAGCAGCGGTCGTCATAGCAACGCATGCAATGACGACGCATGCGCACTGTTTACTATTACTCTTGAATGGTTGAAAAGTGTGTGGATGCCATCAAATCCAAACCAACACCCATTTTGACAATGGGTAAAAATATGAATTACACAAAAACGAAAGAGTTGGTTGAATATAGGAGCTTAAGGTGTAAACCTAAATAATGTTACGAACTAAAAGTTACGAATTCAAAGAGCGTCGTAAACTAAATTTGCCGAGAACGGCAGAAAAATTTGAAAAGAAAAAAAAAACTCACAAGAGTGGCGAAACCCGGGTTTATCTGAAAGAGGTAAACTATCTATTCTATTTTAGATAAGAAAGGGATCGAACGCGAGGCAAACTAAAAACTTCTGAAGGTATTTTGAATGCGATACTAAAGTAAACTTACTGAGGATATGAAGTAGGCGAAAAGGTAAATCCATCTAAAGATATTAAATGCTTCGGAAAGCAAATATCATGAGGGTATTAATTGCGTAAGAAGATAAACTTTTTAAAGATATTAAATGAGTAAGAAGACAAATATACTCTTGAGTATTAAATGTGCAAGAAGGTTAACTTCTAAGGAGTATTAAATTTGTAAAAAAACTAAACCTGCACAGGATATTAAATGTGTAAGAGAGTAAACCTCCAGAGGGTATTGATTGTCTAAAAAAGTAAACCTCCAAATGGTGTTTTGCGTAGGCAAGTAAATTTCCTAAGAGTGTAAGAAAGTAAGTCTATTGAAGGCATTAAATACATAAAAATATATGCCCCCAAGGAGGACTAAATGTGTAAAAGTTTACCCTCCTGAAGACTTTTACTTTATAAGAAGATAAGCCTATTGCGGGTATTGAATCTGTAAGAAGGTAAACCTCCTAAAGGTAGTAAATGCGTTAGAAGGTAAACCTCCTGATGATATTAAATGAGTACGGAAGTTAATCTGAGGATATTAATAGAGTTAGGTAAACTTTTTGCGGGTATTAAGTGTATAAAAAGGTAAATCTTCCCAAGGGCGCCGGCAGAATAATATAAAAGGTGGTGCAACCCTCTAACAAACTACCCTCCCCCCGAAAAAAAAATTAAATATTCTGCTATTACATTTTGTTTTGTTATTACATATACTTTCATCTGTTCATTTTTTCAAGATACATTTCTTCATTGTTAGCAAGATATTTAAACCGCCGGCGACCTTGAATCTCCCGATTGTATTAAACATCTGAAGTCTTTGGCTAAATTATAGACGCACTATAAGATTCTGCCGCATCTTTTCCTTTGTTTTGGGCTCCAATTCGTCCCCCTAACTCAATTTTCTTCGTTATGCGTCGAACGCTAGCTTCAGAAACCTGCCAGTGATATTTGCGCGGTTTGAAAATATTATAGCATTCACTAGGGCCTTTACTTCAACTTTTCTACGTGGTGAAAAATCGCTTAACGAAAAGTAGCTTAACGAATCACTCTAATTAATCTTCACATTACCCACTAGGCACTTAGTACTTCAACGAATCACTCTAATTAATCTGCAAATTACCCACTAGGCACTTAGTACTTTAACTAATCACTCTAATTAATCTGCACATTAGCAAGGGAATCTGTAGAATGACTGAAATCTACACTTTAGAGGTAGGTAGGTTTTCGTAACACAAAAATATCAATGTTGAGCTAAAGAGTTAAATTGAAAATCGTTTTATCCACGAGCAAATAAAAATGTCTTTATTTGTCTTTGCAAAATCTTTATCCTTGAAAAAAAAACAATCGTTTCCTAACATTACATTCGGAGCGACTAAATGAGGCGTGGAAAAAGATGATATCGCTGTTGGAGCCTTTCTATAAAGACATGCCCACAGTCCTTGATCAGTTTCTTGTGTCCCTGACTTTGAGATCTTTGGTATTCAGGACTGCCATTATGAAAAAGGCGTATGATTTCCCGATTGTTCCGAAAACGATAAGAACTCATTCGAATCTGCGTCGCTATCGTTTGCGATCGCTATCGAGGTGCAGATTACTGCCTTGTTTGCGATCGGTTATTGTTAGGAAAAGTTCACGGTTTTTTGAATGATGTAACTATAAAAAGAATTATGTATCCCCAAATGTTTCTGGCATGTTTGAAAAACAAACTGAAGAAAATGGTATTACAAAACGGAAAAGTTTTACGTTTAGAATTTGTTCTTTCGCACTTACTAATGGCTATCGAGGTGTCGATTGCGGTCGTTTGATTATTAGATTGATTGGTATTGTTTAGAAAGAAGTTCACGGTTTTAGGGTGATGTAACTATAAAAAGAATCATGTATTACAAATGTTTCTCGAATGTTTTAAAATAAACTTAAAAATGGTATTACAAAACTGACAAGTTTCGCGTTTAGAATTGGTGTTTCTCACTTGCGATGATAATCAAGACGTAGATTACTGCTGTTTGATTATTAGATTGATAAGTATTGTTTAGAAAGAAGTTCACGCTTTTTGGATGATGTAACTATAAAAAAAACTATGTATTACAAATGTATCTAGTATGTTTGAAAACAAACTGAAGAAAATGGTATTACAAAATGGAAAAGTTTAACGTTTAGAATTTGTTCTTTCTCACTTACTGTGGCGTGGCTATCAAAGTGTCGATTGCGGCCGTTTGATTATTGGATTGATTTGCACTATTGAAAAAGAAGTTTACGATTTTTAAATAATTTAACTAAAAACAAAACATTTATTATTGATTTTTTCTGGCATGTTTAAAAACAAACTATAAAGAGAAATTACCAATCAGAAAAGTTTTATGTTCAGAATCTGCTTTTCCCGCTTAACCCTTATCGGCAAAGGAATATTTAAGCAAACAGTTCGGCCAAAAATAACCATAAGAATTGTGGTCATTGTATGAAAGATGAGAATAAAGATATATGATATATATCTTCATATTTTTCAAAATTTTAAATGGTTGTTTATGATTAAAACATGGGCAGTTAAAGAGATAAACGTATTACAATTTTATGGGACAGTTCTTATCACAAAGCTCCTGAAAAGATTTAGATGACTTTTACGTCGATGCAGATTACTGTTGGATTATGAGAATGATTGCTATCGTTTGAAAAGAACTTCAGGGTTTTTGGATGAAGTAATTATAAAAAGGATTACGCATGCTAAATGTTCATGGAATTTTTCATAACAAATAATAAAGTAGTATTACAAAACAGATGTTTAAAGGACTTAAAGGTAGAAATAAAATAGTATTCGAAATCACACGTAGATACTATGAAGGAATAATAATAACAGCTGTGGACAACAATTGAAATTTCTGAATCTGGACTTTTCTGACTTATATTCTATTTTGACGATTATTTCACTGTAGTATAAAGAAGAATTAGAATAAAAAAAATTCAATATTGAATAAAAAATAAGAAATGGTTAATTGTAAACTTCATAGTAAAAAAAAAAATAGATATTTAATATGGTCCCGGTAGTAGAAACCCTCCTGTACGGCAGCAAGATCATCAGATTCATTAGAGAATTTGCAGATTATTTTTCCTCTCAATTTTTTTTTCTTTATATAAAAAAAAGTTTAATATATTACTGTGAGGAGAAACAGAAAAAGCATTCTTAATTCCTAAACTTACTCAGCTACTATTTGCTTCAAGTTCTTAACAAAATTTTTTGGTAATCAGCAGATACATAAGCAAAAGAAAAGTTATTATATGAGTTAAAATTCCTAATAATGTTCTACAATTAAGGTAATTTTCAAAAATCAAGAATGTCATTAATTTAAATTATTCCACTGATTTAAATGAGTATAAAAAAATTTTTTTAGGCAGCAAGTGTTTTCGAAGATTTCGCACGGCAAAACTGTTAGCACAATTTGAAAGATGAAGCTATTACAAATCGTGTCATTTTTACCCATGCAATATTCGGATAGACCAAAATGATAAGAATTTAATGAGTCGCGATGGCTCAGGGGATAGAGCGCTCGCCTTCCAATGAGATGAGAGGGTTCGAATCCATGCGATGGCAGGGAAACGAATTCCGCATCCGGCTTGCACCGACCACAGTGCTGACGTGAAATATCCTCAGTGGTAGACAGATCATGGGTTAGAGTCCCTTTGCCGATAGGCTAACCGTGGGAGATTCTCGTGGTCTTCTTCTCCATGTAACGCAAATGCGAGTTACTTCCATCAAAAAGTCCTCTACGGTGGCAAATGTCTCCCAAGACTTGATCCAGGAGGATTAGGTTCAAAATGACAAGGCTACGGAGTTGAACGTTAGTAGTCGTAAACCCGAAAATTGGGTCGGCTGTTCAACTACGGTTATAAAATAAAATATAAAATGTCCCATTAAAAGGTTAAAATATACTGCATCAAGCAAACATTTTCAAAAAGCTTTAATTTAACTCTGTCTTCCTTAACACGTTGAATGCCACGTTACTTTTACATGGCTTGCCCGTCTGGCCAAACGGTAAATAACTACAAACTAAATTTGCAAATATTAAACAGATTTTGTAATAAAATTATTATATTATATTATATTATTATTTTTGTAATAAAATTATAAATATTAAACAGAATTTATATAAGCCTGCGAATTGTTTAGAAATAGTGGTGGATAAAAATCTACTCTATTTAACTTATTAAACCAAGAATCACAATTAATAAACTACCACTTTAAAATATTGATTCGCTGTCCGGAGCAAGTTGGCATCTCTGTGCATATAAATGAAACTATTTTTGTGTGTTCTATATTGCATTCATTTCTTCAAGCCATTTTAGTAACGATAATAATATAATAAAATTAAAAGTTTACTCGAACTATGTGTTTCTAATAATCTTAGATTCGTTGGTCACCGGTGAACCCTGTGGAGCTATGAACAAACTCAGTGCCGGTCACCGGTGACCCCCATGGCATTCAACATGTTAATGTTGCAGTTGATAACATTAAGATTTAATATCACCACTGAATAATTATCGAATTAAATATCAGATCATATTTTCTTTCAGCCATTCGTACTTCTTATGAATTTTCTATACCCCTTTGCAATTTTAANTAGGGTTTTTATAATGACATGTTTTGCACGAGTTTATAGGCAATACTTTTATATTTAAACATATATGTAATGGGTTTTTATTCAGGAATTTTTTTATTTACTTCCCATTTGTATTTATTTTTAACGTATTGCATTACAATGTTAACCAATTGATACACGAACATAAAGAAGTGCAAACAGTCGCGTAAAATCAATAAAGCTGTATAGTTATCACCTGATAGTTAAGATTTTACATAGAATCTTATAGTACGTCTAACAAGTTGGCCAGGGACTGTATACTGTTAAGTATACTTCAAATACAACTGAAAACTAGCTTAAAGGTAATTAAGAAATAAAATATTTACAACATTTGTAAATTTTTAACAATATTTGACACAAAATAAATACAATTTATGTAATACATCATTAGTTTATTAATGTGCATGAAATAAATTATAAAGAGTATGAGTCAATATAGTTATAAGCTCCACTTTTTACGCAATAATATTTTTACACGAACTGCCCCTTATTATTGTTTCTATGTGGGTATTTAACAAGTTTACACAAAAAAAATGCACAACAATGCATAACAACATTTATAGTTTACGCAGTAAACATAATGTTTTTAACCAAAAGCGATCTCCTGAACAATTTGAAAATGTGGCTTATCATTTTAATGAACCTTCAAGGCTTTCATATACATTCGTTGCATGGACGTGATTTTTTGAGCTCATGCAATATAAAGGGCACTATAGCACTATATAATAGCACTATAAAGGGTAAAGTGAGCTGTCACTACCGGCCACATGGCAATGAAATATAATAAATGGCGATTAAAAAATTGTCTGGCAGCCGGCAAACTATCACCACTTTTTTCGTCGAAAATGTGCATTTGCATTTTTTTTTCCTTCATAAATATGGAATTAATATGAATATTTTATAAATTATTATGAATATTTATGAAAAATGATTTATTTCACGGTTTCTTAAAATTTTTCTTCATTTTAGAAACTAACTTTATAAAATATCTCATTTCGAGAATTACCTGTCTTTATTTTAGGTTAACAGATTTTTTTTAATCGGTTAATTTTTTGAAAAATTGGCTACATATTTTAAAAAGTAGCCACTGTTGAAAATGCTACAACTGGCAACTTAACAGTGGTAAAATCCTAATTTTGCCTTATGGCGCTGCTTTACTAGGATTATTACTGGAAGAGAAAGGGGGTTACCATAATATTCGAGAGAGGGAAGTCTGGGATTATTATTATTATGATTTACGATTTCAAAGAAATGCATAAAACACATCAATGACAAGTTAGTTATAGCTATAAGCAGAAGCCACTTATTATTATATTTACTTATTATGATATTTACGTATAACATTAAATTTTTATACATAGGAACTACCATTGCTTGTTCTATAGAAATGGTAAGATGAACCACCATAACTATCGCTAGAGTTAGAGAGTCCCTGGGCAAAACATTTCATGGAACCTTTTAAACTCTTTGCTTGCGGTTGGTACAACTGATGGTCCAGAAAAGCTGGTTCCATCAGGTTCCAATTTTTCTCTGAAGTGCTCCTTAGTCACTCATAACTCCAGGTTTTTACCTATATTATTGAAATAGGCATATTTTATTTTTAAAATATTCTTTTTCAAATACCATTCCCAAAAATGTGCAACTTAAAATCCCTTCCAATTGTATGCTTTTGTTCCATTTTTGTATTTTATATACACAATATTAGTAGCCATTAGAAGTGGCTTATTTAATTTCATAATCATCATTTAATTTCATAACTCACTTCGATGAACAGTCGACCTTATTTTGAGTTTATGACTACCAGTGTTTATCTCCGTAACCTAGTAATTTTGAACCCAATCCAGAAGACAATTTCTGGATCAAGTATTGGAAGGAATTTGCCTTCGTGGAGGACTTCTTTGATGAAACTAACCCGCATTTGCATTACATGGAGAGGAACATCACGAAAAACTCTCACGGTTAGCCTGATGGTAAAAGGACTCTAATTCATTATCCATCTACTAATAAGGATATTTCATGCCTGCACTATAGTCGGTGCGAGCCGGATGCAGAATTCGTATCGAACAGCTATCGCTGGTATTCAAACCAGGGTCACCTCATTGGAAGGCGAACGCTCTATTCCCTGAGCCAACACTGCTCAAGCTAAAGTTAATTGAAGTTAGAAGGACATTTTTTTACGACAGCACTGTACTCGGTGCGAGCCGGGTGCAGAATTCGTATTGACCAGCTATTGTTGGGATTCAAACCCGGGTCAACTCATTGGAAGCTGAGCGATCCCCTGAACTACCCTGCGGTATTTTAATTAAATTTTCTATAAAAAAAAATAAAGTTTAAGTAATTAAATAAATATGCTTTCCTAAATTTTAAAAAAAAAAATCGAATATCATAGAAGCTTTACTCGCTAGGGTCTTAAGTATGGGAGAAGTAGGGGAGAGGGGGGCACATGTGAACAAATTTTTTTATTTCTTCACTTTTCGAAAAATATCATCAATTTTTCATAGTAAAAAAGTCCATATGTTTAAATAGTATTTTCTTTGTCTTGTGGAATTTTTTGAGATTTTTCAATAAAATATTTCTTTACTTTATAATATTTTAGAAAAATGACTTCAATTGTTCACATGTGCCCCTATTGGGGGCACATGTGAACAGGCCTGGGGCACATATGAACAAGATTAAAAACACAAAGCAATCATCATATTTCAAAGAAAAAAAATCTTTAATATAACAGATATAGATACGCATTATACTGAGGGGGTTGTAGCTTACTATGTGAATTTAAATTGTACAACAGTACTGTCAATAAGAAAATAATTTTTCAGCTGTACAATAATTTATCCGTAATTGGGTTTTTCGCAACTTCATGTTCCACGGGTGTTGTAATGGGCCTTTTTCTTTCTTCTCTAATACTCTTTCATGCTTTTTTTTTCATTTTTTCTATCTTTTCATTTGTAGCTTTAACAATTCTATTTTCTCAGGTGTATCAGTTAATATGCGTGATGCGCGATCAACCATTTAAAAAAAAAAAAATTTTTTAAAGGAAAAATTAATAAATTAATTATGGAAAATTAAATAATGATAATTTTAAATGCATACATATTTTTTAAACTTATAATATCATGAGGATAATAATCTTAATACTATGTAGGGGCACTTGTGAACTGTTCACATCTGCCCCAGATGTTTTGTTCACAAGTGCCCCATCATCCTTCTTAAACCTAACTTGAAAAATAAAGAATTTTTAATTGAGGAAAAAAAAAAAAATAATTGTCATAAACTTACCTGAATGTTCATATAATGGTCTGCAATAGTTAATTTTAGTTTATTAGTTGATTTATACTATGCTTTCACTTGAAGAAGCGAGTGATTATAATATATACAACACCAGCTGATACAAAGAAATTGTCAGAATAGAACAACAAAATGTCTCATTGTTCTGAAAGTTTCGCAGAGAGGTAGGACTAGTACTGCCATCAATTGAAAATTTTTCAAGATTTTTTATTTTAAATCATATTGGTAAAACATACCATGTTCACATGTGCCCCCCTCTCCTCTACCCCCTTTCCGGCTTTGTGAAGAGCTTTTCTTCGAAAGAATTTCTTAATCATTTAATTCTCAAACGATACTAAGAAGAAAAAAAACAGCCAACTCAAGCTTTATGAAGACAAGTTTTGAAACTGACTGATTCGAATCAAAAGCTCTCGTTCTGATTTCTCGTCCATTCTAGACTTTAATGCAATTAATTACTGAAGCATTTAACAACAATAGCGGCAGGTTAGTAACCAAAAAGATGTCCTTGACTCTTGTTGATGCAGCTGATATAAAAAGGACGCTTTCAATGGTAGCTCATTGTGGACACACATAAAACACTCATTTAAAGCTGAAATAAGTGCAGAATTGACGCAAGAGCCAGGCTTTTAGGGTTAGTGGTGCGATAAGGCAGCAGAGAAGTTTTTTAAAAAATGTATAAATACACTCTTCCGTAACCTATCAACTTTGCGAACGAACTTTTTGAAAATAACGTTAAAAGAGAGGTTCGTTCCCCCTTTGTTCATTTTACGCGAAAGAGCATCACTCTTTAAAAAATCAAAAAAAAAAATCGTGTTTTTTCTTTTCAGTTTTCTACACTCGGGTTCTGGCAACTACTTAATGCGGTTGGATTTCTTTCGCAATGGGTGAAATTGCACAGAACGATTTCTTCATTCGTAAGAATGTGGGTGACCGTTACGGTTACCCCACACGTAAGAGTTAACTTTAAATAAAACAAGAACTCATTGGGAGGAAAATATCATCGATTTCAATTTCACGCGTTTGTACGCACGTCGCGTTTAGAATGCGTTAAAATAAATGCATTAAAAAAAAATATTTAGAAATTGAGCTCGTCAACTGACGCACCACAAATTACAGATTTATAACTTTTCCGTTCATTGGAAAACTGATTTGTTCATTCATTGATTGGTTTATTTTTTAAAATAACTAAATCACTGATTCACCAGTTGGCGGATTTACTTATTGCCGATTTACTAATTCAATTTCCTTCATAGACACAGTGATGCATTTTTCTATATAGTGCCTTTCCTATGTAGTGTCTTTTCTATGTAGTGTCTTTTTTATGTAGTTATGTAGTGTCTTTTTTATGTAGTTATGTAGTGTCTTTTCTGTGTAGTGCCTTTTCTATGTAGTGTCTTTTCTATGTAGTGCCTTTTCTATGTAGTGCCTTTTCTATGTAGTGTCTTTTCTATGTAGTCTCTTTTCCATATAGTGTATTTTCTATGTAGTCTCTTTTCTATGCAGTGCCTTTTCTATGCCGAGTCTTTTCTATGTAGTGTCTTTTCTATGTAGTGTCTTTTCTATGGAGTCTCTTTTCTATATAGTGTATTTTTTATACTATGTATTTTCTATGTGGTGACGCGCGTTTCATGAAAATCCTTTAAATGATGATCACTTCTAAATGACAATACTGTTGTTTCAGGAAAGAAGGCAGTATTTCCACGAATGTTGCAGAAATGTGTTACTTTCTTTCAACTTAAATATATCCTATAATTATTTCGTTGGGCTTTTATTCTATCTTTTTTTTCAAGACAAAAATTTTACATTATCTTATCAACACAAGTTTTATGTTATCTTATCTCCTAAAAACAAAATTTCCTTATCGAACCTGAAACAACCTATAGAAGTAATAACGAACCAATGGTACGCGACAGGTTTTTATTTCACAACCGAAGCTGAACAGCCGACCCAATTTTGAGTTAACGACTATCAATGTTCAACTCCGTAGCCTTGCGATTTTGAACCCAATCCAGACGACAAGGGAACTCCTTGATCAAGCATTGAGTGAACTCTAACCCATGATCTATCTACCACCGAAGATATTTTACGGGTCAGTACCGTGGTCGATGCGAGCTGGAAGCAGAATTCATATCAACCCGCCACCGCGGGGAATCGAAACTGGGTAACATCATTCGCATGCGAATCTTTATCCCTTGAGTCACCGCGACACACGACAAGTATTTTAGTGGCACACGAAAAGTACGCATTAAATTACTTTTATATACTGACACTCACTGAAAGGATTAAAAAAATACCTAGCGTCTGTCATAGGCGGGTTCAGGAAAAGTACGATTTTGGGTATTATTGGGACAATTTGCAGGATATAAGGCTATCCATAGTCACCCCCCATCACTTTGAAGTCCATTTTGTAGAAGAGTCCAGCAAAAATATTTACAAACAAGATCTAGCATTAATTACCTCAATTTCATTTTATTCTTACCAGAACGGTCGCCAGCTTTAGGATATTTTATATAAACTGCAAATACTGTTACACAATATTATTTATATAGTTTAAAAATCAAAGTAAAATGACTTAAAGATTATTTTTTAAGCAGAAAATTATTGTTCAGACACCCGAAAATTATGAATTAATTTACATGGCACACTAAACAAAAATCGTTCGTCATCTCTGGCCTGTGCATTAATTCAGCAGCTGGTGAATTTATAAAATTGAATGCTTGTCGGACTTGTATGCGTGTAACAAACTAAATTCGTCCCCAAATTTCGCCTCAATAAGAAACATCAAAACTACATCAACAACTCCACTTCACGTCTATCTTAAAACAATACTAGACAGAAGGTCATTTTTCATCACCTATTATCCATTTATAAATGTATTTCACGCTTTGACCTGAATTTCTTGGAGAGTTTCTGCATCATAAAAAAATAAACAAATATTGTATTGTAAATGATCTTACTACTGTACCATACATATATTTTGAAATCATTATTCTTTTAATTTTGATCTTTCACCACCAATTTATTAACTTTTGAAGCACTTTAATCCCTATATTTAACTAAATTTGTGTCACATAACCTCTGTCGGATTGTATCATCTCATCAAATTATATCATCCATTCCTCCCACTGATGAAGCTATATCTACATGATACCGAAACGCGTTTAAGTATTTCTTAAGTTTTACTATTTGTGATTTCAAATGTCGTTTTTCATTCCGTCCAATAACAAATTAAATCGCTACAATTTCTTTAAGTCTACCAAACCAATGCCGTTTACGGTTTTCTAGCGTCGTAAAGCTCTTTTAAATAAGTATACATTAAAAGTGACACCAAACACGGCATTAAAAATGACCGTGCAAATCCTTGCGCTTTATTTATGTGCTCGTCAACTATTGCTGTTTGTAACGTGAGTTAGTTTGCGGTTATGTATAAGCTAGTAATGTGGTTGCTGTTAATCAGTGGGGGTTGGGACAGGGATAGCCTGGTTGGTAAGGCACTGTGCCCATGTCCAAGAATTCGTGAGTTCGATCCCCGGCTGCCGAAGACTCCCCGTGTAATAAATGGTGGTTGGTGCACGTTAAATCTGTCGAGTCACAAAGTCCTCCATGTTGCCATAACGAACCATACCTCTGGGGGTACTGATCCAGGAGTTTCCTTGTCTTCTGGATTGGGTTCAAAATGACAAGGCTACGGAGTTGAACATTAGTAGTCGTAAACCCAAAATTAAGTCGACTGTTCAATGATGCTTATAAAATAAAAAATCAGTGGGTGCTAATTNTTATATAGTTTAAAAAATCAAAGTAAAATGGTTTAAAGATTATTTCTTAAGCAGAAAATTATTGTTCAGACACCCGAAAATTATGAATTGTAATTTACATGGCACACTGAACAAAAAACGTTCGTCATCTCTGGCCTGTGCATTAATTCAGCAGCTGTTGAATTCATAAATTTGAATGCATGTAAGACTTGAACAAACTAAATTCGCCCCCAAATTTCGCCTCAATAAGAAACATCAAAACTACATCAACAACTCCACTTCGCGTCTATCTTAAAACAATACTAGACAGAAGGCCATTTTTCGTCACCTATTATGCATTTATAAATGTATTTCACGCTTTGACCTGAATTTCTAGGAGAGTTTCTGCGTCATAAAAAAAATAAACAAATATTGTATTGTAAATGATCTTACTACTGTACCACACATATATTTTGAAATCATTATTCTTTTAATTTTGATCTTTCACCACCAATTTATTAACTTTTGTTGCACTTTAATCCCTATATTTAACTAAATTTGTGTCACATAACCTCTGTCGGATTGTATCATGGGATTGTATCATCCCATCGGATTGTATCATCTCATCTCTGCCATTTTTCCCACCGATGACGCTGTAACTGCATGATACCGAAACGCGTTTAAGTTTTTTTTTAATTTTACTATTTGTGATTTCAAATGTCGTGTTTCATTCAGTCCAATAACAAATTAAATCAGTAAAAAATTTTTAGTTTACCAAAACCAAAGTCGTTTACCATTTTTCAGCTTCGCAAAGTTCTTTTTAATTAGTACATTTAAAGTGACACCAAAACGTGACATTAAAAATGATACCGTGCAAATCGGGTAGCATTGCGCTTCATTCGTGAACTACACTGGTTTAAGAAATTAAGAGAATTTTGCAGACACGGTCGATTATCTCTAGAACTACTGGGCCGACTTTGATGAAATTTGATGTGTACATACATTCATACAATACAGAACAAATAACCATTCAACAATTGTAATACGCATGCATGATCGTACGTAACACTCGCTGTAGTCGGAAGGTATGAAATTGCCACAGGACAATTCAGGCCACAGGAAATGATAAACTACCTTATTTCAAGTATGAAATCACGCTGTAAGGCCTGTATATCTGTAAGAGGGGACCATACACTCTATTAGCCAATTTTTTTGTGTATTCTGCAATCGTTGCTTTATACCTTCCGACTCCAACGAATGTTACGCATGATCATGCGTGTGTATTACTATTGGTTGAATGGTTATTTGTTTTGTATTGTATGAATGTATATATCAAATTTCATTAAAATCGATCCAGTAGTCCTAGAGGTAAGTCCTAGCGGCTAGTGTGAGTTAGTGTGGCTTATGTATAGCTAGCAATGTGGTTGCTGTTAATCAGCGGGTGTTAATTTGAGTTAAGTTTGATTTCACTGGCAACTTATAATAAGTCTGACATTACGCTCGTTCGTGGCTAATTATCCTTTGTAGTTTGTCCAATCAGTTGTTTATTTTTCCCCTTTTCACAATCCGTGTACAACCTAGTGTTCGTAAATGGCTTGTGTATTCGGCGACTCTATATATTCTTGTAACTATAGTCACAGAAAGACAGATTTCTTCGATTTTTTTCAAAAATTGTCTGGCACATGCGTCAAGCTTTTACTATTTAATGATATTCCGTCTGAATCATAAGTTTTACCCGCACTGACAACTGAAACGATTGATTAAAAACAACCACAGTACTAGCTATATATTTTATTTTATAACCGTCGTTGAACAGCCGACCCAATTTTTGTGGTTCACGACTACTTATGCTCCGTTCCATAACCTTGTAATTTGAACCCAATCCAGAAGACAAGATGCTCCTAGATCCAGTATTAGGAGAAATATGCCTTCGTGGAGGACCTTTGTATGAAACTGACCCGCATTAAAGTTACACTGAGAGGAAAACCATGTAAATCTCCCACTGTCAGCCTCACAGCAAAGGGACTCTAACCCATGATCCGTCTACCACTATGGATATTTTACGTCAGCACTGTGGTCAATTCGAGCAGAATTCGAATGGAGCGAGATTCGTATTAACCAGCTATCGCTGGAGGATTCGAAAACGATTCACATCATTGGAAGGCTACCGCTCTATCCCCTGAGCCATCAAAACTCTTTGCTAGCTATATATTTTATTTTATAACCGTCGTTGAACAGCCGATCCAATTTTGGGTTTACGACTACTAATGTTCAACTCCGCAGCCTTGTAACTTTGAACCCAATACAGAAGACAAGGGAACTCCTGGATCAAGTATTAGGTGAAATTTGACCACGAATACCTCCCACGGTTAGTCTGACGGCAAAGGGACTCTAACCCATGATCCGTCTACCACTGAGGATATTTCACGTCATCACTGTGGTTTGTGTAAGCCGGATGCGGAATTCGTATCGATCAACCATCGATGGGATTCGAACCCGTGTCACCTCATTGGAAGGCGAACGCTCTATCCCCTGAGAAAACCATTAAATAGAAACATTAGAATTAAGGAAAACATTAATGAAGAAAGAATGAGAGCGATTAAATTAGGTGCGAATCTGAGATTTGGTTTAACAGTGAATGGGTGCTTGAATTTATTTACCAATAAAAAAAATTCTAGCAATTTGTGATTGGAAGTTATTGCAGTCATTAAAAAAAAATTTTTTTAACGTAATTTATTTCATAGGCCGTCACAGTGTTCTTAATTCTTAATATATAAAATGCAGAGATGATATGCATGCCTTACAAAGGCATATGTTGTATTTTTGTTGTAAAATAAAAGATTTAACTACGTAAAACAAAAGGCAGTCATTACAGGATCAAGAACGCAAAACCTCCTCCATATCCATAATTATAGCTTTGACATGGAAAACCCGTAATTATTCTAACAAGGTAAATTCGATGTCAGAATAACAATAATAGATGAGAAAGAAAGAAAAGAAAGACAAAACTATTTTGTATTATTGTAAGACTTAAATCTTCAGTTCATCTTAGGTAAAATCAACACAAATAGAAGAAGAAAAAAAAAAGAATGGATTATTTTAAACCTGAAACAATCTATACCTGTCTCGCTCTGCTTCGTGTCAGTTTTTTAAGGTTGCGTCGTCCTTTCGTGCGGAACGTATAGAGTAACAAATCCTTTTGTTAAAAAAGAAAAATTGTCAAGAAACTGAGAAAACTGATTGTCTTAGAATACAAGAATAGCGTTTTTTATCTCGTTCTCCTGACGGTGAATTTAACAACGGTGGATCATGTATTAGGAAAGCCTTTATTTTTTGAAGGTTTTTATGTAGTTTTAGTATTGTAATAATGTTCAATGGTGTTAAAATAAATTTTATATTATGAAATCAAATGTCATTATGAATAAACAGATGTTAACTTTATCCAATGTCAATTGAACTTCCTTATCTAGTAGTATTACCAGCAGTTGCTGTGAGATTACCATTGTTATTACTTCTTATGGGGTTTGTTAAGAATGCTTTATAATAAATACTATGAGAGAGAAATGTTATAACTAACAGATGTTAACTTTATCCAATGTCAATTGAACTTCCTTATCTAAAAGTATTACCTGCAGTTACTGTGAGATTACCATTGTAATTACTTCTTATGAGTTTTGTTAAGAATGCTTTATAATAAATACTATGAGAGAGAAATGTTATAACTAACAGATGTTAACTTTATCCAATGTCAATTGAACTTCCTTATCTAAAAGTATTACCAGCTGTTACTGTGAGATTACCACTATTGTTATTACTTCCTATGAGTTTTGTTAAGAATGCTTTATAACAAATACTTTGAGAGAGAAATGTTATAACTAACAGATGTTAACTTTATCCAATGTCAGTTGAACTTCCTTATCTAAAAGTATTACCAGCAGTTACTGTGAGATTACCATTGTTATTACTTCCTATGAGTTTTGTTAAAAATAATTTAAAATAAATACTATGAGAGAGAAATATAATAAAAATGTAGAGGACATTTTTTTTTTAATTTTTCTTTAAAATCTGTAAGCTACTGCACGATATTTTAATACTTTTCATACTTTTTCTGTATAATATGTAGCCTAAAGCTACACATGTATAACAATAATACATTATATATAATTATATTGGGAGTACAAATTAGTTAGGTCCGTTTTTTTGTGGTCAAAAATGCATTTATTTCAGAACAAGATGAATGAACAGATTAATCAAAGTATCTACTACTTTTTCCCACCACTCAGGCAATTTTCGAATTCCATCTCGAAAAAATGTCTCGTCTTTTGAGGCGATCCAAGTTAGGAACTAATTTTCGATTTCTGCGAAAGAAGCGAACCGTTGACCTGCTAAATCGAGCTGCATCCGTCTGTACAACCAGTAATCAGAAGGAGCAATGTCCGGTGAATACGGCGGGTGCGGTAAAATATCCCACTTCATCGTTTCCAAATATTTTTTTACGATTTTCGCGACATGAGGCCGACCGTTATCATGCAGAATAATAACTTTGTCATGTCTTTGCTCGTATTTCGGCCGTTTTTCTCGTAATGCACGACTCAAACGAATCAATTGTAGCCTATACCGATCGCATGTAATGGAATCGCCAGGTTGTAGCAGCTCATAGTTTACAACACCATTCACCATTCTTGAAACGTCGAAACCATTCCCCAGATGATTTATCAGTTGGAGCATTGTCACCATAAACTTCTACAAGAATTTGATGCCCTTCAGCTGCACTTTTCTTCTAATTAAAGCAGAAACATAAAACCTCCCGCAAATGCAGCTTAGTTACCACAAAATTTGACATATTCAACAAAGCAAAAAACAGGGTTTTTGTATAAAACTCAAAGCGATATAAACTGAAAATTATTTTGACAGATGTCTAACCTATCTGAAACCACCGAAACCAGCTGTCACTATGAAAGATTCATAACAGCCAGAGCCATCTTTTGAAAACGCACCGTACTAATTTGTACTCCCAATACTAATATAATACCTGATATAATATATATTCTATATTTACATAATATATCGTCTAATTTAACCAATCAACGAATTTATATTACATATCGTCCAATTTAACTAACACGAACGTAAACAAGTGCAAACTGGTTTCAGTGACGTAAAAACAATGAAGCAGTATAGTATCAACTGATAATTAAAATTTCACATAGAATCTCATAAAAGTTCAAAGTTTTATTCTGGCATGTATTTTGCAGGCTACATGTCAGATAGGATACGTAAAAGAGCCAAAAAGAGTTTTTAAAAAAATCATCTTCTCTGAGCAAATAAAACGAACGGAATCACTAGCATTGCCACTCTAAAAATATTTTAAATTCTGGATATAATTTATGGCGAAAACTCACGATATGTGATTTTGCTAAAGAACATAAAAATTAATCTATTATTTCGTTCACTTTCCTGGAAACTATAAATCAAATTTTACATGAAAAAATAAACGAAATATTAACGGAAAATAAGAATTTAAAATAAAAATAAATAAAATCGTTTGGCTCTTTCTAAAAACTAGAATGGGAAATAATCACGAATCTGAATTTTAAATTGATAATATCTTAACGGTGCTTGACCGAATCAAAATTTATTGCTCTGCCGTGTAAGCACGCGTTCGTAAAAGTGAAATAAATCAGTTCGTCTTCGTGTTTTCGCTATTCTTTTTTCAGGCTTTTAAACTAAAATTATTTATTTTTCAGTTAAATAGAATCACCACGTATATGACTAATGTGTGAATGATTGTTTAAGAGAAATTAGTAAACGGATGGTTGTTTTTGCTTTGAATAAATTTACATTTGATTTATTATGTTTTTGTGAATTAACAGAGTAAGATAAGTGGAATATTCGAGAGATCGCTGTTTCGGAAAATATTAATTTAATTAAAATATATATGTAGTATCTGAAATACTAGCTTAATAAAATTAAAAGGATCTTTTGAGACCGTTTATCAGCCAAGCTAGCAATACGCCACTCCTGTAATTCTGGAGATGGAATCAATCCAGCGGTTGTATCTGATCCTTCTTTTCTTGCTTGCCACCAATTATGATCATCTTTGCTGATGACTTGCAAGATATCACCTGTTTTAAATTTGATGCCAGCTTGTGGACATGGAATAAGATCATCTGCTTTTGGATCATAGTCAAATTGAGCTCGTACAAATATCTCACAAGTAGGAGGTCCAGTTCTATAACTTGGAATAATTTTGAATGTTACATTTCCTCGTGCATCTCTCAGCATTTTTTGTAAAGCATCTACAGTTTGATTAGCAACACTAACATTGTTGATTTCTCGAATTTCATCTCCAACATGAAGAGTAGCTTGTCTATGAATCATTCCACCATGCATTATGCGTGCAACAATGCACCTGCCTTTATCATCTAGCTGCAAAGTGATGCCCATTGGTTCATCTGTATTAATGTTGTCTATTGCTTTTTCTAGTGTATGAATAGTTTCTTCAATGTCATTATTTACTATCGTCAAGTCAAAATAATGTCCATAGGCTTGTTGAAGAAGGTCACTTTCTTTAGCCAAACGCTCTAAGCTGCCATCAGTATCTCTAATATTTGTTAAAGTGGGTGCAGCTATGAACACAACGAAGGGTGCATACTCAGCAGTCCTTCAGTGCGCATGCGTCGTCATTGCATGCGTTGCTATGGCGACCGCTACTGTTTGATAATTCTTTTTTTCACTATTAATTTTGTTATGCATTAAGTTGAAAAGTTTATTTTTGAGATATGGGAGCAGACAGATCCTATGAACATTTTTGAGTTGTGAATAAAAGAGAATGTCATCATTTGAATGATATTTTTGTTTTTATTGTTTTATTTAAGAATCAGAAATTCTAACCTATAGTTCAAACTGGATCGTTTTCAACACTAATTCGGGTGAATATCACAAACAAAGAGGGTCCCAAAGGTTAGAGTTGAAGCAAGAAAAAAAAAGAAAAAAAAAACGATGCCAAGGACTAAACTTACCGACACTAAAAAAGCTAAAGCCAGAGAATGTAAACGGGAATAAAATTAGACAACAACCATTTTTCCAATTGATAACTTGTGATCGCCTTTAGGAGATGAAATTTTTTTTTAAAATTGATTTTGAAAATTAAAGAATTTTTTTTATGAATATTAGCATACTCAGAGTAAAAACTTTAAGGCTTGTAAAAGCGTTTAAGAAAATCTAAAAAATATAAAACATTTAAATCTCTTTTATTTTAGTATTAATTCTTAAAGTATATTGTTAAGAAATAACGCAACAAACAGGGTTTTTAATAATCAGAAAGAGTGGAAAGCAAAAAATTAGTATTTCGGCCTGAGTAAAAATTTTAAAGCCACCAGCATTCTTGTCTCAATAGTGTCTTTATTTAAGGAATATGTATACAAGAATTAAAAATAAAAAATTATCTTACAACAAATGAAAAACTTCTCATAAAAACCGATAAAATTTTTTGCATAATTATATTTGAAACCCAAGTTTGAAACCAATTCAAAGTTTAGAACAAAGTATGTTTGAAACCAATTAAATTGTCACCGAAAAATTCACCCGATGATTGTCATACTTCCTAAAGATTTTTTTTTATAAATCTTCCTAATTTTAAAAGTTACCTAAATCTTATAGATTTTGCGTCGCAAAGCAAAATGTAACGCAAAATTGAACGAACAAAACAGTGACGACGCTCAAAATTTTAATACAGAGATAAGTGTTATTATAATTAAACATTTTAAATCATAATGTATGCATGATTTTTTCTGTTGCTAAAAAGTCTGATTACATTGCTTACGACAATTTGTCCATCAAATATTTGTGACTATTTAATATTTAGTATTCTTATTATGAAAAAAATTTGAATGTAAAATAAAATAATATAATATGAACTACAAAAACACGTTTATTAAAGGGATTAATTACAAATGAATAATAAGAATGCTTTTAACGAGAAATTTGATCTTGATGTTTTTTGATAATTTCATTTATATCTGGTCGTAAAAATGACAATGCTACTCTCATGTCGTCTTCTACATTTAACAGTCTCGATCTTTTTTTCGTTTTTATGTTGGTTAATACTGAAAATCCGAATTCACACAAATAAGATGTAGAAAAATGTAATAATATTTTTAAAGCTTTTTTTGGCTATCATGGGACAATCGCATCTAATGGTAATCCAAAATGAATTAATTGATTCTTCCGAATATTTTAAAATTAAACCTCGATTGTTAAAAGGCGAAATTAGTTCTTCCTCTTCATTCAAAGTTAATTCAAATACAGAAGTATTCGTTATCACAAATGCATTACGAACCCAATCCATTTTTTTTTATATCTAAATTTGGGAAATAGTGAATAATTTTCTCCTCTAATGTTGTCAAATGGTCAATAACAATTTTATGAATAGTTCTATTAAAATCTTTGGGGACTGTATGACTCAAACTCTTCCAAATATCCTTCCTGAGCTTTATTCTTCCATAAAGTTATTTAATTTTGAAATCCCACCAGTTAATCCGTTGAGTTTAATATATTTTCTTTCTACCCTTGCATACTTGAATTTATGTTATTAAAAATAACAAAAATGTCTGATGGGTAAGCTATTTTAGCACACCATATTTTATCTTCCAACTAATGAACAAAATCATAATTTTTATTTTGTTCAAAAAACATTTCGTCTTTTAATTCCAGTACACGAGATAAAAACTTTTCCTCTGGACAACCACCTTACTTCCGTATGCAGTAACAAGGATTCGTATTTAGCTTCCATAGCTTGTCATAAATTACTACATAAGCGACTATTTAATGGTCCTGATTTTATATAATTAACCATTTTAACTATTCTAGAACTATTTTCAACTATTATGTAACGAACTAATATGTAACGAAGCGGTGAAAGTGAAAAATCTTCGTTACAATATTCATATATTATAATTTTTACTATAAGCATTTCTGAAATTGGGCTATTGCTTTAAGAATTGCACTTTAAGAATTTGGCGGCACACAAAAGTGCGGCGTCACAGTGATTGAGAATCACTGTTTTACCACATATAAATAGTACTGCATACTTGGCTTCCTTTTTTCTTTCAAACCCCATACAACTATATATTCTATTCATTTTCAACCATTCTAGTTATAAATGTTTTAATAAATATTAATGGTATTGCATCGTTGGCTTCCCTCTTTAATCGAAACGCTGAACACTTTTCTAAGCATGAAAATGAAATATGCATTCATGAATCTGTAATTAATGCAATTATTTTAAATCAACTATGAATTCATAATTCGAAAAGGAAAAAATATCGAACATTTAAGGTCACATAAGCAACGCTAAGGCAACGTTTACAGCAGATCAAATCAGCTTCATTTTACTTTTTATTTTAAATAATGTTACCTATTTCTAGAGCGATCGAATAAATTGTCCGCTTCAGTGGAGCGAAAGTGTTTTCGTCTTTGCATCAAAAGAAACTCTCATCACTTTCTACGCATCATTCCGCTACAGGAAGTGATAGTTGGAACTCAGGATCCGTATCCACCTTTCCCACACGAAAACGGTAAAAAATGGAATTATCAGTCTTCCTGAAGAAGCGCCCAATCTTACGGTAACTCTTTTCATCCTGATTGTTCTAAGATTGGGAAAAATCAGAAAACGATTATAAAAAAAACTTTTTAGTTTAACTGTTTATCGTTTGTATCTTTCCATTTATTATCGTCTGCTAATTTTAGGATGAGAATTTCGATGGAAGCAAGTGAAACAGGAAATGGTTTTAATGATAAAGTAGATTTAAATACTACTTCTGACTTTTATCCCACGTATAAAAAAGATTTTAAAAAAATAATGATATCATAAAACGATTATTAAAACCTTTTGTTCATTTTGGGATGAGAATTGTTCGATGAATGTAAGTGAAAGAGAAAAAGGTTTCTTATGTTCCGTTTAATTTAAATATTGCTTCTGGAATTTATCCCATATATATTTAAGCATTAAGATTTAAACTTTAATGGGTTTTGAAATTTTTGATGAGGGATATATTTTGTCGGAGTCGAGGCTATTATCAAACGCTTACTTTTACGTCGAATATAAAGGATGATTACAAAAGTTCGGGTCTGATATTCAAGAGCGGAAATAGTATTTGGCTTCTTATTAGTTAAGCTATAGAAAGTTATAGTTTCCTTATTTAAGTTCGTAAATTTCAGAAAAGTTATTAGTTATCGATATAATACGATTGAATGTTTTTAAAAATCTTAAGACATGCAATCAAGTAATACCAATAAATGCTAGTTGCAGGGTTTAATTTATGAAATTTTGTGAGAAAAAAATTCGTGCGAAATTGGTGCATTCAAACAATTTTCATTAGGAAGATCGCTAAAACCACCATGCAAAAGTTTTTTTTAATAATTTATTAAGCATTTATGCAAAAAAAATAACATTTAACTTTAAAAAAGGTAATTTCTAAAAATACTTTTTAAAAAAAAGAAAAGAAAAAACAAAAATTGGTGTACGGGAAACAAATTTTACAATTTTTCCAACTGCACCTGACTGTTAAAAAATATCGGTTCCTTAGTTATATATCAGTTAATAATGCTTTATCTGTTATATTTCTGTTAACGATTTTTTTTAACATCGCAACAGCAGGAACATGTTATTAAAAGTACCTGTTACAACCCTTCCTATGTATTTTGTAACAGATTGAAAAGAACTGCTGAAGGAAATAAGTAACTCCAAGATAAGCTAATGATGAGGTTAAGGAGGGAGGGTAGAAACAAGGTATTTAATTAAACGATCTCATTTCCTAAAAAAATAGGACAAAAAAAAACAGTTTCATAATCTTTAACTTTTTAACACCACTTTGTCGAATTAGTCGAGCATTAAGGAGGAAGCAGTTACATTTGAAATGACGTTTTAAAATTTACTTAACGAACGTTAAATGAAAAAGGTTGCGTCGTTGTGCTTCCAAATCTTCAAATATTAGATTCCAAGTAAACTTTTTGCTATCAACGCTTTGAACTATTTCTGCACTAATTCTCTTCATAACTTTTACTTAAAAATATTTGACTGACCAGAGGTTTTCTGCTCATATTTTTTTCTCTATAATACAGGATAATGAAGGAGAACGAAAAATGTAGGGATTTTTCATTTTTAATTTCTCATTCACATCTTCAATCTCAAGTTCACTTTCTCAAATCAATTTCTCGAATTCTATAATTTTCATTTTTTTAGTAAATTAATATTGATGATTATGAAGTACAATAAATATTATTTTGTTTAATTAAATCGCAAAAATTTCATCCAAAAGGGAAAAAGAAATTATTCCAATAGATTGAGATTAAATAACAAACGTGTCTAAATTCGTCATGAAAATTAATATATTTATACTTTTTTTTGTCTTATTTTGTAGTTTAAAATATCATTTGCCCTACTTAGTTAACGTATTAAATACCTCGAACCATAAAGATTACATGGATTATTTAATATTACGGCAACTAATATGGTAATAACGTATATGTTACTATATTTTATATTAACTACAAAAATGTAAAATATAAGTACCCCTTGAGAAAAGAAAATGAAATAAATTGCGAATTCCGTAATGATTACCTCTCATACATACTTTTAAAACTGAAAGTATTTTTTAATAATTGGCTTTTAATACCACTAGCAATCAAAAAGGTTTTGATGTTTTCAGTCTTCGTTTCCTCAATGGTTATTTTTTTGATTTAAACATTATTTTTTATTCCACACTCAAATATTAATTTACGACACCTAATTTAAAAATATTTATGAGAATTCCGAAAAAAAATCACTGATGAGGTTCTAATTTTGACAGTTTTCATCTAAGTGGGAAAATGTCACCAAATTGGCGATTTTTAAAAATGTTTTATAGCTACTAAAATGTTTAAATTATTTTTCCGTTCTGAAGCCCAAATAATTCTTCCTGGCAAAATGGCATTCATATAGTTTAAAAATTAGAACTTTTCTTCACGCTTTTTATAAAATAACATAGCTGAAAACACACAGTTAAGTACACACACAGTTAACACAGCACACAGTTAAGTACAAGGCACTTAAACTGTGGCTTTACATTAACGTTTCATTTTCCTTGGCAAAAGAGCTTCGGAAATGTTAATGGTATTTAACTATATAATCAACTTTCAGGTATGTTAAGGTACAGTGTTTTTCGCCAAGTAAAATAATAAAAAAAAGCAACAAGAGCAAAATAAAAAGTAACAGTTGACAATTGAGGCACAAAACTATTTTAAAACTTATTTTAAAATATATGTAACATTTTGCCGTAAAGAATTAACTGGGTCTTTAGGATGGACAAATAACTTATGTTTTAAAAGTTAGTAAACTTTTTTAAAAATTGCCAATTTGGCGAATTTTTGCACCTTTCATAATCAATGAAAAACTCGAAAATTTTTGGACCCTAGATAATCGAGATTAACTTTTTAACTATTAAAAAGTAAATCTCAAACTCGTTTCATTTTCACAAAACTGGGGCTTTTCTTTATATTGAAGTTTTTCGTAAATTTTATAATTGGGTACTTGCAACTCGAGAAGAAGACAAACACTGATACACGGACACGTGACCTATGACCTCAGCACCAACTGATTGTTTCGTTGGTGTTGCTTGTTAAAGTCGAGCTAAGTTTCTCCACATAAGTTAGAACGTGAATTAACGTGAAGTTAATTAAATAAAATGCCATATTGCACATCGAATTTGTTAAAATATTATTCTGTCTCGTCTACTTCTTTTACTTGATTAAGATTTATTATTTGCTTATTTACTTTAGTGTAACCGTAATATATTTTTGCCTAATTAATCATAACAAAATTAATAAACAAAACAAAATTAATAAACAAAAATATTAATCATAAATTATATTTAATTAAAAAAAAACATAATTAAAAACTTACCGAAATCAGACTCTTGATCTTAATGAAGGTTTCGGTTTTTTTTCCATGCGTTATGGCAACATTTTCAACTAGGAAGAAAACAAAACTTATTTTTTCTAGGCCACTTTCCTTTGGTTTCATTTAAAAAATTTGAAGTATAAAACTTATGGTGCTGCCATCTACACGTAAGAAAATATTTTATAAGTTAATATAATACTAAAAAAAGTGAAAATGAAATCAAAATAGCTCTTCATAATTGTAATTTAAACTGTTAATTGAACTAATTAAAATTTTATATTTGAATTAATAAAAATTTTATGTTAAATAATCATTTTTTGAAATAAGGGCTGAAATTTTCGGCGAAAGATGTATCAACAAGCTTGCTAATTGCATTCCTCTATTATACATTTATCTCTTTTTGAAGAAAAAAAATGAAGGAAAAAAAAAATATTTATTTATTTACTTCATACTATATTAGATTATTTCTATTGTTATGATAACTTTCCCAAGTAGCACAGGGATATTGTAACAGCTTTGGTCTACATCAACCGACATTGTCAATATTGGCGAAAACCGAAATTGTGTGTACGATATTGTACGATTCCCGTCGATTTCACATTAAAAATCTGTTTGTAAAATTTTCATTTAAAACTTTATTGTGTTCTTAAATCAAAATTAATCATTTAAAAGACAAAAAATGACGTCAAATTGTTATAATTCCAAAAAATAAATTTAAAATATAAATTTAGAGATATCCGAACAAAAACGGACAATATTTGATATCAATATTGTAATCGTGTTTTTGTCACGGCATCGATCGTTTTCACTAAATACTGAAATCTGTGATATTCACCACTCGGAACCGTAACCCGTTAAGATGCTGTTTATCATTTTCCGCTACACCTGCCGTCTATTTATCTTTGTCTTCTTATNTTATGCATACATAAAATAACAACAAAAAAAAGGAAAATATATTGACTCCAAAACATTTTCATTTTGTATAGAAACTTAAATGAATATAACAACTTCCATCTCAGAATATTACTAAATATCAGAATTACAGTGGATTATTAAAAAATTTTTTAAATAATATTTTGAAATGTAAGCGAGCGTCTCTTGTTTGAAAGCAAATTTTTATACCAGGAGAAGCTTCTTTCAACGTCTACTGATGTTATTGGTGCGTACTTGAAAAGGACGGTCACACTTACTGACAATTCTTCTTCAATTTGAAAAGATGTTGCTTCACCTGTTAATATCCTAGAAATTTTCTTCATTGTTTGGAAGCCAGTGTAATAATAAAAAATTATAAAAAATAATAAAAATTAGAAAAATTTAACAAAAAATTTAAAAAATGCTTTAAAATTTTAAAGAAAATGCCCTATAAATCTAAAAAAATGCTCTAAAAGACAAAGAATGTCCAAAAATGCAAAAAATGCAAATGTCATCAAAATCCGGGCCTTAATCATAATCAATGAAAAATTCGAAATTTTTAGGAACCTTGATAATTCAGATTCGGAGTAGCTTTTTAACTATTAAAAAATAGATCTCAAACCCGTTTCATTTTCACAAAACTGGGGCTTTTCTTTATATTGACGTTTTTCGTCAATTTTATAATTGGGTACTTGCAACTCGAGAAGAAGACGAACACTGATACACAGCCACTTGCCCTCAGCACCAACTGATTGTTTCTTTGCTGTAGCTAAGTTTCTCCACATAAGTTAGAACGTGAATTAACGTGAAGTTAATTAAATAAAATGCCGTATCGCACATCGAATTTGTTAAAATATTATTCTGTCTCGTCTACTTCTTTTACTTAATTAAGATTTATTATTTGCTTATTTATTTTAGTGCGGGGGTGCCATTCCCGCACATATATCCCAATCCACTGCAGAGGATCAAAGTTGTGATGGCATATCTCCTCAGGGATGTTTCCCAGACCGTCGTCAATACCCCATTAAGCAGCTCTAGTGCGACGTAAATGAACTACAACAACAACAATATTTATTTTAGTGTAACTGTGATATATTTTTGCTTTGTGTACCTGGCAACAACGGTGTATTATTAATTTGTTTATGTTCTGCATGGTTTCGTGCTTATTTTTGTGTTAAGTAATATAAATAAAGTGAAAGAATTTAAATCTTTGTGAAAGAATATAGAATGTGTCACGTAAGCGAGTTGATACTTGACGGGCTTGAATTTCTCGAAATAGAATGAAAAGAGCAGTTGCTAGCGTAAACAAACGCCTCGTTTCAACGACCAATCAGGATCGAGATACCCACACTAAGTCACTTGCAAGTATCCTATTAGCAAAGAGAAGGTTGGCTAAAGATAGGCTAAATTAGAACTATCTGTCATGAACAACTGTTGCCAACTCAAAATAGTTATAAAAACAACATATTATCTTAAAAAAATTTCATTTTATGTGATGTAGAGCGTTCGAAAAAGTAGACTTAAAAACCGCAAGACTGTTTCTTATACACTTTGAGGGTTTTTAGACAGAAATTTTTTTTATAGCAGCGTTGAAATAGACTTGTCATATCGGATTTGCCCAATACATAAGCTTTTAATTTTTTTACATCAAGGGATGATTGTCAAAACCAGGAGGACAATCAAGTATTTAGACCGAAGAATCAAATAATTCAACGTTGCTTTCTTTATACGCATAAACGACTTTTTGAGCATGACTAACTAATATTTGCATTCCATAGAGGAGAAAACCATGAAAAATTTCATTGTCACGGTTTCCCTAAATTATGTTTGTATCTATGATTGTAAGACCTGAAATTAAGTTTAATTCCCCCCTAAAAATGAGGGAGGAATGCGAAATACAGTAGCAATAAAAAAAATTATGTCTGCAGAAACTTATAGAAATTATTAGGCTGAAATTATTTATAAAAATTAAAACGAATTTTAGATATTTCATTCTGTTAGAAATAATCAAAAATATTAATCATAAATTATATTGAATAAAAAAATAATTAAAAACTTACCAAAATCTTGCTCTTAATGAAGGTTTCGGTTTTTTTCCATGCGTTATGGCAACACTTTCAACAAGGAAGAAAGCAAAACTTATATTTTCTAGGCCACTTTCTTTTGGTTTCATTTAAAAAATCAGAATTATAAACTTTCATGGTGCTGCCATCTACACATAAAAAAATATTTTAAAAGCTTATAAAATATTAAAAAAGTGAAATCAGAATAGCTTTGCCTCTTCGTAATTGTAATTTAAACTATTAATTGCACTAATATAAATTATATATTTGAATTAATAAAAATTTTATATTAATTAATCATTTTTTTGAAAGAAGGGCAGACATTTTCAAGAAAGAGGTGTCAACAAGCCTGCTAATTGCCTCCTTCAATATTATACATTTATCTCTTTTTGAAAAAAAAAAAAGGAAAAACAATGGCAAAAATATTTATTTATTTATTTCATACTATATTAATTTATTTCTTTTTTTATGATAACTTTTATCATTATCCATGTGTATCCAAGCCTCACAATTGATCAATTCTGAGGCTTGGATACACAATTATTATTTAATCAATTCGCACACATACACAATTATTTTTTAATTATTTAATCAATTAAGTGATTTTGAAAAACACTTTTCGTAATCTAAACGGCAAAATTTTATCCTAGATATCTTTCGAAAGATATCTAGGATAAAATTTTGCCGTTTAGATGCCGTTTTGCCGTTTTTTTCAAAATCACTTAATTGATTAAATAATTAAAATTGGTTGCTTAAGGTTTTCGCTTTAACAATAGTCTGAGCAACGTAGTCTGAAAATTTTTGTGCAACTCACTCACGTACTACTTAAGGGGGCGCGTTGAAAGTGATGATGTTAGAAAGTTTTTTTTTAACTGATACATTTAGTAATTTTCCTTAATTTTTTTTAAACATGCGGCAAATAACGATGAAAATTTCGTCTAGTTTATTTATCGTTATTGTGTCATACAATCTGTTTTATGTACAATTGCAAGTCAATTTAAATTACAGACATATTGCAATCAAATTTAAATTTATGTTATAATTTGAATAATAAAAATTTAATTTAAAAACTACGTTCTTGAAATTCAGTATTTGATAAAAAATGAAAAACATTAGGCTCATCACTTTCGAAAGACGTTTGGGAGAGGGGCTATTTTCAGGGGTGATAGAAGGAATTTAATGCGTCCTACGTTTTTTTAGCGGACAAAAACAGCACAAAAAATAAGCGTAGAAGAGGTGCAGCTCCATTCGGAACCCTTTAGCTAATCGGATAGAGCGTTCGCCTTCCAATGAGGTGAACCGGGGTTCGACCCCGGCGATGGCTGGTCGATACGAATTCCGCATCCGGCTTGCACCAAACACAGTGCTAACGTGAAATATCCTCAGTGGTAGACGGATCATGGGTTAGAGTCCTCTTGTCGTCGGGATAACCGTGGTAGGTTCTCGTGGTCTTCCTCTCCATGTAACACAAATGCTGGTTAGCTCAATCATAAAGTCCTCCACGAAGGCAAATTTCTCCCAATACTCGATCCATTAGGTCCCTTGTCTTCTGGATTTAGTTCAAAATTACAAGACTACGGAGTAGAACATTAATAGTCGTAAACCCACAAAATTGGGTCGGTTGTTCAACGACAGCTATAAAATTATAAAATAAAATTCTATTTGGCGATAAAATTATTTTTCTAGAGGTCAAGAAAAACGATTGAAACTCGTAATAACCTCTCTAGCACAGAGATTCAGATAAAACTTCAGTGCTCAATCTTTAAGTAGCCTGTGTGAATATTGATTGGCTATAAATTCTTTTTGAGCAATAACATTGCTATAGCTTCTACTTTCAACGGTCGGAAAATTATGGGAGCTTGTACTATCATCTTTGACTCTTGCTAACTTAGAGTACTTTAGAAGATAGTCTCTAAATCAAGCCTGTGGTTAGGAGATAGTCTGAATCAAACCTGTGGTTAGGAAATAGTCTGAATCAAACCTGTGGTTAGGAGATAGTCTGAATCAAGCCTGTGGAGTCTTAAGTTGATCAAAATTTTGTTGGAATAGGTGCCTTAACCCGTTTTGTCCCGACTTTATATATTGAAATGATACAAGAAATGGTTTTATGGAAACAGTTGTATAATATATTATCGAAATTAATTGTTTTTTCTACTGTTAGAGCATTTAAAAAGTCTTTGATAGATATAAAAGTACTTGCTCCTTATTATTCTAGATCTAATCAGAAATAACTAAATAATTGTGGTATCTGTGAATCTTTTAATTCACCCAGATAAATGAAAATCCTGAAAAAAGTTTCCCACCACAATGAATGTTTTTGAAAAAAGGAACTTACCTAAATATATGACGCTGGGCGTTAACCGGTTAAGAGATAGTCTAAATTAAACCTGTGGAGTCTTAAGTTGAACAGAATTTTGTTGGAGTAGGAGTCTTAATTCCATAAGGCAGTGTTCCCCAACACCCCGGTCCGAGAACAGGTACAGGTCATTGGATCAAATGGTACCGGGCCGCACATTTCATTGAAACTGAATTTAAATTCCTAGGCTTATACTCCAAATTAAAAATATCTGTGTTCCATTAAAATTTTATTTATTTAAAAAAAGGGGGCCCCCGAAGGCAGTGACATAATGTTTTTAATATTTGTAATGTATCATTGTCTCCGATTACATCCAGATGGAACCGTCTCATTGCAAAGAAACAAGTTCAGGGTTCTCATTGATTTAACGTTCTAGTAAGTGAAAATGTTAAATCACTTAATATTTATTTTTTGATGTAACTGCATTTTATTTTGAAAGCATGTTTAAATACAATTAAATTAAATTTAATAAATAAAAATAATCTAAAATATAAACAATCAACGCCCCTTCCCCCCCAGCGGGCCGCGGTAAAATTATCAAACGTTGACAGGTTCGCGGTGATAAAAAGGTTGGGGAACACTGCCATAAGGTACTAGCAACACTAGTTGACTTATTCAATTAAAATTTCGATTCATATTTTATTTCTTCGTGTAAAAGAAAAGTTGAATGATTTTTCTTCCTTGAATTAAGTTTTCCCTTTGAATTTTTTCATTTGATTAGACTTATTAAATTGAAAATATTTTGTTAATTGGGGAAATCAAGTCGTTTGTAATCGATGAAAAAACGTAAATAAAAAGGTTGACCGGTCGTCTACGGATTCGAACGTTCTCAATCTTTAATTGATATGTAGGAATATAATTCCTTCTCACAACACGCTTAGGAATTCCTCTCTAAACGTATTAATTTTGTTTTCGTTAAGACTGCCAGGTGTTCGGTTAAACAATTGGTAAGAGGGGATATAAATACACCATTGCCACCATAAAGAGGACGTCACACGTGACAGGTGTTACACAATTGGTAAGAGGAGATATAACACCATTGCCACCGCCACCTTTAAAGAGGACATCACACGTTATCGAATTCTTTCGACAACTAGTCAACCAAGATTCAAAATAGTGTAATTGAATTTATATACGACCATTATAATTTAGTTTTTAAAAACTGGTAAATTTATTAAAATAGTATTTGATTTAATTTGAAAATATAGATATTCCTGCACATTTAAACATACATTTACTAATTTTATCAAAGTACTATAATTTTAATTTTTTTTTAAACCGTCATTCAACAGCCGACCCAATTTTGGGTTTACGATAACTAATGTTCAATTCCGTAGCCTTGTAATTTTGGACCAATCCAGAAGACAAGGAAACTCCTGGATCAGTATCCCCAGAGGTATAATTTGTTATAAGAACACTACACGGGGAGTCTTCAGTCTGCGGGGATCGAGTCCACGACCTCTTGGGTATGGGACCAGTGCCCTCTACCAGGCTATCCCGGCCCAAAATACTGTAAATCTAATTAGTACCGCCTACTAAAGAAGGGGCACGCCCATATATTTCCAGCCAGTTCATCTGCAGGACTGCTAATTGCGGCGCTGAGAATTTCCGCGATTTATTATCTTTTTTGTAAATTCCACGAATTATTGTTCTTTTTAAAATCCACGAGCTATAGTTTTTTTTAACAAAATGCTACAATTTGTACGCAAGTTATTTGAAATATGAGATTTAGTTTTTCACTTTCATTTAAACAACAATTAGTACTTATCTGAAGCGTTGAAAATTGATAATATACATATAATAAAACGGACCATCCTTAATAACTTTTTATCTAATGACCGGATCTTCATTCTAAGACTCACTCAATCTTAATGATTTGACGGGGTGACCTCAAATATGCTAATAAATTAGCGCAGGCGATATTTTAAGTTACGAAATCAGTCAGACACGTGTCTTTTTGTGAATCGACATGCCTTTTTTTTGTTTTTTAGACAGATTCGGATATCTGACCTCCAAAATAGAGAGGGTAGCCCCAAACTGGGTAATAGGGTCTCCATAGTTCCGAAAAGGAGGTCCACAGTTTGAACTTCTTAAAGTCAATTTTATTTTATTTTTATGTTTCGTCATATCTCTTTTTAAGCGGATGGAAAAAATTTTACGCACGATTTATAAAATTCGTTGATCCAAAGATAATTCCATAACAAGTATAACTTTTAATAAATAATTTTTTTTATTTAATTAATTGTTGAAAAATTTTGAATTGCAGAGTAAGCGATTTTTTTAAAGGATGTAATTTTGCATGGCAAAATACAAAATTTGAGAGAAATCGATGGAATTGTTCCAGAAAAATGAGAATTTAAAAAAAGCCGTATTTTAAAAATTCGATTTCTCAAGAACTATTCGGCCGATTTCGCTCAAATTGTGTATCTTGCCATGCAAAATTACATCCTTTAAAATTGCGAAAGAAATTTTATACCTTACAATTCAAAATTTTTCGACTATTACTAAATAAAACAAGAAGAAAAAAAAACGGAATGCACTTGCTCTATATGAGTGGTCAAGATGTTCAGTGAATAGGAGTGCAATAGATGTGAAATAACGGCCATTTTAGAGGCTTTAACTCTGATTTTGTTTATTTATTTATCTATTTATTTATCTTTGTAGTAGTTAAAGGTGAACAAGATATTAGCCGTGTTGGTATAATTATTGCAGAAAGCAGCACACTACAGTAGTGGGCAGCAATCAGTCTAAGGTGAATATCTCAGGTGAAATTTTCATATTGAAAGATTTGATAAAAATTTGCTGTAGTGCTGCTTTTTCGTAGTTTAATTCGTAGATGTAGTGGGAATTTAGGGGTCTCGGTGTATATTGGAGTATCTGTAGTAGATTTCATGTATTAACAGTACTGAGAAATACTCTCAAGAGATTGACTTGAAGTTTATGGAAAATATGATTCGCGCATAACAGGTCACAATGTAAACATCTTGACATGGAATATGCAAGTTGAGTTGTATAAGAGGCAATTACATTTATATTTAATTCTATCAGTTAACTTTGAAGGAAAAAGATAAGAAGTAACATAAATAATAAATGATATGAAAAGTCATCACTAAATATTATAAAACTAAATAAATTAATCAACTAAGACAGGGATGGGGAAACTACGGCCCGCGGGCCAACTGTGGCCCGCCGGAAGATTTTATCCGGCCCGCGGACAGAATTTTAACTAGCTGATCAGTGGCGAATATATCTACTTTGTTTAAAGCTANCGCATCTCCCTTCGAACCTTAATATAAGGAACTTTTAGAAATGAAATCGCAATTTCCTTCATCCCACTAAATATTTAAATTAAAACTTGTATATCGCTTTTTTTTCTTTCTTAAATTTTGAAAATCTTACTTGGCCCACCAAACATTTTTTTTCTTGATTTTTGGCCCTCGACCAAAAAAGTTTGCCCATCCCTGAGCTAAGATGTTACAGTTTCTAATATACCATTTGGCACCAGTGATTTTGCGCAGTATTCTGTTTCAACAGACGTCGAAATCTTTCTGGAGAAGGTGGCCGATTTACTTTTCAAATAAACTAAATACTTAACTTTCACTTTTATTTAAAAATAACACCGCAACTAGACAAGACAAAGAATGGGGTGATACGAAGTATCTCACTTTTTCATCTCTACAATATGCATGATCATGCAATAATCTAAATGTCATAAGAATTTGGGAAAAGTTCCACAGGAATTCTGTGAGGAGGAAATCTTCGTGTCTAGGTTTTGATGCTGGAGAGAAGAGGTTTTAATTTATTTATAACCGTCGTCGTTGAACAGCCGACGAAATATTCAGTTTACAGCTACTAATGCTCAACTCCGTAACCTTGTAATTTTGAACCCAATCCAGAGGACAAGGGAAATCCTTGAACAAGTATTGGCGAAATTTTGCCTTCGTGGGGGACTTTTTGATGAACTAACTCGCATTTGCGTTACATGGAGAAGAAGACAACGAGAATCTCCCACGGACAGTCTAACAGCAAGAGCGCTCTAACCCATGATCCTTTTACCACTGCGGATATTTTAAGTCAGGTAGGGGCAAGCCGGATGAGGAATTCGTATCGATCAGCCATTGCTGGGATTCGAACCCGGTTCACCTCATTGGAAGAAACTAAACTCCTCGTCTTTTAGTAGCTCTTGCATCTGTTTGAGGATCTGAAGAAATCGGGAAACTGGTGATGCCTTTTGTGCTGTCTACCTCCTGTGTCTAGCTCCGTAGTCAGTAAAACTGGCTGGGTGCTCTCGTTGTCAGCTGACATATGTCGGTGACTCGCTGTTGGTTTTCGTACAAAGGTACGAAAAATGAGCTGCAGGACATTTCATGCTGACTGAACGTGTGTGCAGGATTTTTGTGTGTGTCCCAATTTCTGGCACCTGTAGCACTGAATCTCGTAGCGACCTCCGCGAAATCGCTCTATCCGTACAGGCGTTGACTGGAGTGGATCGATGTTCTAGATCTCTCTGTGTTTAGAATTGTCTGTGAGAATAATCAGGAAGAGGGGGGGGATCTTGAATCCTCGGTCTTACCTCTTTCTCATCTGCTCTATTCTGATTGGCTGGATACCAAAATCTATGAATTTTTTTTCCAGATCCGATACCTCGAGATCAGACGGTCGAGCGGTTAGCGTGCCTGTCTGCAAAGCCAATGGTTGCGGGTTCAAACCCCGCTCAGGGCATGGATGTTTCTCTCTATGTGTTGTTCTCTATTGTGTGATAAGTGAATGTGGCCCCACCCTATAAAACGGGTATCTGTGGCAGTGTAGCGTGGGTAATGTTGCTCGCCTCCCTGACTTAGGTTCCCAGAAATCAGGCAACCTTGTTTCGGAATTTTCTTCTTATTGTCACGAAAATGTTGGTACTAAAAACCTTTTTTCAATAATACAAAAATATTGCCATTTTAAACCTTTCATCCTAAAAGGGTTAAAAATTATTTTTTAAAGCTTTTCTAAAAAATACTGTCACTTAGGTCCATAATGACGTTTTAGATGACGTCAATCAAACGTCAGGATGACGTCAGGATCAAATGACATTGTCTGTTAAAATTTCATGACAAGGTGGATTTTAGCTGAGCATGCAAGACGTTGCGATAAGAAACCTTATAATTACCTGGATTTAAGATTATTTTCACCTNCTAATGCTCAACTCCGTAACCTTGTAATTTTGAACCCAATCCAGAAGACAAGGGAACTTCTGGATCAAGTATTGGGAGAAATTTTGCCTTCGTGGGGGACTTTTTGATGAACTAACCCGCATTTGCGTTACATGGAGAAGAAGACAACGAGAATCTCCCACGGACAGCCTAACAGCAAGGGCGCTCTAACCCATGATCCTTCTACCACTGCGGATATTTTAAGTCAGGTAGGGGCAAGCCGGATGCGGAATTCGTATCGACCAGCCATCGCTGGGATTCGAACCCGGTTCACCTCATTGGAAGAAACTAAATTCCTCGTCTTTTAGTAGCTCTTGCATCTGTTTGAGGATCTGAAGAAATCAGGAAACTAGGGGGTGAAGCACTCTGGTGATTCCTTTTGTGCTGTCTAGCTCCGTAGTCAGTAAAACTGGCTGGGTGCTCTCGTTGTCAGTTGACATATGTCGGTGACTCGCTGTTGGTTTTCGTACAAAGGTACGAAAAATGTGCCGCATGACATTTCATGCTGACTGAAATTGTGTGCAAGATTTTTGTGTGTGTCTCAATTTCTGGCACCTGTAGCACTGAATCTCGTAGCGACCTCCGCGAAATCGCTCTATCCGTACAGGCGTTGACTGGAGTCGATCGATGTTCTAGATCTCTCTATGTTTAAAATTGTCTGTGAGAATAATCAAGAAGAGGAGGATGATCTTGAATCCTCGGTCTTACCTCTTTCTCATCTGCTCTATTGATTGGCTGGATACCAAAGTCTATGAATTCTTTTTCCAGATCCGATACCTCGAGATCAGACGGTCGAGCGGTTAGCGTGCCTGTCTGCGAAGCCAATGGCTGCGGGTTCGAATCCCGCTTAGGGCATGGATGTTTCAGGGGTGAAAGCGAGACAGAAAAGATAAAAGGCTGGTAGTAAAACCATTTCAGTTATAGCTAGTTTTGGGGAGGAGTTTACTTATTCTTTTTTTAAATTTTTCAACAATATCTACTTTATCTTGGAAAAGAAGCAGTTTTATATATATGCCAGAATTATAAAAGAAATCTTGATAGTTACAGATATTTCATTTTTTTCGAAAAAAATACTGGAATGAAATGTTTAACGTACCAGGTTTTTCTCTTTTCCGTCTTGCTATATATGGGCTTTCACCCATGGGATGTTTCTCTCTATGTGTTGTTCTCTATTGTGTGAATGTGGCCCACCCTATAAACGGGTATTTGTGGCAGTGTAGCGTGGGTAATGTTGCTAGCCTCCCTGACTTAGGTTCACAGGTGCCCACTGGATAACGTTCCCAGAAATCAGGCAACCTTGTTTCGGAATTTTCTTCTTGTTGTCACGAAAATGTTGGTACTAAAAACCTTTTTTCAATAATACAAAAATATTGCCATTTTAAACCTTTCATCCTAAAAGGATTAAAAATTATTTTTTAAAGCTTTTCTAAAAAATACTGTCACTTATGTCCATAATGACGTTGTAGATGACGTCACACTAGCGATAGGATCAAATTGCTCTGTCCATTAAAATTTCAAGACAAGGTGGATTTTAGCTGAGCATATAAGACGTTGCGAAAAGAAACCTTATAATTACCTGGATTTAAGATTATTTTCACCTTGAGACTAGCTTTATTAAAGGATTTTTTTACGCTTGAAAACTTCTAATAAAGATAAAAATACTATGAAAATTATTAAATTTATTGTCACCCTAAAACGAGGCCTTTTTTTTTCCTGAGTACAAAAACACATTTACTAACTTAAGGTAACGTAATTTAGCAGGATCCATCTATTTTAATAAGAACAATTCAGAGAAAAGCAGGATCAAAAAAAGTGAGATGATTGTAATTTGCTTTAAAAGTTCAAACATTTATTCTTAGATTGTCATGCATTCTGTGCGTCTGAAAACTGTATGACCTATTTTTATTCTGTCCCTTGCAGAATGGTAATTATTGTTTCTTATTTGGTAATAAAAATCTTACTCTTGCGGTGGTAACTGATCGTAAGAGTTTTGTTTTATTATCCAGGGGTCTGTCCAGACATTTTGTGAAGGGTCCGTTTTTCGTGAAATTGTGAAAAAATTACCTACATTCTTTCAACCAGGGTCCGCTTTTATGAATTTGTGCAAATAGGGTTCGTTATTGCAAAAAAAAATTTTTTTTCAATGAGTTTTTAAATTGTAAAGACATACAAGATTATGCTCAACACTGTAAAATTATAATTAAAAAAATTAAATTTTAAAAAATAAACAACAATTGCTGCTTCTAAATTAGAGATGCAACATACAAATATTTGGTATTTAGCCTATACTGCTGAACGCAGAATATTAATTTCGGACGAATAATGGAAGAATCGTCTGCGAAGACAAAACTTAATTCGTTTACATCCATCTTTCTTGTTTTCTGCCCTGGGAAGAGTTTATTCGATTAACAAAATAATAATGAAGATAAACTAATTTGTGACAGATCCGATTAAGAGAAAAATCATTTTGTGAAGGGTCCGTTTTTAAGTTAAAATATTTTGTGAAGAGTCCGTTAACGGACCCAAATTTCTTCTAAATAGACCCCTGTTATCATAACATCTATTAATTGTTTCAGAGAAAAGTGTAAGTTCTCAGCCTTTCAACCCAGTTGCTGTAAAACTACTCTATTTATTTAAAGTAAATTATTAAATATAAAAATTTTTAAGATTCTCTCATTTGACTCAATATGTTGTCATACATGAAGTCTTTCCTGAATCAGGAATAAATAAACAGATGGTCTTTAAATTGTTATGTAGTTATGATATGGGAATGTCAAAATAGATGCTTACTGTTTAAATTATACAAGCATTATATTTTTAATTTTACAAATCATAAAAAAGTTTTCTTTCATCAAAATTGTGTTAACCTAATAAATTTACTTTAACTGCTCACAATTTTAACCCTTGACGACCTAAACTGTGGAATTGGCAAACACGCATTAAAGGAATTTATCGTTTGGGACATAACATTTACAAAAAAGTGTCAAAGCTAAGTACGATTGTTTGGACGCAAATATTATTGGGACCAAAACTGCAAATGGGAATCATTACGTCAAATTTAATTATAGATATCAGTCTCAAAAAAGAAGAAAAAAAAATTTATAAATCTAACAACAGCAATCTCCACATCATTACACACATACAAAAAGAAAGTGCTTGAAACTCTTAAATAGTACAGTTACTTAAATTAAAGGATTTAAAAACTAAACAATAAGGTACAAAAGCCTGCTGCATTATTAAATACTAGTGGGCTGCGCCCCCTGCTCGCTAACGCTCGCCAACCCCCGAAGATTGCGCTCGCTGCTAACTTAGGTACATTGCACTGCACAAAATTCTAAGAATTCAAAACAATCATTCAAATCCATTTTTAAAAAAAAATTACATCTTTTTAGTAAATACTAAGTCATTAAAATAAATTTGAATTCAAATAAATGACATGCAATTCGTTAAACCTATTAGAAATGTGCTATAGTATAATTCGTGATATAAATCAAAAAATTACAACAAAAACAAGTGCGACATTGTTTCCTATATATTTTTTACTTTGAATCAAATGAGACTATATACAAGTTAATTAAACGGTAAGTTTAAAAGTTGTAAACACTTTCATGTATNAAAAAAACGGCTTTTTGTAGTGATTCAGAAAACCGGAAAAATCAGTTATCCGGAATAGCGATGGTCCCGATCGTTCCGAATAATCGGTTCCCTACTGTATATAGATTACGGCCACATACTTGTTAATGTCACCATAAATTATTTGAAATAAATTTATAAAAATAATTAAAAAGCTATATCCTACTCACAGTGGAGGGGAAGAAATTCAGATATAAAACCAACTTTTCGGAAACGAGACAAGAATTATAAAACAAGTTTAAAACTAAAAATGAAACAAAAAAATTAAGAAATAAAAAGTTGTTTCAGAAAGTCCGATTAGAAAGAGACTGATAATACACAAAAACTTATGAAGCAGCTAAATTTATTCACTATCCCGCTAAATTATTTAAATCGTATGTTCCAAGTGCGCGAAATAGTGTTCGAAGATTTTCGCGAGAAACCCGACTTGGCGGATTTCAAAATACGGTGCCAAAGAGGTGCCCAGGAGTCGACATTTCGGCGCCAACATCATCGCACTTCCTGCAGCCAGCTCGTCGAGTAGATATGGTGGAACGGATAAACGTCGCATACTATCAGCTATTTATGAGCTATGCGAATAGTTTTAATGAAGAGCATCGTATTCATACTATTAATTCCTATCTTTTATATCAGGGGTTTCCAACTGGCGGCCCGCGAAGTCTTTTTTTATGGCCCGCGAACTAAAAAATATAAGTTGTCATTTTTTTGCGGACAATTTTCGTAAAAAATCTATATTGGTTTAAAATACTTTTCTCGATAATAAAAACCTAATTTCTTCGTTTCTGTGAAATTTAATATACCATATAAAGAAATTTATTTCTCATGTTTTGCATCCAAGAAAATATTTATTCAAATACAAAAATAATCGTGTATGTTGCTCTTTTTTATTTCTTTTTTTTTGTACTTTGTGAATATAATTTAGCATGTGCGTTTCAAAAATTTTCTCGAAAAAATTCTCCAATTTAACTTTTTGAAACCACTTATTTTGAACTTAAATATTTACACACACATTTGTAAATTTAAAATGTAAATATCTATTCTCTGGTGGTTGCAGCAGAAAAACTTAATTTTCTCATTGAATATTTTGTGTGCTACTATGTAAGTTTTAATACCAACCTTTTTAATCTTAACAAGATATCTGTTACACATTAATTGTTTAATACACAGGTGCACATTAAAGTTATTGTAGCCCGAATTTTTATTATTTATTTAATATTTTTAAAAATATTATTAATAACAAATATTTTTAAAAATCTACTTCTTATTTTAATTTGTAATTCAATGCTTTTGTTTTGCACAACTTGGTAAAAATATGACAGTAATATTTATTGTTCCTTCAAACATAAAAGAGTCCTACATAAAATTTTGATAAAATTGCGGCCCGCCATTTGATTTGTATTTTTAATTGTGGCCCCCGGCCTCATGTAAGTTGGAAACCCCTGTTTTATATTAAGTAGAACTAATATATTATCCAGTTAGTTAGGATATCAATGAAAAGTAACTCCTATTTTACTGAAGATTCTTCGCATTAAGTATACGTATTTTAAAAGTAACGCCTACTTCTTACTCACAGCTAGACCAGTGTATGGTAGTCATAATCGTATGTAAAACGGCCCATGTAAATAAAAATTCATTTTCCTGAAATTTAGCAAAATCTGCAAGGTGAAGACTGAGATCATGCGAAACAAATTTTAGTTATTTTGAAACTTTCGGTTAAAATCTCTTAAATTTATAGAAGCTCCGGCTATCATAGATTTATTTATTTCTTCATTTGGTGAGATCCTGAGTTAAATATAAACGACTCGAGTAAATCAAGTTTGAATAAACGCATAGAAATTAAATTTTAAAAAAAATAATCATTAGGAGGAACNTTTCTTTTTTTTTGTACTTTGTGAATATAATTTAGCATGTGCGTTTCAAAAATTTTCTCGAAAAAATTCTCCAATTTAACTTTTTGAAACCACTTATTTTGAACTTAAATATTTACACACACATTTGTAAATTTAAAATGTAAATATCTATTCTCTGGTGGTTGCAGCAGAAAAACTTCAATTTTCTCATTGAATATTTTGTGTGCTACTATGTAAGTTTTAATACCAACCTTTTTAAAGTTTTATATCTTAACAAGATATCTGTTACACATTAATTGTTTAATACACAGGTGCACATTAAAGTTATTGTAGCCCGAATTTTTATTATTTATTTAATATTTTTAAAAATATTATTAATAACAAATATTTTTAAAAATCTACTTCTTATTTTAATTTGTAATTCAATACTTTTGTTTTGCACAACTTGGGAAAAATATGACAGTAATATTTATTGTTCCTTCAAACATAAAAGAGTCCTACATAAAATTTTGATAAAGTTGCTGCCCGCCATTTGATTTGTATTTTTAATTGTGGCCCCCGGCCTCATGTACGTTGGAAACCCCTGTTTTATATAAAGTAGAACTAGTATATTATCCAGTTAGTTAGGATATCAATGAAAAGTAACTCCTATTTTACTGAATATTCTTCGCATTAAGTATACGTATTTTAAAAGTAACGCCTACTTCTTACTCACAGCTAGACCAGTGTATGGTAGTCATAATCGTATGAAAAACGACCCATGTAAATAAAAATTCATTTTCCTGAAATGTAACAAAATCTGCAAGGTGAAGACCGAGATCATATGAAATTTTTTTTAGATATTTTGAAACTTTCGGTAAAAAAATCTCTAAAATTTATAGAAGCTCCGGCAATCATAGATTTATTTATTTCTTCATTTGGTGAGATCCTGAGTTAAATATGAACGACTCGAGTAAATCAAGTTTGAATAAACGCATAGAAATTAAATTTTAAAAAAAATAAATGTAACGAAAGTTCAGCATGAAAATTAAAAAACGTAATAACTTTTGATCTAATCGTAGCATTTTTCAAGCACACAGATGCGTCAAGGGGTTTTTCGTAAATATGCTTTTTTTTTCCCTTTTTTTGCAGGCTACATGTTTAACCCCTTGGGAACGGGTGATTCAGAAAAGGACAAAATCAGGATCAGGACGTAATTAAATAAAAAAACGGTAACTTAAATGTAGTCGTTGCTAATTTGACAGACTTACTTTGCTTTTACTTTAATTATTGTTAGTTTAAACATATATATAATCAATGCTAATTCAAAGTCTAACTAAATATAGTTTTATTTTGAACAAAGTAATAGTGAATTAAATAAATCAAACAATTATAACTCAGCCTTCAAATAAACTGCTAAAGAATTACTTTGATTACCAGTTTTATCTTTTTACCCTGGTTGATACGGTTTTATGCTGGCACGTGTTTGTGACAATCGGCGCAAAAGGGTTAAAGCTGTTTTTCGTAACTCTGTGGCCAAGGAAAATAAAAAAAAAAGCCATAATTTAAGTGCCTTACACTTGAAACAATGCGATGATTTTAAACCATATATATATTTAATCTTGCCGCGAATAATTAATTTGGCTTTAGAACAGAAAAATAAATATTTTAAAAGCTATTAAACTTTTTTAAAAATCACCAATTTGAGGCATTATTTCACTTAGACGAAAATTATCAAATTGACTGCCGTATTCTCACTTTTTGCAAATTTTTATGAGCCCAAGTAATTCAGCATTGGAATAAGTTTTTAAATATTAAAAAATTAGACCACAAACGCTTTTCATTTTCACTAAACTGGGTTTTTTCAATATTGACGTTTTGAGCCATTTTCAAAATAAGCGTAGACAGCGCTGGATTTAGCTAGGCTAAACTTGACCTAACAGTCAAGTGTAACAGTTGTAAACTCACAACAGTTATAAAAATAGCATATTATTCGCAAAAAAGCTATTTTTAAATTACGACGGAGTCTCCGAAAAACAGCCTTAAAGGGAATGTTTGAAAGGGTTACGAAATTGGGAGCAAAAGCGTTCTTTCTCTTTTTCTTCGTCTAGTTTAGTTTAGAGGACGATCGAAAGTTCGGACCCTTTAAGGACAATTTTACGTTTTGAGTTTTTCATCCTTAAAAATAGTTTTTTTTTTAAAAAAGCAACAACAAAAAATGAAATAAAATAAATAAAAACAAAAAAGTTTCTATTTTTATGATTTTGCGATATGGCAAAATATGCAAAAAGTAAAATTAACTTTCAGGGATCTAAACTTCGGACCTGACCACACACTATTAGAACCATATTTCCCAGTCTGCGGCTGCCCCCTTGTGTTTTGAGAGGTCAGAAATCCAAATCCTAATCGAAAAAAAAAGCTGGCTTACTCAGAGAAATTATGTTTTTGTGTCTGATTCAGTAACTTAAAATAATTTTTATTCAACTATTAGGTATAGAAAATATCTTCTAAAACTTAAATCTTTGAAAGTAATTATCTCAATTATATCAAAATCGTTAAATCTGTCGAGTCGCTAAGTCCTCCATGTCCCCATAACAAATCAATACCTCTGGGGGTACTGGATTGGAGATCGATGATTCTCTGATTCAGGTCAAAATTACGATCTGTGGATGAATGAATGGTTGTATGAACGAGTCCGCCCTATAAAACGGGCGTGGCAGAAGTCGAATTCTTGTCCATAGATGGCGCCACTGGAAAACAAGAACAATCGCGCCCCTCTGCCTAAACAGGCATACGCAACAACAACCAATATTTTAATATTAATAGGGGGGATCTGCTGAACTCTGCCTTACATGTATATGAAACTGTTATTTTATTTTCGATCTAAACTGTCGCGCATTTATTTAAGCGAAACTGTCTTAAGAGAAGTTTTCAAAACGGAAATGGTATAATTCTAAATGCTTACTTACTTTATTTACAAAAATTGGGCACCTGGGCCACTTAGCGGCCCCTATCCCATACATCTAGAAATTTACAGAAAATTAATAGTAATAGCATTTTGAATTTAGCAGTCGATGTGGTAGCTAATAGAAAAACAAGCACTTTGCTTGAGTAAATATAACATTTGAATATCTGATTCATCGAATCTAAGTTGATATATATAAATATAAACATAATTTGACATATATATAAGTTGACATAAATAAATATTAACATAAATTGATACATATTTCCCTAATTAAATTTCTATATTTTAACCTGCACTTATTTAATTATGACATACATTAAAGTTCATTCGAATACATTGTGGTAGCTATAAAAAAAAATCAAGCCGTTTGCTTGTGAAATAATAAAACAAAAATTTAATACAACAAATTGACGTTTTTACCTAATACTAGAAATCTTGATTGTAGACTTAAATTAAAAATAAAGATAAAACATGATTTGATATGTACAGTAATTGATTTTTGAAAAATGAAAGGCATAATTGATGATAATTCTAAATGCTGAAGCATTTCAGTAATAAAATTCTTATATTTTCAATAAAGTGGTACATAGTTATTATCCCGTTAGTTTCGTAATATCAATGAAAAGTAACGCCTAATTTACTGAAGATTCTTTGAATTAAGTTTACATATTTTAAAAATAACAACTACTTGGAGTAAGAAGTACTCAAAGTGAAACTATTATATGTAAAACGGTGGCTGTGAAAAGTCACGGATGTGAGCAACATTACCCACGTCACACTGCCTCATACACCAGTTCATAAGGTGGGCAACATTCACACAGCAAAGGACAACACACAAAAAAACAACCATGCCGTGAGAGGGATTCCAACCCGCAGCCATCGGCATCGAAGTCAGGCACGCTAACCCCTCAGCCACCTGCCCGGCCATATTTATAAGGAAAAAACTGTGACAATATGACGAAAATTTTTTTTAATTTTTTTTAAAACTTTCGGCAGAAAAGAAATCTTGGAAATTTATCGAAGCTTCTACAATTATGGATTTAACTATTTCTAGATTTAGTGAGAATTTGAGTTGAATATAAAAAGCTTGAGTGAATCATGTTTTTAATAAATGTATAGAAATTAAATAAGAACAAATACACCCAAATATACAGCACGCAAATTAAAAAAACGGAAAACTTCTAATGATTCAAGTACATGGTTGACAAACTTGAGGCTTCAAAAGGTTTTTCTTAAAAATGCTTATTATTTTGTTGAGGAGATGTTAAAAAGTTACGAAATTAGGCACAAAAGCGTCTTAGCCATTTCCTTTGTGGATTCGGATTAACTCTCAAAATATGGCGGCACCGACCACAGTGCTAACGTGAAATAGCCTCAGTAGTAAACGGATCATGGATTAGAGTCCCCTTGCCGTCAGGCTAACCGAGTGAGGTTCTCGTGGTCTTCCGCGCCATTCAACGCAAATGCGAAGCATATCGTCACCCCAAAATAAGAATCAAGAAAAAGTCTAAAGTTAAAAATCTTACAAAAAACGCGATTAATCGTAAATATTGTGGGATAACAAAATAGTTCAGTTTTTGCCATAATATATTAATGATAAAAATATTTATATTTGGATCGAAAATTTAAGATGCCTCTCACCACCTTTCAAATTAATCTGAAATATTCTCTGAAAGAAACATCCTGGGCACTATTCTTTATATTTAATTCACATTGCTTGCTGACGGAAATGATTACAATTGTATAACAGCATTAAGCAGATAATACCGGAATAATAGTTAAATACAAAGAACTTAACTTAGCCTCGCAGAAAATGCATTCTTTTAAAACAATATTAGCCTTAACTTTTAAATATATGTATTTTTTTTTTGTTTTGTTTTTGGTGCATTTTAAAAATATTTAGAAAATTAGGGGATTTTAGTGTTTTATAGGTAAGCATTAATCATATCTCCTTCCACTTTCCAAAAAAAAAAATAATAATAATAATAATAAATAAAAATAAGTAAATCACAAACCTCCTTTCAGTAGCAAACGTAATATTTGAAGACTTCATGGAATAAAATTTTAGGGGAGAAATATCAAATTCTTATTTCTAAGTACAAAACTCGAAAAAGATTTTTAAACAAATCACAAATATTATAATGATGCAAGCGATTAAGTTTCCGTATTGCAGTTTGGTTAGAGAAATTTTAAAGGCAAGCTAAGTTTAGCGAAGGTTCAGAATTCGAAAACGAAATAAAACCGAGCGAAATGAAATCGCGTACGAATATATACATTTTATTCTCTTCAAGTTGTTGCTGCTGTTACGACTTCTTTAAGTTTCCACAGACGAGAGAGAAAAAACTTAAAAAATATGTCGAAAATGCTCAGGAATGTTCGATTTTAAGAAGGAAATTCGAAAACAAAGGCGAAAATTTGGAACTTTTCAAAATAGTCTTAACAAAAGAAAAGATTAAAAAGACCTCGCAAAACATTCACTCGATTTTGCTTTCGTTTTCGATTCCGGCAAACGATCGTTTGGATTTCAAAAATGAAATGAAAAGGAACTTCATGAAATCGCGGATGAATACTAAAATCCTGTACCGTTAAAGTTGCTTCTATTACAGTGTTCCTATTGGTGATTTACAGTTTCTGGAGTCGAGAGTATTCGAACTTGTTTATACTTATGGATACTTATACTCCTGAAGAATGTTATTTTCTCGCGGCGTATGCTAAAGGAAATACTTTTTTTAAACATCACATTTGCGTTTTAAATCATATTTATCGTTCGTTATTAATGTATAACGATTTAATTTGCTTGCATCATATACTCGACATCTCGAAGGAAACGAAACTGGATTTCTGGTCATTGTTTTCAAGAAAGCTTCCGCACAATCAAATAGATTTTTCCCATGCTTCATTATTGGGAAATCCGAAGATTTTCGTGAGTATTACAATATGTGGCGCGATAAATAAATACCATCATGGTTTGTTTATGGAATGCGTTGAGATAAAACCATACATTTTCCTGAAGTAAGTTAAATTTCAATTGTGTGCCGATTTTTATATGTTACCGATTAAGTTCGAAAACAGTTAATGTGCACTTTACCTAGCTAACATACAGCATAATGTGTAGCGTTTTTAAAAAGTTCTTACTTTCGATTTTTAAAAGCCCTTAAAGGTGCTCTTTTTAATTGGGTGTTTTTAAGAAGTGCTTAATTTTCCCTTTTCGAAAATGAGATTTTTTTCTTTACTATGTCGAGTTTCGCCACATATTATGCAAAATCGTGCTTTACCCATTGTTCTATTCAACGTTTTCACCATGCCAGTGCTGGATTACTCATTAGGCCCCCTTAAAATGGATTTTTTTGAAAATAAATCAAAAAATTGAGAAAAGCAATGATTTTTAAAAAAGAAATCAATTTCAAATGTATATTAATAAAATACGATAATTTTTTACATAATGTTAATCATATTTATTTATTACTTATTTTAGTTATTATTTATAAGTATTATTATAGATTATGTATTATAAGATTTATCAATGTTTTTTAAGATCAAATTTGTCACTTTGATTTGCGCGCGAAAAAAATGGAAGGCAGTACTATAGCGAACTGAGACTTGTTTAAACAAGAAGCAAAGAATTAATGTTGTTGACATTATTGAGACGTTTTAAATGAAAACGATATTTAGTGCCTCAACTGACATGCTAAGTTTCATGTTTATCGAATCAGATGTTCTCCGTGAAATTAATTATGATAACATTATAGATGAGTTTATTGATCGCTAGAGCAGAAAAAACAATTTTTGAATACCAATTATATAGTAGCGTTAATTTTGTAAAGTGTTAATAAATTTTAATTTTTTTTTTAAATGTTATGATTATTTTTTAGTTCTAATTTAACCAAAAAAAAGTAACATTTAATTTATTAATATTTATTTTTATTTTAAATATGCTTTCTTTAATGAAAAAATATGCTTTCTCAAATATAAAAGTATATAGATACTTTTATATTTGAATAAATAAAAAATATATGAAGAAAGAAATTTAATCTGAGGGCCCCAAAAATTTGAATGGCCTAGGGCCCCGCGTACACTTGATCCTTTTCGGCGTACAGTCGGTCTGAAAGCGCCAATCATTTTACATGTTTGATGAAATACTTGCGTATATTGAGCTGTATTCGGTGAGATTCTTGTACTCTGGCTTCATTTTTCCCCATCTGAAATCAAACCGAAAAATCTCTCCATCTTTTTATGGTGGCCAATTTAATAAAAAAAGAAAGAGTTCTTTGTTAGAAATTAATTATATTATCATGACCATGTAAAGTCTTTGAAAAAAAAAATTTTTTTTTTTGATGTATATAGTGCTTAAAAAAAAAATTTTTTTTTTGGTGCTTAAAAAGCAGGGTTGGCAAGTTTTTGACACATGACGGTTTTTACCGGTTTATACTATGGTTTTTACCGTCATGTCAAAAATCCATAGTTTGAGTAAAACTGTATTTTTATTTGAGTTTAACTTCGTATCATTTAAAATTAATTTATTTTTGGGCAATAAAATTAGAAAAAAAGTAATTAAAAGATATTTAAGAACAGGTTCTTGCATTTTCCCAACGTGATTATATCAAAACATACTATTTGAAGTAAAATATTAGGATACTAAACAAAATTTTCAACTTTTCCAAGCATCATTTTGTTTGTCATATTACATTACTGAAGAATGTCAAGTCATTCTTGACTTAGAGTTTGTTAGTAGTTACAAGTTTTGAAAGTTTTGTTTAGCTTATTTCTAATATTTAAGAAATGCCAAATTTTAAATTCTTCTTTTTAGTTCTTGAATTTATTAATAGTTCCAAGCTTTTTTGTTTGTTTGTTTATTTCTAACAATTAAGAAATGCAAATTTTTGAATCCTTTGCAAATCAAGCTATAATGATAAAAGCAAGTATCACTATTTTCAATAAGTATATTACAATATTTCTGCATGAGTGTATATCCTTCTCTAAGAATGCATGTATATAGTTGCAAAATCAATAGCAATCATTTACAACATTCATTTATAAAGGCAATTATGTGAAAATAATATATTGTCCGCTATATGCCATAAGTTAAAGAAAACAGTAGGTTTTTGACAGTTTTTACCGGTAAAAACACGGTTTTTACCACTGTCATGTCAAAAACCAGTTTTTGANAATTAAAAAAATTAAATTTTCAAAAATAAACAACAATTGCTGCTTCTAAATTAGAAATGCAACATACAAATATTTGGTATTTAGCCTATACTGCTGAACGCAGACAGAATATTCATTTTGGACGAATAATGGAAGAATCGTCTGCCGAAGCCAAAACTTAATTCGTTTACATCCATCTTTCTTGTTTTCTGCCCTGGAAAGGGTTTATTCGATTAACAAAATAATAATGAAGATAAACAAACTTGTGAAAGGTCCGATTAAAAGAAAAATCATTTTGTGAAGGGTCCGTTTTTAAGTTAAAATATTTTGTGAAGGGTCCGTTTTTAAGTTGAAATATTTTGTGAAGGGTCCGTTAACGGACCCAAATTTATTCTAAACAGACCCCTGACTAGGGTAATAAAGTGCGGAAACGAAGGTTTTCCCCAACTAACGTAATGTGCATCTTATTTATTTTCCACTTCGTAAAAATACCCATGTTACCGCTGAAGTGCAATAATCGGTTATTTTACTGATTACCTTGCACATTAACAAAGGTGTTCCGTCTATGTGCTGTTTCATTTTTCTAATTACCTAGATAATCTTGAAATCACAGATAATTACTTGTAATCAGGATTACAGTTGTAATCAAAATTATGATTGTTTGTAATCATGATTACTGTAATTGAGTGTTGTAATCATAATTACAGTTATAATCAAAATTTGTAATCATGATTACAAGTAATTGATTACTGTAAGTGAAAAATGTAAGCAATTGCATTTTTGCTCTACTTTGTTGTAATCAAAAGTTATGATAATATGTAATCGTGATTACAAGTTATTAATTACATAGCAGTAATTATCTGTAATCAATTACAGTTGTAATCGACGTCCAACTCTGCTGTTCACTGTTTCAAGAGAAACAGTGAACAGCAATGAAAAAATTATTCAATTTGCAATGCAAAAATTATTCAATAATCACAAGAACCAATCTCTTCCCATTTAAGATTGATAATAATTCTGCTAAAAAGTGAATTCAAACTTTTAAAGCTTTTTTTTAAAATATTGTAGCTTATGTAATTTTCGATCTAAAGCAACTTTTCAAGGAAGTTTCATTATTTCTTGTAAAGCCCCATACACAGAAAGAAAAAAAAACGTAGCACTGCTATGACGCCGAAATAAATAAAATAAAAAATCTATTGCAGAACAAAAATTTTAATAATAATCAGTAATAATAATAATGATTGTATAAGTCAAAAAAATATTTATTAGTGCAGCATTTCATAATTGGTTCAATTGAAATATTTTTTGTAATGTTAAAGCTAAATAAAAATAATTTTAACTTACGAGAGAGTTTTAGATTTTACGACATCATTGTAAAACAATTAAAATAAATTAAACTGTAAAATTGGTGTATTTAGTCGCCAAAAGTGCTTAACTTCTATTTTCGGAAACATGCAGTTTTGAGGTATTTAGCAGTTTGTTACTCTAGGTTTGCTCGAACTCACTGGGAAGAGGGAAAACAGAATTTGCAATGAAAAGTTTCTCCCGTGGTATGGTGTCCTCTTGATGTATATCGCTACTTACATAAAAATCAAGTTCGGTTCCCAATCTGGGGGCGATATGTCTCCTCAGCGGGGCGAAAGTATGCCAACTTCAGCAGGCCTACCGTGGGAGGTTTTCCTCTCCATGCAACGCAAGTGCGGGTTATTTCCATGAAGGCAAATTTCTCCCAATACTTAATCCAGGAGTTCCCTTGTCCTCTGCACTGGGTTCAAAAATATGGAGTTGAACAGTAGTCGTAAACCCAAAAATAGGATCCGCTGCAGCGAAGGTTATAAAATAAAATAAAAATATATTTTGTAGATAGATTTAGTTCGGTGGTTCAGTTTCTCACAAAGGAGAAGGTTGGACATTGCCTTCAAAAGAGCTTAAACTTGACGAACAGAAAACCTGGTTGGTATTCAAGCTTTAAATCCGCCAACACACAAGGCAGTCATGGAAGAGGTAAAAATGAACAATTCGAGTTTTCAGTTGTTACACTGTCAATTTTTTTCATTGCATTAAACAAAATTTATTTTTGTTTCGATTCTTTCGCTTCAATCATATATCACCAACATTGAAAAAAAAAATTAAAGGATAAACAAAAAAAAAATTTTCATTTCTAAAATGGCTGGATAAAATTGCTTCATAATATACATTTTAATTGAAATCAAAATCCGGTATAATTTAGCCTACATTCATTTTTAACAATGTATGGGGTTTTTTTTTAATCAAAAAGAAAAAAGGGGTGGTAAATTTTTTTATGACCGTCGTCGAACAGCCGACCCAATTTTTTGGGTTTACGACTACTCATATTCAACTACGTAACCTAGTAATTTTGAACTCAATCCAGAAGACAAGGGAACTCCTGGATCAAGTATTTTGAAAAATTTGCCTTCGTGGAGGGCTTTTTGGTGGAGCTCACCTGCATTTGCGTTGCATGGAAAGGAAGACCTCGAGGACCTCCCACGGTTAGCCTGACGGCAAAGGGATTCTAACCCATGATCCGTCTATCACTGAGGATATTTCACGTCAGCACTGTGGTCGGTACAAGCTGGATGCGAATTTCGTATCGACCAGCCATTACTGGGATTCGAACCCGGTTCACCTCATTGAAAAGCGAACACTCTACATACCTGCCAACTTTTTAAAGTGGTAGTAAATATATACAATTTTTTCTTTTATGAAATTAATTTTAAAATGAATTTGATCACCACTATTCTTAAGAAAATTAAGCATATATATCAATATGTATTACTATCATGGTTGTCAGCCAAAGCTTTTTCAAATGCAGCGTGTTTTTTTGCTTACAATTGAAATTTTTAATTCCATTTTACTTCCACTGGAAAAAATTATAATGGAAGGGATTAAAAGTTGACAGGTATGGCTCTATCCCCTGAGCCATCGCTGCTTAAGGGGCGATACATTTTATCTTATTTTTTAACTGTCGTTGAACAGCAGACCGAATTTTGAATTTACGACTACTAATTTTGAACCAATCCAGACGACAAGGAAACTCCTAGATCAGTACCCCCAGAGGTATTGATTTGTTATGGGAACATGAAGGGCTTAGCGATTCGACAGATTTAACGTGCATCAGTCACCATTTACTACACGGGGAGTCTTTGACCGGCGGGGATCGAACCCACAAACTCTTGGACATGGGCCCAGTGCCCTACCAACCAGGCTATCCCGGCCTAAGGGGCGATACATGTCAAGAGAGGGCGGTGGGCAACAAACGATTGGGAGCGATATCTACTGAAGTTTTCCTGTTTATTTTTTATATCTCTGCTATTTTCACAACAATTCTATTATTTCAGACGGGAAGATTCTATTTTCTATCGGAAGATGTCCAGCTGTTTATCGGAGAAGAAAGTGTCCCGCTGCCCCGTCAACTTTAGATGCAGCCAAATCATTTCGATCTTCGGCAGACGACAGTGCCTCTATCCTCTAATCATTGAACTCAGTCTGGCCGATTTTGATGTGGCTCTGCAAGTTCTCTGGAGGTCCATACCTGATCCCCTTCTCACGAAAGAGGAATTTTTTCGAATCTTCTCCGGTTTGGATTTCATGGATTCCAATGATGTACAGGAAGCGAACAGAATATGGGGGTGGTACACTCACTTATTAGTGGGAGGCATCGAAATTGCGACGAAATGTCCCAGATCTCTGTGTCACCTTTCCAGGTGTGCCATTAGAGGAAGATTGAAAGAATGCTTTGCGTTGCCCTACGGTGTGCATCTGCTGGACATTCCTAAACAATTAAAACAGTATTTGCTTTTAAATGACGAATGTCAATTCTCAATGTGATCATAACTATGCAGGGTGTTCTGTAGTAACTGCCCTTCCTATAATTTCTAAAAACGCGGATCTCTGTGTCACTTTTACAGTTGTGCCATTAGAGGAATGCTTTGCTTTGCTTGAGCATCTGCTGGACATTCCTAAACAATTAAAACAGTATTTCCTTTTAAATGACGAATGTCAATTCTCAATGTGATCATAACTATGCAGGGTGTTCTGTAATAACTGCCCTTCCAGTAATTTTTAGCATCTTAGATCTCTGTCTCACCTTTGTATTTATGCCATTAGAGGAAGATTGAAAGAATGTTTAGCTTTGCCCTACGGTGTGCATCTGCTGGACATTACTGGGTGTTCTGTAGTAACTGCCCTTCCTATAATTTTTAAAATTCCAGATCTCTATGTCACTTTTCCAGTTGTGCCATTAGAGGAAGATTTCAAAGAATGCGATGCCCAACGGTGTGCAGCTGCTGGACATTCCTGAACATTTAAAACAGTATTTGCTTTTAAATTACAATAAAAATATCTCAATGTGATCATAACATACATATCAATGAAGTTCAGAGCTTTGAGGGACCAATAATAAATTACAAACTGTAAATAATATTTTTGAACACCTTATGCCAAAGAATGTAGCTAAAGATTTGTAATTTGTGAAAGTTATTTAGGTTATTATGTGCAATAACTGCACAAAATTTCGTAATTCTAACTTTAATTTTTATGGATATTTTTATTTTAAAAAAAAAAACTAGTTTTCTTGTCTCACGTTTTTTTTTCTTTTTTGGTATAACATTAAAAAAAATTAAAACTTTCAGAGAAATTTAAAATTAATTACAAATATTTCGCTTTAAAACTAGAAGAAAAAAATATTGATAACTGCAATATATAAGTAATTAAAGTAGTTCTTCTATGCTGCACATGCGCGGAATATAAAAAATTTTTATATCATAATTTTGCTGTGAATCGTATTTGGCAATTAAGGAAAAAAGTCCGATTTGAATATCTTATAAAGTTTTAACGAATTTTTCAAGCAGTTTTTGTGCTTGTTAACGAAAGCTCAAATGATAAGGGGTTTTCTACAAATATTTTTTGTATCATAAAACAAAAGTTTAATAACAAATGATACCTTACAATAAAATTCATACACCAAAATGTGTTTTAATAACGAAAAAAAAAGAGGCGAAAGAAAATATACCTTTACGGGGGATAATCCCCGACAAAGCTGTTGTCCTTTTTAATAAATTTTAGTCTAAATGCAAGACATGCAACTGAGTTTTCATTTCCTTGCAACAGTAACCCTAATTTTTTTATGTTTGAATAAGATCTATGTTTTTTCTATAACTATTGCATATTTCATGAAACTGATGCAGAAGTTACTTAATGTTCTTTTATGTGTTTTACATATGTATTTTAACTTTTTATTTGTGCGAATGTTTTAATGTTGGGCAACAATATTCTTCACAAATCTAACATAAGAAATCACGAACACGCAGATGTTTCGCTGTCTTAGATTTGCAAGTATTTTTAGCTACGTTTGTTTTGCAGTTTTCTGCTTTATTTACATCATATCAAATTAATTTAATGTAAGACATCTGTTTTCGCTACAATGTAAATCTTGAGTGAATTAAAAAGTTATAAATTGTTGTTATTGTTTTCTTTTATTTGTCTATACAGTATACTTACGAAAATGTCATGCCGTTTGCTAAGCCAATAATGAAAAAATACGATTTTTCAAATTTCTTTCCCGAACGATCAAATTTTAAATTTTTGAATCATTTTTAAGATCTTGAACTAAAACTTCATTTGACACTGTAAAGACTTTTAAACTTTCTCAGAAAAGACTAGTAGCTTGCATCTTAAATTATTTATTCACAAGTTAGAGATGCACAAAACAGACATAAAAACGGCACATCACAGAAAAAATTTAACCAAAACATTTATCAAAATACCGCTATCATCATTTTTATAATCTCGACTCCACTCTCTTTGGAAACAAACAGAAACCTAAAAGAAAGTTAGTGTGCCATCTAGTGGCCAGTCTCTTACAGTCTTCCTCCCCTCATGAAAAAACTTTTCTCGAAGGGAAAAGTTTATATTTTTCCTAAGATAAGTTCTTT
>NC_092204.1:8061887-8118898 GCF_043381705.1 Parasteatoda tepidariorum
ATAATTATCCTGCAATTAAAAACAAAGTATGTCTGTTACAATTGACCCCGTAAGTGGGGACAATTGTAACAAGTGCACGACTGTCAAAAATTTTTAATAACTAATATAATAGTATTTAAAATCAGGTATTTATTTTTTTTCTAGTAGAGGATAGTCTACTTTTCTCGTTTGTCAATTAATACAAATAATATATTGGATTTTTTGCTAGTTAAAAATAGTTAAGTAAAAAATGTTACAATTGACCCCACTCTCCCCTATACGTTTAAAAAGGATTGTTTTTTTTCTTCACGTTTTCATGAGCATATTGCAGATGTTTTTTCGTTCCGTCATATGAACTTCTTCGAATTTATGAGGAACCCAAATTTCTAGCTTTCTTACGCATCCCAGTTTCTTTGGGTGGACGTAGGGAATTTTTTGACTGATCTTCAATGCAATCTTGTGCCGTGTAAACGTAGGCTTGACTAGATCAATATCGTTATTTTGCTATAAATGCAGGTAGCTAGGCCTTCCTGCTCGGAATGTTGTTGAACTAGTTTTGGCATTGGTTGTAGAGCAGGGGTTTCCAACTTACATGACGGTCTTGCGGTCTCTTTTCCGCTCATGCGATATTCAATTCAAGGAATTTAGATAAAACATGACATTCATTCCCTCTTTTATGCACTTTAAAATATACAAGTGTAAATAATTTCGTCCAAAATGAGTGGTTTCAAAAAGCTAAATTGGAGAATTTCTGATATGCTAAATTATATTCACACAATAAAAAAAAAAAGAAATAAAAGAAGAGAGCAACATACACGATTATTTTTGTATTTGAATAAATATTTTCTTGGATGCAAAACCTGAGAAATAAATTTTTTTACACCGTTGGTATGTTAAATTTCACAGATGACAAAAAAATTAGTTTTTTTTTCTTCTTTTTTTTAACGTGAAAAGCATTTTAAGCCCTTATAGATTTCTTACGAAAATTGTCCGCTTTGAAAACTAATATATTTTAGTTCGCGGGCCGCCAGTTGGAAACCCCTGTTGTAGAGCATCATCATCTTAAACTTTACCTCAATTTTGCTTGATTCGCGTTGTTTTCCTTCTACGGAAGTAAAATATGGCGAAATGAACACTTTATCTCCCATGTTGTACTGTCAAATCTCAAAAACTTTGTAAAGTAGATCAATTTTTTTTTTTACAATGAAGCCTTAAACTGTCAAAACTATTTTTGACGTTAAAACTATTGTTGAAAGTGCTTCAAGTATTGCACTGCCATCTGCTGCAACAAATAAATAAAATAAAATAAATGTAATACTTTTTTTTCTTAACCCAATCGATTCTCTACGATAGGGACTTCTATCCATTCCTCTAGCTCTAAACAGGTTGTTATTGAAGGCCATTAAGACAAGGGGTGCGATGGTTCTTGTAATCTCGTGGCGCCATCTAAGGCCAAGAATTCGATTTCTGCCACACCCATTCATCCACAGATCGTACTTTTGACATGAACCAAATAACGATCAATCTCCAATTCTGCCAAAGAGGTATGATTTATTCTGGGAACATAGAGGACTTAGTGACCCAACAGATTTAGAGTACACCAGTCACCATTTACTTCACGAGGAGTATTCGGCCGACTGGATTCGAACTTCCGTTCTCACAAATGTGAGTCCAGCGCCTTGCCAACCAGGATATCCCGGCCCTCTAAGCAGGTATCGAGGTAGTTTAAGTATTAATCAAATTTTGTTACTAATGTTCAACTCCGGAGCCTTGTAATTTTGATCCTGATCCAGAAGACCAGAGAACTCCTGGATCAAGCATTATGAGAAACTTGCCTTTGTGGAGGACTTTTTGATGGAGCTAACCCACATTTGCTTTACAACGAGCTGAAAACCACGAACCTCCCACGGTTAGCCCAACGACAGGGGGACTCTAATCTATGATCCGTCTACCACTGAGTATGTTTTACCTCTGCATGGACTAAATTTAGGCTGAACTTTATCCAACAGCCATTAATAACTGTTAAAAACCTACAGCAGCAATGAAAACAGCTTATTCTTAAAAAAACTTTATTTTATCTGGCCATAGAGCATCCAATAAACAGCCTTCACAAGATTTTTGAAGCTCTTTCGCCGAGCAAAAAAAGGTACAATTTAAGCACATTACACTTGAAGCAATACTATTATTTTAAACTGTACATGCCCTCTTGCTGTAAATAATTATCTGGGCTTTAGAACGGAAGAATAAGTAAAATATTTTAAGCCTGTTTTTCGAAGTCGCCGTCGTCATATGAAATTATGCTTTTTTGTGAATATTTATGCTATTTTCATAACTGCTGAAAGTTTGCAACGGTAATTCATGGCTGTTAGGTCAAGTTTAGCCTATCTAAGGTATATTCTTATTATGAAAATGGCGCAAAACATCCATATAAATAAAAGTCACAGTTTTGTGAAAATGAATAGCGTTTGTGGTCTTTTTTTAATATTTAAAAACTTACTCCAATGCTGTATTATGTCGGCTCATAAACATTTGTAAAAAAAATGAGAATAAAGCAGTTGTTTTGGTAATTTGCATCTAGGTGGAAAAATGTAGCCAAATTGGCGATTTTTTTAAAAAAACTTAAATATATTTCAAAATACTTCAGTTTATTCGTCAGTTCTAAACCCAGATAATACTTCACAATAAGATGACATACATAGTTTAAAAGCAACATTTTGCTTCAAGCGTGAGGCACTAGCGTTTTGATTTTCCTTGACGACAGAGCTTCAAAAAACCATGTTAAAAGTTATTAAACTTTTTTTAAAAAAATCGCCAATTTGACATTTTCCCACCTAGTTGGAAATTATAAAAATCAATGCCTTATTTTCTGTCTTTGAACATTTTTATAAGCTCAGATATTGCTGCATTGGAGTAGGTTTTTAAATATTACAAAAATTAGACCACAAACTCTTTTCATTTTCTCAAAACTGTGACTTATTCTAATATTGCTATTTCCAGAATACACATTGTTTGGTGTTGAATCAGCGTTTGGCGAGATAGTATTGCGCCAGCCATCTTTCTTCCTAATGTAACCTTTTACACTACTCAGTCTTGTTCTTGTTGATTGAATTGTTAACAGCGTATGGTCGCTCTCTAATGCAAGTTCATGCGTGAACTAATTAATTACATTTGTTAAATAAATATTTGTTAATTATTATGCAGTCCACATTACCTTCAATTTTAACTATTGAGCTATCACGGGACCGTACACACATTGAGAGCAGGCGAAACTTGACCTAATAGTCTTATGTAACTGTTGCAAACTGACATCAGTTATGAAAATAGCATAATTATTCGCAGGAAAGCATAATTTCATGAGACTACTGAGCCTTCGAAAAGTATTCTTTTTTAATCGAAGTATACGTCTAACTTTTATTCCCAGATAGCAAAGTAAGGTTTATTTTCACTCATCAAAAACCTTTCAATGTAAACCTAAAAAGGTTTGTTATGCGGTTTACGTGTAAACCTGCTGAAATTAAAACGATGTGCTCTATTCTACGCACATTACTTTAATCCAAAACCTTGGAAAACAACCTTCTACATAAAAACCTTAAATCAAGGTTGACTTAGGATTTTCAAGAGTGAAAAAAATCCTTTAATAAAGCTAGTCTCAATGCGAAAATAATCTTAAATCTAGGTAATTATAAGGTTTCTTTTCTCAACGTCTTGTATGCTCAGCTAAAATCCACCTTGTTTNATTTTTTGAAAAAAATTCATGTTTATTAATTACTTTCTACAGCTATGTAAGTCTATAATAAGACAGCATTAAATGTTTACTTTAATCTGTATTTTCAATCTGAAGAATCAAAAGACTTTTAAAAATGTAAATTCAAATGTGTTGGAATTTAACACACACCAAGACAGAAAGTAATTTCATTAACTAAAATTAATTAATGCAGCAACTTATTTAAATTAAATTTTAATGCTAAGAAAAGAAAATAATAAAAGTATCAAAAATTTAAAACACTGTTTTTTAACTTTTAAAATCAATATATATAGGTAAAAAAAATTAGTTGATTTAAATCAATGATTTTTTTTAAAAAAATTATTTGATTTAAATCATGATTTAAATCGTGATTTAAATCAACGAACCCTGGTCTCAAGGTGAAAATAATCTTAAATCAAGGTCATTATAAGGTTTCTTTTCTCAACGTCTTGTATGCTCAGCTAAAATACACCTTGTCTTGAAATTTTTAATGGACTGTGCAATTTGATCCTATCGCCAGTGTAACGTCAGCTAAACCGTCATTACGAACCTAAGTGACGATACTTTTTGAAAAAGCTTTAAAAAAAAAGTAATTTTTAATCCTTTTAGGATGAAAGGTTTGAAACTACAATATTTTTGCTTTATTGAAAAAAGGTTTTCAGTACAAACATTTTCGTGACAATTAAAAGAAAATACTGATACAAGGTTGCCATAAGGTTACATGCTTTCTGGGTATCAATCATTCCTTGTAAAAATATAGTTAAAAACTTTCACGCTATTATTACAAATCCAAAAGAACAAACAATGCAGCACAAGTAAGACTACGCGACGTACTGGAAATGCATTATTTTTAACGTTTAAGTTCTTTGTTCGATTTTTTTTCGAACGAAAATATTGATCATAAGTGAGCGGTTTACTTAGTTTCCGGAATGCAAAATGTTCCAAAAGTAAATATTGCTTTAAGGACTCCGGAATATCCAATTCATCCACTCCATGGGGTAATTGGAAGCATTCTTTCAACTTTTGTCTGACGGCGCACTTGCAGATGTGCTTCAAGGAGGGAGGAGGACGTATTCCTGAGATCCCAAGATCCTTGATGTGTCTGGTGTACCAGGCCCAGGCTTTCACTAATTTGGGCATACCTTGTTTTTTCACATCCTTAAAGCAACGTGCGAATTCTTGAATGGTCAGGAAAGGATCGGGAATCGAACTCCATAGAACTTGCAATGCGGCTTCGTAAGCAGCAGATGAAGAATCGTTTTCGACGCCTTGAGCTGCTACGTAGAGATAAAGAATCTGGCAGCATCGGAAATTCCTGGGATTGGCGAGCACCTTCAAGTTGTGCAGACGATTCGAATATGCATCTCCATTTCTAAAATGACAACAAAAAAAAAATAGTTAGAGCATCATAAAAAACGTACAATAATTTTTGAAATATGTGTTAAATTCCTGCGTTTCTAAACGGCGCAATTAAAAAAAAAAATATGAACTGTTTACACTGCATGCGAAAAATTTGGATATGCGAATGAGAACCTAATTGGTGGAAGATATTTACCCGAGAAAGAATCGCCAATCAGGTTCTCGCTTGCATCTAAATCCCCTTAATTGGGACTTTTCTACATACCGGGAAGCGATTTTCCGATTCAGGGGATTTTAACGACCCGCTCTCCAGACAGGCATTTTTTTAAATGAAAATAAATTATGATTTGTGACTTCTTCTTTTTTTAAAGTTCAGGTAACAAATTTTAAAAGAATTAAAAGCTTGAATTATAATTGCGACCAACTACAGCCAGGAGGAAAAATCTCCAAAAAATGAGAGCCAGTCGTTAAAGGAAATTGGATTTTAAATTAACGACCTGGAAAATGAACAGAAAATAATCAAGAGGTCAGTAAATCATCTCCCAATTAGGGTTACACCAAAAACGGGGAAAGACTGAATATCCATTTAATTTATTTGAAATTTAAAAAAAATAATTGAATAAAGAGTTAATTTTGTTTTTTTGTAATATAGAAATTCTTATAAAACCAAAACAGAAGCCGAGTGATCTGGAAATTAAAGAACGTAAATGGTAATGGATAGCTCACGTTCTAGGCAGAAAGAAAAAAAAATGCATTACTTACTTTCTATTGATAAACTTAATAAGAGCAAAATCAAGACACAAAATTTAGAATTTTTATTGTCAATATTTTTCTCTCTGTGAATATTTTATTTCTTATTAAATAAGTCATACACGTCAAAAATTATTAGTCAAGTTATATTAACATTTTATTTTCCTTCAGACATTTGATAATTGTCAAATTATATATATAATGAGGGTAAGTAACTATGAAACACCCTGTATGTATAAATATAGAAGGTGTTCTTTAACGACTGCTCTAAATATATATTTATCGAATCCTTCTGAAAAATGAAATGAAAAAGTAAACACAATAGAGGTAGTAAATTGGTATTTAAACTACGTTGAAACAAAATCCTGTTGAATCACTGCAGAGGAAAATGATATTAAAAAAGATATCAAAATCAGTTTGATTGCCTGATGCAATAACTCTCAATTTTCTCAGAGAATCATCAAACAGGTTTTTAATCATTTCGTCTACCTCAGTAGTGATTCATTAAGTAAGGATTATGTTTTTTCCCCTTAGATATTTATTGGTAGCCCCTAATATAATTTTTTTTTTAATTTTAAAAAATACCAGGTTTACTGAAATTAATTTCAGAAAAAAAAATCCCTGGCTTTTTTAGGCATTTCAGGAAAATTTCAATGTAAATCCAGATCAAAATGTATCTATAACATGCCATTTTTCATCAGAAAAAACTATATTTTTATTTCTAATGTCAAATATTCGATTTTGTAAGTAAAAAAATATCGTTGAATGAGGATGGAAACATGGAAAGGTTTCACTGAAACGTGGAATTTTTAAAACAAATAATTGTAATTGATGTTAGAATTATTTACATCGAATCTCAGTAACTGATAACTGTTACTGACAATTCTCAAAACCTGGAAAATTCCCCACTTTTTAAAGTCAAAATAAAATCCCCTAATAATTCCAGGTTTTCCTGTACTCCCTGACCCATGGGTGCACTGAATGTATATTAAGGATGATCATTTATGAACATTCTGTGTATTCATGCCATAGTTTTTTTTTTGGGGGGGGGAATGCTGTTCCCCGAAATATCTGGTTTGCTGTAGTGAAAAAATTTTAAATATTTGGAGAAAAAAAATCAAACCAATTTTTTCCCTTTTCCATTCTTTCTTTTTTTTTTAAATTATCTATTATTATTATTTTTACGAAGTGAAACAAGAATTCCTAGTCAGTTCTGGGAAAAAATTTTATTTCTCCGACAAAAGTGCCAATTGTACTAATCATATTCAAAAGCGCAAGTGAGCTTTCAAATCTGATTGGTGCAATTTCTGGGCTTGTCTATAAACAGACGCAATGATAATCTAAGAATAATCCTGTTAAAAAATAAGTAATTTCTTAAATGTTTATAATGCTTAAAATTTTTGACCTAGCTGAAAAGCTAAATAATCAAATATTTAATTTGCATTTACGATTATTTAATGAGAACAAAATCTTAATATAAAGTTGCTTTAAGTTAATATCGTGTGGATTGTAAAATGTTGAATATTAAATGAGATTATCTTTCTTCATAGCTCCGTTTTACATATTTTATAATCTGGTAGGCAAGGAAACCAATCTAAGAGTAAATAATTATGTTCAAGCAATAAAGAAATAGGGGATCATGGAGTTCACTCATTTGAATAAAAACAATTTAAAGTAACAGAAGTTATTACAATTGTGAATTTCTCTTACAGTTAAAACTCTTAACAAAACAAATCTGTATCTTTTTTGTGCATTTATATATTTTCTACCATCTAGTTATCGAGGCAATGTCTTTAACAAAGAAGTAGAGCATAGTACTTTTCAAGTGATAATAAAGAATTATGTGTATAATAGCAATTTGTATAGTTTATTATATTATACAATTTATATTATACAATTATTTTATCAATAGCTTTTATGACGAATACACCAAAGATGAAAATAATACGAATTGGTAAAAAAAAAATATTTTTTTAAAAAATAAATATCTGCTTTTTTTTAATTAAAGCTGACGAAGTAAATTAAATGATTCGTTTTTTTTTTTTTTTTTNTTTTTTTTTTTTTTTTTTTTTTTTGGACTAACAAAAATCAGTCAACTATGAAATACAGTCCCTGGCCAAATTATTAGACGCACTAAAGATTCTGTGCAAAATCTTAATTACAATGTAATATTTTACAGCCTTATTGTTTTCATGCGACTGAAACCGGTTAGCACTTGTTTATGTTCGTGTATCAAATGGTCAATATTGTAACGCAATCCGTTAAAAATAAATACAAATAGGAAGTATTTAAATTATCTCCTGAATAAAAACCCACTACATATATGTTTAAATATAAAAGTATTGCCTATAAACTCGTGCAAAACATGTCATTATTAAAAAACTGCAGTGCGTCCAATAATTTAGTCTTATTATTATAATATACTCATATAATATCGGATATAATAAATATTCTATATTTATATAATATATCGTCTAATTTATCCAATCGTCGAATTTATATTATATATAGTCTAATTTAACCAATTGATACACGAACGTAAACAAGTGCAAACCGGTTTCAGACTCGTAAGTATCCCCTGATAATTAATGCGTCTCCTAGAGATGAACACACTAAAAGATAAGTAGCACATGTTTACAGTATTCGCTTATCGGCCGACCTAGGGAGGGGACACTTCCTTCCCGCTCAATGACCTTCAAGGTCAGGATCGACAACAACAACCCCCTCCCCCCATAATACCCCATTTCACTAAAATATATAAAGATGTAACATCACGTCCAGTGCAAACAGGTAAATGGATTCACCCCACTTTTTTTTAATAAAAAGCTTTAAAAAAAACTTTTTTTCTCATGAAACTTTTTCGTACGATTTATTTTATAACAGTCGTTGAACACCCGACACAATTTTGAGTTCACAACTACTAATGTTCAACTCCGTAGCCTTGTTATTTTGAACCTATTCCAGAAGACTCCTGGATCAAGTATTGGAAGATAGTTGTCTTCGCGGAGGACTTTATGATGAAACTAGACTGCATTTGCGTTACATGGATAGGTAAACCACGAAAACTTCCCACGGTTAGCCCGACGGCAATGAGATTCCAACCCATGATAGGTCTACCACTGAGGATATTTTACGTCAGCACTGTGGTCGGGTGCGGAATTCGTTTTGAACCTGAATCACCTCATTGGGGGGCGAAAGCTCTATCCCCTGATACATCACGGTTTGCTTACTTTCTACCACAGTGTTTTTGTTTCATATTAGAATTTAAAAAAAAATTTTTTTTAGGTAAGTCTTAAATGTTGCGCATTTATAAATCTAACACGGGGGCGCACCTTAGTCTATGCACCCCACTGATCTATGTACAATAAAAATACAGAAACCTAACTTTTCTTAGGTTCAATTTGAATATGGGACCTTTCAAAAATGACGTCACAATTGGAGGGGTTTTTGAAATGTGACAAGGGAAAAGGAACAAGAAATGTGACAATACATGTACAGGGTGCGTAGCTAAATCTTTCCAAGAAAAAATAAGCACCTTTTAAGTACTTTTTAAGCACTTAAAAATATTTTAAGGCACTATATACATTCACAAAATGCAAAATAATTTTCAAAGACTTTACATGATCACGATAAAATAACTAGTTTCTGACAAAGAACTCTTTTGCTTGATTACATTAACCATCATAAAGAGATCAAGAGTTTTTTCAGTTCGATGTCAGAGGGCCTGAAATTGAGAATATCTTGCAAAATGCAGCAGAATTGCACATGAGAGTGCAATAATATCACCAAACCCAGCTCATGCGGACCAGCAAGTATTTAATCAAACATGTAAAATGATTGGCACTTTCATACGCTACGGACCGACAATACGCCGAAATGGATTGTGGTTGAATGAATTGTTAAAACGTTGAATAGAACAATGTGAAAACCACGCTTTTGCATAACGTATGGCGAAAATCGACATACGAAAATAAAAATCTCATTTTCGAAAAGGGAAAATTAAGCACTTTTTAAAAACGCTACGCACCATGAACTAATAAAATTAAATTTTTTACTCTTTTTGTTTTCATATTTCTTTCATCAAAATAAGTACTACCCTAATCATTAATATTATTATGTTCAGAAATATAACTAAATCAAATGGTTAAAGTTCAAAAATAAATTTTAAATGACATTAAACGTAAGCTTAGTTTCTGAACTACTAAAATGTGTTTATGTCTTGGCCAAAGGTTTATGTAATCTAGCGTGACATATAACAATAGGGGGGGGGAGGGGGAGTATAATAAAGTGTGAAATTTTATAACAAAGAGGAGAGAAAACCAAGAATATCGGGGGGAAAAAAGTACTGAGATCTACTATGTTTAGCCCTTATAATGTACGTTTAAAAGAACAATAAATTGCATACATTAAATTTTTTTTATGAAAACATTACGTACCTTTCTAATAGTTTTCTTGTCCATTTCAAATACATTTGGCAGGCATCAGGGTGATATTCGTTTTCTACACCATACTGGGTCATCGTTATAAAAATCCTGGGATTTCTGACTAAACAGCAATGTGAAAAGTTTATCATATCATCTGGGAGATTATTTTGGAATAGGGTTAAAAAAGTCACTTCGACGTCTCGACACATTTTCAAAATCATTTCTACGTCCTCCACATGTTCGAGAAGTTCGGCAAAAACAAATGTGTAAAATATCGAATAGATGAAATCCTCGCCCAAAGGTATCCGATTATGCGATCTGATCGAAAACTCATGATAAAATTTTCTCTCTTCTTCACTATATTCCTCCATTTCATCTAAGAATATCAATCGTCCTTACCTCAAACTGTTTCTTTTTGAGAGGGCCGCGTTGAGACAACACCACCTATCTCGGTGGTGTTGGTTGAGACCCCCCTAACCTTTTTCGAGGTCACGGGTTCGCCAATACGCCAAGTTGTCTTACTACTTTGTAGTGTTTATGTGTTTGGTTGGAGCGATTGCTGTGAAAAAAAGCTTCCACTGGTCCGCTCCAAGCAGAATCGTCGCCAAGATTCTGTGGGGGACCGCAAACAGAACATTTTGAGGGGTCCTTCAAATATAGTCTGTCTACGGTGTCCAGGGGGGTGCAGTGAGGGTGATGGAATGGCCTACCTTCACTGGGTTACATTGAATTCCCACCTTTTCGTCAATTTTGCAATTATTTTTTCATTACATGTAATTTAATCTTTTTTTGCTAATTGTGAAATTTGTTTATTAATGTAATTCTTTTATGTCCTATATACAGTCGGACCCCGATTTAACGAATTCATAGGGACCGAAAATATTATTCGCTAAATCGGGGAAAATTCGTAATGTCGGGGGCAGAATGAAAAAAAAATTGACTTAACTTATGATATATTCGAACATCTCTAATAAGCAAAGACACAAAATAAATAAAAATATTACACTTTTCATTCAGGAACTTAAAATACAGCGAATGATTACGCGCTGATTTATTTGAAATTTGTTCATTAATGTAATTCTTTTATGTCCTATATACAGTCGGACCCTGATTTAGCGAATTCATAGGGACCGAAAATATTATTAGCTAAATCGGGGATGATTCGTAATATCGGGGGCTGAATGAAAAAAAAATTGACTTACCTTATGATATATTCGAACATCTCTAATAAGCAAAGACACAAAATAAATAAAAATGTTACACTTTTCATTCAGGAACTTAAAATACAGCGAATGATTACACGCTGATTTATTTGAAATTTGTTCATTAATGTAATTCTTTTATGTCCTACATACAGTCGGACCCTGATTTAGCGAATTCATAGGGACCGAAAATATTATTTGCTAAATTGGGGATGATTCGTAATATTGGGGGCTGAATGAAAAAAAATTGACTTACCTTATGACATATTCGAACATCTCTAATAAGCAAAGACACAAAATAAATAAAAATGTTACACTTTTCATTCAGGAACTTAATATACAGCGAATGATTACGCGCTGATTTATTTGAAATTTGTTCATTAATGTAATTCTTTTATGTCCTATATACAGTCGGACCCCGATTTAGCGAATTCATAGGGACCGAAAATATTATTCGCTAAATCGGGGATAATTCGTAATATCGATGGCAGAATGAAAAAAAAATTTGACTTACCTTATGATATATTCGAACATCTCTAATAAGCAAAGACACAAAATAAATAAAAATGTTACACTTTTCATTCGGGAACTTAATATACAGCGAATGATTACGCGCTGATTTATTTGAAATTTGTTCATTAATGTAATTCTTTTATGTCCTATATACAGTCGGACCTAGATTTAACGAATTCATAGGGATCGAAAATATTATTCTCTAAATCGGGGGAAATTCGTAATATCGGGGGCAGAATGAAGAGAAAAAATTTAACTAACCTTATGATATATTAAAAGGAACTTAAAATACAGCGAATGATTACGCCCTGATTGATTTGAAATTTTAAAGCATTTCGTGAGTTTGCATTTTCCCTGATTTCTTACTTTTTCTGATGCTTTGTACGGTTTGAAAACAGTGAAAACTTAGCTTCATTTTTTCCTTCTAAGCTTGAAGTTTTTTTTCGACGTCATGAAGAAAAGAAAATATTCCTTCATTTACATCTTGCTGCTAAGTTTTCGCTGTTTCCAAACCGTAACCGTTCCAAATGAAAAAAGCATCTGAAAAAGAAACAGTTTTCACAGGAGATTCATCATCATCGACTTCAGTGTTAAAGTTGCTGTTCAATTGTTTCCTATAAATCTACTTCATTAAAGTTGTTATATCGAAAAATTCGGTAAATAGGGGTTCGTTAAATCGGGATTCGACTATATATATTTTTTTCTTCTTTTGAAGTTGATTATAAAGTGAAAGTTCTGAGAGTTTCTTGCTGTTGTCGTATTTTTTTATTATTATTATTTAGCGTTAAATGACGTTATAAGTTCGAAATAAATTTAAAATCATGGTGGCTCCATATAACTTAAACAATTTCAGACAAAACGTAGGAATTCATACCAAATATAGAAATAGTTAGAAACAAGAGTTTCTTGTTTGCGTTACTTTTATAAAAAAATAAACTAGCTAAATCACCGCTTTTTGAACGGGGTGAATTTTAAAAAAATCAAACAGTTTCGAGCATATACTACGAAATGACACGCAGATTTGACAGTATGACACAATTGAAGAGATTAGTGGAAGAACCAGGTAAATGACATTTTACGGGGTATTTATGAATCAGTGGAGAAAAAAAAAGTCATTGCATCAATAAATGGTATGTTTAGATCGTTTCCAACTTACATGAGGCCGTGGCCTGCAATAAAAAACACCAGTCAAATGGCGGGCCGCAACTTCATCAAAACTTTATATAGGACTCTTCTATGTTTGAAGGAACATTAAATATTACTGTCGGAGTTTTATAAAGTTGCACGAAACAAATTAAAATAAGAAGTAGATTTTTACCTGAGAAATAATTTTTTTTGCACCGTTGGTATGTAAATTTCACAGAAACGAAGAAATTAGTTTTTTTTTTTTTTAACGAAAGAAAAGTATTTTAAACCCATATAATTTTTTACGAAAATTGTCCGCAAAAAAATTGACAACTAATATATTTTAGTTCGCGGGCCACCAGTTGGTAACCACTGGTGTAGATGGTATGTTATGATCAAAAGATGGGTATGTTTAATGTAACAGAATTGTTTTTGCTCTCACTTTAATCTGAGCATAACTAATCCCCATTAGTTTTTAGTATGCTTGCAGGATTTTTATTTTCAAATTAGGCAGCGGTAAATAAATGAAGTATAATACTATACTTCAAAATTACCTAAAAGTCACTCTCCTGACATGTTCGAAATAAGTTTTCCTAAATTTCTACACCAACATTTCAACAATTAAAATAGTAAAGTCAACTATATTTGAAAGTGAAAAATGAAATTTTTTTTTTTCTTTGAATATGTCTAACTCAGCAAGGTGTATCACTTTTATAGGAGAGGTGTTTCGATTTTATAGGAAAAAAATTTGAGAATTTTTAGCCATCGAAAGTGTTTATACCTACCAATTCTGTAGGAGTGCTTTGAAGATTGTTCCTTGAAGCTCTAAACTGAGGTGTGACCTTTTCAACAGTTAAAAAAAAAGAAAAAAAAGTTTTTAAAAAATATAGTGGGGATAGTAGAATTCGACACTGTCAACCATCTATGAAAAGGTACCCCCGACGTAGAATCGAGGTAACATGACTTATATACTAGTGAATCGGAATTGTATTTTTGCAGTGATAGACACACTACAGTACTCCCCCACCAAAATTATAGCTGTGATAGAATTCGATGAACGGATACCACTAGTTGTATCATAGCTGTTTTGTGAGAAATCGGGAGAGCTGTATTAAGATCACCGTGCTTTTGCTGATCGCGAGAGCTGCATTAAGTTCACGGTCGCAGTTACTCCTGCGTTGCCATTATCAGTCGAGTGTATGCAGGCCGAAGTTGTGTGAGATCGAGACTGAGTAGCAACAGCGTGAGGAGGTGGATACTGTCGCAGTCACAAGTACACAGTTAAATGTGGATCATCCATCGAAATAGGCGTTACTGTCAAGGTAAGCATGTTCACATCACGTCCGGGTCACCAAAAGTGGGGAGTGTAGAATTCGACCATATCAACCTTCATCTATGAAAAGGTACCCCAACATAGAATCAAGTTAACATGCAGGGTGCGTAGCCAAATTATTCAACAAAAAATAAGCACCTTTTAAGCACTTTTCAAGCACTCAAAAATATTTTTAAGCACTTTAAACGAATAGCGCTTTCATACGCCACGGGCTGACTATATGCCGAAATAGATTGGGGTTGAATTAATTATGAAAACGTTGAATAGGAACAATGTGAACTGTGTCTTTTCGCATAATTTGAAACGAAAATCAACAGAGTAAAGGAAAAATCTCATTTTTAAAAACACACAATGAAAAAAGCACTTTTAAGGGCTTTTAAAAAAAGAAAATAAGCACCTTTAAGCACTTTTTAAAAACGCTACGCACCCTGTTAAATGCTAGTGAATCGGAATTGTATTTTTTGTAGTGGTAGATACACTACAATAATACATATTATAATGTTTTGATTCTAAAGGAATAACCTACTTAAGCGTAAATCTGTCTTAAGAACTTAGTAGTGGGTAATTAGCAGCAAGTAAAAAATTACACTACTATCATTTAAGTGCCTTAAAAAAATGCACTTTTAGTTTTTAAGAATTGGTGATTTGTAAATGTGTCAAAAAGTTTTTGGTCAATCCCCCCACATATTCCTAAGCCTGCACTTTATTTAATAAAGAGTGAACTTTATTTCTTTAATAGAATTAATACATTTTAATGTGAATTGTAAATATATATCGTTAAAACCAAGTTTGTTTTTTCTAAACAGCATGTTCAGATAATATTTTGTCTGCAAAATTTAAGAATAATAAATAGTTAAAATTCATTGCATAAAAATCAATTATCGGAGAGCCAGTTATTATGCAATATGCAACAGGCTGAAGTGCCCGAATAATTTTAGGTAATGGGCTACAAAAACAGTTGACTACCATTTTATAATTATTGTAAAGTTGTAATTTTAAAATGTTGAGTGTATTTAGTTTTAATGTAATAGTGCCATGTATTGTTCACACATGCATAATTAATCTCTTTACTAATGAAAATAAATATAGGTACCTAATGTAAATATGCCGAAACAAGATTACAAAGCAATTTACAGTATAAGAATATAAAAGAGGGAGGAAATGAAGCCTGAAATTGAGAATATCGTGCAAAATGCATGAGAGTTGCACACGAGATTGCAATAATCTCACTGAACCCAGCTCAATAGACGTACATGCAGACTTGCAAGTATTTTCTCAAACATGTAAAATGATTGGCGCTTTCATAGGCTATGGACCGAAGGTACGCCGATATGCATTGTGTTTGAATGAATTGTTAAAACGTTGAATAAAACAATGTGAAAACCACGCTTTTACATAATAGGTGGTGAAAATCGACAGGGTAAAGAAAAAATCTCAATTTCGAAAAGGGAAAATTAAGCACTTTTTAAAAACACCCAATAAAAAAAGCACCTTCAAGGTCTTTTAAAAAACGAAAATCGAAAATAAGCACTTTTTAAAAACGCTTGGCATTATGTACAATATATAAACTTAATACATCAAATAATTTTGAAGACTTTGGAACAATTGACAAAAATTTAAAATAATTTTAAAAATATGACATTTCTGCTACAGATTTTGTGACCTAAACAAAATTTAGCATTTAGTCATATTTGCGGTCAACCCTTCAAACCATTAAAATTGACACTTAATGTGTAAAAACTCGATAATTAAAACAAATATTATTCAGGTTGATGCCTTTAGTTTTTAACCCAATATACAAAGGAGAAAAAAAAATTTAATAATAAATATATGAATCAGATTTTCTCATATTAGTTTTATTATGTATTATATTTATAATATATACATAATATTTCACGTTATTACATAAATTACTTACAATAATGTTGGTACAAAACAATTAACTCACAAAAAACAAGTCAGAATTAAAATTTACTACTTGTTCGTAAAAAGTTAAAGCAGATATATTGGTATTTTAAACATGAATTAATATTTAACACAGTCAAAGTTCAACACTATCACATAAGAGATGTAAATATTATGAAAGAGCAACCATAAAAACACAAAAAAGAACTTTTAAAAAAATAAATTGCTTGATCCCTGAAAACACACTGAATAGTTGATCTTTGTGTAGTGACTGATTTTTAGGCACTTCTACGTAACAATAAAATCAACAAATTAATAAGACATTTAACCTTTACGTTAAATAAAAATTGAAAAAGAGTACAATGCCTGTAAAAAAAAAACATTTGCAGGTAGTATACCATTCAAAGACAATGCTATTTGTATTTTTATTTTATTATTCATAGCGTCCAATGGGCTTTTGAGTACCTCAGAGAGATAAATAAACAGCCATATTAATGTGAAACTTTGAAATAATAAAATATTAAGCATTCTCAACTTTTAAGATAGTCATTGAAACTGGTTACATTTATAAGAGGCTTTTGATTTCAAAACCTGCTTGACCACGAGATCTTATCGGGGGTGATTGTGACACACAGTGAAAAACCGTGAATGTGTGCAAAAACTCGATAACAAGATATCAATTTCATTTAATAAAATTTTTTGAACTAAGATTTATAATTAAATTACCTACCAATAAAGACTATCACATTTTTGTTGTATTTATTTTACGAAAAAACTTATGTAATTACAAGGATCGCGATATTGGATTTTAAAATCGCGTGAATGCGAATCACGATATTGGATTTTAAGAACGCGAAAATACAAATAACGATATTGGGTTTTAAAACCACGTGAATATTAATAGCGCTATTGTATTTAAGTAAGTAAAAATACAAATTGCAATGTTGGATTTTTAAATCGCGATGAATGATTTTTAGATCCAGTGAATACAAATAGCGATATTGGATTTTTAACTCGGGTGAATATGAATCTTGATGTACGATTTTTAAATCACCTGAATACGATTCACAATGAATAACTTTTAAATCAGGCATATACGAAAATTATTGTTAGATATTAAAATCCTGATATCAGAGGATTTCAGCATTGTTTCAAACATTAAAAAATGTGAAAATCCGGCAAACAAAAAATCAAAATTGCGAAAGAGTCACATGCATGAAAACGTCTCGTTAATGTGATTTAGTAAAAGGTTTCAAAATTTAAATTATAAGATTGTAGAACTTATTTCTTACTTTAAATTTTAAAGTGGGGGGAAAATTTAATCAGATTGTAAGTTTTGATTTTCAAAAGTCCGTAAATCAATGGTCTCGAGATACACGGAATTCTGCAAAAAAAAATCCCAAGCCTTGCTCCTACTTTCTAGACCTAGAAGAATAATACGAAAAACCCAGAATTCCAGGGTACACCTGGAGTACAATCATCCCCGTCTCATTTAAATTATTTTTAAGTTGGTGAGTTTAGTTCAAAAAGAAATTGCTTTATGCTTTATTTCGATTAATTTTATCAAATAAATAATCAATATAAAAAATTGTACAAATTTAGATATTTTTTGTTTAGCTTATAAAAAGGCATAACTGCTATAGGAGAAAAAAAATTTTAGAAAAGGATAAAGGACACTACAGAAAGCTAATCGACATGGTGCACAGCCAGATTTTCATAAAAAAAATAAGCACCTTTTAAGCACTCAAATGTTCTAAAAAAAAAAATCTTAATTCGGATATGTGCAGTAATAAAACTTATTTTTTTCTATCGTTTAAAGTTCTAAATTTATAAACATAAAATCAACAAAATGCAAAAACATTTAAAAAAACATTACATAATCATGATAAAATAACTAGTTTCTGATAAATATTGCAGAAAAAATTGTGAAAATCATGTTTTTTTATTTTTCAATTTAGAATGACGATTGACACGGCAAGAAAAAAAAACACTTTTGAAGGTTTTTAAAAAAGTAGATCAAAAATAAGCATTTTTAAAAAATGCTACGCACCCTGGAAGAGCTGATTTTCCAAATTAAAGCCAGACCTAATTTTTGAAAACGAATCGGGATGAGCTAATTTTTAAAAAGTCAAAGTGAATTCCGGACAAGAAACCAGATGAGTCGGTCATCAAATCAAAGTCCTCTTATAAGATAAATAAAAATGGTTCAGTAATAGCTTAACATTTAAAGGAACAGCTGATTAGGAACTTCTAAAATGCTGTTTATGCGGAGAAAACAGCAGAAATACAGCTTTTTATGAATAAAAGCAAAGGTATAGTATAAACGAATAATTGAATAAAAGCCACAAGATAATAACTTAACTATTACTTTGAGATATCACTAATGTTCAAAAACAAGTATATTTACAGGTGAAAGGCCCAAAAACATATTCTACATAATTCATGTCTCTTGGGGAGATTTGTCTTTTAAATTTATGAAAATGAAATTTTATTATTCACTATTTTTAGGTTTGTAGTACTTAAGCATTTTAAATTAGAAAGGGAAATAAAACATAAAATTTCTCAACTATTCTGAATAAAAAAATTTACCGTTTTAGGTTTATAGAACTGATGCATTTTAAATTAAGAAACAAATAAAGAGTAGTAGGTCCTGTTATTTTGGCATGAAGACATTTAATAATTATTTAGAATCTCAAAATAATAATAATAACAAATCTATCATTTCAGGTTTCTAGATCTGGTTTTAAATTAGAAAGGTTGTTACAGAAATGCTCACAAAAAAGCTTAAAATTATTTCAACATTCTTTGCTTTATTTTTCTTTCTAAAAACACCTCAAAGAGATTGTTATGGAAACATTAGAAAATCTTGTTTATCTATCAATATTTAAGCAGATGCTGGTCAATTTCAAAAAGCACTCTAAGCTGTTGTAATGACAAATACATCGCAGATAGAAAAGCAATATTCTGAATTATAGTTTTACACACTTTTTACAATCAATAAATTTCCGAATATTAAATGTCATTCAAACAAATAATGAAATAGTTTTTTTTTATTTATTAAAAATTGCCTATGGGTGATTATTATAAAACACAAATTAATTTTAGAAATAAATTTGAAATGAAATTCGCACTTTTACAATTATATTCAGAAATTAAAATTATTATTTTATTAATAAGGACTTCTATACACAAACAACTGCAAGTAAGGCATGTGCAGTTGACAAAAGCTTGGAAGTAAAAATTAAAGAAAATAAATAAATGTTGCTTTGAATTTATAAGACTTACAATTTTGTGATCATAAAATATAAATATTTTTTTAAAAATACTAATAATAAAATAAAAGACACAAACCACATTCAGAAATTATTTTGTAGCTTTTAATGAATACACAGATTATAATTAACGTAATAAAATATATGTAGTTTCAAACAGTAATTATTTCATTATAAATATACATTTCACCAGAAATTTTTTAAAAATAGAATAACTTCAAAGGACAGTTTATTTAGTAAAACATTTTTGGACAGTTTATTCAATATATAGGTTTTACATTTAAGATGATAAAATGGTTAATAACCATAATAAAATATTAAGCGTGATGTATTCTTAAAAAAATGTTGTTAACTGTGAAAAAAACATCTTATATTTTTTAATTAAAACATTCTATTAATGAACAATTAGTTACTACACATGTTAGACAAAAGCAATTAAATTGTAAAGATTTACTACTATATTTATATATATTTTGGTTAGAATGTATGATACTTGCTTATTATGTTTACAACATAATTTATCTTGTTAACAATAAAACATACAATGAAAAAGGACGTTAATTTGAACAAGAAGGCATTCTTAATTTTAAAAAAATGTTTAATAATAGCTTCAATATCATCATATGAGAAATAATTTCAGTGACAAGTTTTCTTTAATATATGTGCATTTATAATTCCTTTTGTTTGAAAAATCGAAAATATAATTTTCAAAAAAGAATTGAGTTATCACCAATTTCCTTTCCCTTTTTTTTTTTTGAAGGGTTCGAATAGCTGTTTGACGTGATATGTTCTCTTTAAAAAGAATATTTACAATCCTCTAAAAAATTTATTGCAAAACAAGTCCAATCTGAAATTAAAAGAAAAAAAAAACTTATTATAAATTTTAAAATTATACATTTGAATTTTCATGTAAAATATACCAGAATTGCACATTTCTATCACACGACTTTGTTACTTGGATCTATTTTAATTAAATACTCAAAGATAAGAATTTATTTAAACAAATAAAACACATTATATTTTTAAATATTTTCCAAAAAGGAAGAGGGGGAAAAATGTGACAGCACATTTTATTAAATCTAAATTACAAACATAAAAACAAGAAAAGGGAAAAATTGTAGAGGAGTTTCAATTAGACATTTCTCTACTTCATTGCACAGGGCAATTTAAATATTGAATACGTTTACAGCAAACAAATAAAAGGCTATTTCATTTTTACAATTTTTTTTTCAAAAAAGAAAGAGTAAAATATATTACTACCTATTTTCTTAAATATAAATTATTATAAAATATTGAAATTCTTAACTACTATTTCTAAATTCTTATTTTTCTGTTTCATTCAGAACAATTTAAAAATTAGAGGATAAGTTTGTTCAAACAAATGAAAAACACTTCCGTTTTAAAACTCATTTTCAATAATAATAAAAAGAAAGAAAAGAGCATCACAATCTATTTTCTTAAATCTAAATTAATGACATATGAGTAACAAAAGGGAAAAAAATTCATAAGTTGCAATTACACATTTCTTTACTTGAACATTTAGAGTAATTTAAATATTAAAAAATAAGATTTTAATCAAACAAGCGAGAGGGATTTTCAATTTCATACCTGCCAACATTGGAATAACAGATATTTTACTAGCAACATTTTTTAGGCTACTAGTAAAGTTTTACATCATGCATAATTATGTAAGTCAGAAAGAGAAATTCAAACTTGAAAATAATGTAAGCACTTACATTTAATAAGATAAAAACTATGAACACAAATCTTAATCTAAAAAAGATTTTTTTAAAACTATTATTTATAATTACTTAAACTATTTTATTTTATAACTGCCGTTGAACAGAAAACCCAACTTTTGGATTTACGACTACAAACATTCAACGACATAGCCTAGTAATTTTAAACCCAATCCAGAAGACTCCCAGATAAAGTATTGGGAGAAGTTTGCCAACATGGAGGACTTTTTTTATGGAACTAACCCACATTTGAGTTACATGGATAGGAAGACCAGGAGAATCTCCCATGGTCAATTTGACGGCAAGGAGACTCTAACCCATAATCCATCTACCACTGAGGATATTTCACATCAGCACAGTGGTCAGTGAAAGCCGGATGAAGAATTCGTATCGACCAGCCATCAGCGGGATTCGAACCAGGTTCACCTCATTAGAAGGCGAACGCTCTATCCCCTGAGCTGCTATGGCTCTATTTAAACTATTAACACTCAACATAGTGCAATTCTGGCAATAATACTATATGTTGAGGAATAAAAAAGTATTTTTGCCATCAGCAAATATTTAATCACCATTTTTTTTTTTAAAATTTCTTCAACAAAGACGGAGAAATTTGAGAACATACGGGTAAGCAGAAGATAGTCATAAAATACAAGAGTCTTCTTTAACCTTCCGTTAGTCGCGCGCACCTCACAGGTGCATCCCTACTGCACTTCCACCTCCTTCGGCGTCAATAGATTTTTCCGGGGGTCGAGCCTAATGTTATGTTCCTAACTTTGGATTACTCAAATGTCCGTGTAAAACCGACCTTAGAACATGTCGATGGAGAGTTGGAACCGTTCAAATCACCCCTCTGGGGCAGCGCGACCATTGACGCAAGTATTATGGATATAATATTTTTATGAATTAAATATATATATTTTATCTCATTTTCTGTCCTTCTCAACGTAGCAGGTATAAATGGTCAAGTTATATACACAGAAAATGGTTACGGAGTAAAAAACCGCAGAACCTTCTTGCGTCAATTGGTTGAACATCTTGTGATGGAAGAAGAGATCCGACGCGGGAGCAAGAANATTAGAATAATAAAAAGTGAGGTCTTACTTGATTAGGCGACATAGGCTGACATCTCCAATTATATAAATAATACTGTAAATTGCCATCTCCTATTCCAAATTTAAGAGGCTCTAGAAAAGTTTTATTCTCCATTAAATCAAGTGCATTGAACACGTCATAGCCCATCTAAACACAAGAGAGAGAGAAGAAAAAATCAACCTTCAAGTATAATTGTTAAATATAACATTTAGTTGAATATTATGTTATTAAATATATCAGGGGTCTGTCTAGGTTTTTTTAAGAGGTATCTATTTTGTGCAAATTTAAACATAATTTGTGAAAATTAAAAATTATATTAAAAAATTAACACGAAAATATGGTAAAGAAATATTTTCAAAAATTGTCACTACAAATAAAAATCATTTATGACTGGTAAATTTCTATATATTTTTTTTTTCTTTATATATTCAAAAATAATTTTGCTGTTGTAAAATTTTGGCCTTAAAATTGTATCCAAATTTAAAAATCTATAAAAATTATTGTCCATAGTTAAAATTTCAACTTGAATTTAATAAAAACATGCATTTAGCAGTACTAGCACTAAAAGATATTTTCGTTATGAGAACATTTTCGACTAGGTCATACAGAAAAAGTTTCACAGAGAAAGAAATGCTTCATAAAAAATAAAGGTATGTTAGAATAAATTTACAATGGTGTTTAAGATAATGTTCGAATGTTTAGAATAATGTTTGAATTTCGACTTACGTGCAGTTCATAGAGGGAGAGCCTCGTCGTTTCATTTAAAAAAAAGACCTCACTTTGATATGGTGTAAGCGACCTCTTAACCTTACCACATTGCACTATCTGACCAAACACATGATATCTTTTCATAAAAGATAGCTGGTGGAAAAGTTCCTCTTTTTCATAGATTGCAATGAGAATGGGGTTTGCAAGAGAACATGGCTTTTTAAAAGTTTTTTGTGAAAATACCTTTTCTCCTAAAGTTAAATTTGTGAAGACACCGCTAAACGATAGTAAATTTACTGTGAACAGACCCGTGTAGTTAGAATATAGTTTTATATTGTTTTTAGAAGTTATTCCGAAATCTTTTTTTTATAATTTCCATTAAATCAAGAACATTGAATACATCATAGCCCATCTAAACACAGAAAAAAAAAATCTCTTTTCAATCAACCAACAGGTATAATTGTTAAATACAGCATTTATTTGAATTTTTTTTTATTCGTATAGATATATCAAAAATTTATTAGAATATGCAATTTAAATACAATTTTATATTACTTATAGAAGTTATTCTGAAATCTTGAATTGAAAATTTCCATTAACTCTAAGAAAAATTATTTCAATCAACTGTGATTTTACTTGGCAAAAAATAAGTAAAAAAATTGATAAATCAAAGATCAACTATCAAAATCAACATAATAATAATAAAAATAGTTTTGATAAAAAAATCAAAAAAATATTCTTAAAACAAAGTTTTGGTCTATTTCAATCATTTAGAAAAATTGTACACAATTCAAAACTAAAATTTAAAATAATAAATAAAGATTTTAAAAATATTATAATAATGTTGAATAATTATTAATAATATTTGGTAAAAATCCAAAATTACAAAACAGAACAATTGTTTTTTTTTAAATTTTTTTTTGTTCTTTCTGAATTTTGTAAATGAGACATAGTTAACAATAGCTGAAACATTTACAAGAATTTTATCCACAGAATTTTATTTAAAGGTATAAAATTAGTGAAACAAGCTTTAATAATTTGCTACAAAATTTTATGATCTTTTTAAAATCTTACCCTAAGACCAATCCAAGGGTTTAATGCATACATCCAAGGGTGATAAATCTTTCTGTAATTCCATTTAATATTTCTTAATCAGAATCTAATGTTCAACAGAAATGTTTCAATCTTTTCAAGTTTTATAGTTATTGAAACAACAAATACCAAACATACAAAAATTATTTCTTACCAGGATCTAAAAAGAATAAATGACTGAGCTCTCAATGCATGATTAAAAAAAGGAAATGTAATCAAGATTTTATCTTTCATAAAAATTATGTTGGAATTCTAAAAATATTGAAATAAATCAGGTATAACACACAGAGTGCGTAGCCAAATCTTTCAACAAAAAATAAGCACATTTTAAGTACTTAAAAAAAATTTAAGCACTATATACATTAACAAAATGTCAAAATAATTTTCATGATCATGATAAAATAATTAGTTTCTGACAAAGAACTCTTTTCTTGATTATATTAGCCATCATAAAGAGATCGACAGATTTTTCTGTTCGATATCAGAGGATGGAAAATGAAACCTGAATTTGAGAATATCTTTCAAAATGCAGCAGAATTGCAAGAATCTCAGAGAATTCAGCTCAGTATACGCATATGCGGACCCGCATGTATTTCCCGAAAAATGTAAAATGATTGGTGCTTACGCTACAGACAGACACTACAACGAAATGCATTGTGTTTGAATGAATTGTGAAAATGTTGAATAGACCAATGTGAAAAATTAAGCTTTTGTAAATACGTGGCGAAAATCTGTATGGTCAAGGTCAAGAAAAAATTTCATTTTCGAAAAGGGATAAATGAAGCACTTTTTAAAAATACCTCATAAAAAGCACCTTCAAAGGTTTTTCTTTTTAAAAAACGAAAATAAGCACCTTTAAGCACTTTTTAAAAACGCTACGCACCATGATACATATGAAACCTCAACCACAGTAAAATTTATAGACAGTTCAAAAGAAAACTTTTTTCTCACGATTTTAGAATTTTTAACAAAGTCATTTTTAAATAAACAAATTTAGGGCTGATGCATTATAGTGCTTTTTTTTTTAATCCAATGCCCGACCAAAGCATGGCCGCCATCAGTCTACGACAGGCAACTCAATACAATTCAAAAATAGTTAATTAATAAGTTACAATGATTTTTAACAGCATTAGCCACCACTGCCTTCTGAAGCCCAAGACAAGAATCCAAATTGTAGTTTTCACATTCTTCAGCTTTACATAAAGGGCGAGTTGGGCAATTGGCTGAAACAAATCTATGCAACTGTTTGGTGAGGTAGTTATATCCAGCTTTGATTACACACAATTGCTTAAAATTTTAGGCATTTAAAACTTCTCTTATTACGCAAGATAAAAGCCATAAAAAATCTTTTTTCACTTTTTTGATAATATGAAAGTATTGGAATAATTCATTATTACATTAAAAAAATTCAAACTAATTAACTGCACAAGAGTAACATCTCCTTTTTCAAAAACAAAACTCACATTCTTAGCTTCAATGAGAACATCCTGCATCAATTCCGTGAGTGGCGTGCCTTTAGTAACATTGTAAAAAGCATAAGCAGCTTTCAGGCCTTTGTGAACAGGATGATGCATGACAGTTGAAGGAAGTGTATAAAAACTTGCAAAATCAGTAACAGTTCCATTTACCTGTAAAATATATTTTTATTTACAATTTTCAAATTGCAGTTTATACTTTTAAACATACCATTAAAAAAAACGTTCAATGCAGCAAATTTTCATAAAAACAACTTCATGTAGATGTGCAGTTAGCATACAATAAGTATTTATTTAAAAAAAAACTTTGTAACTCGCAGGAAATTTTAGATTATAAATTTAAAATGTTGGATTGATTTGATATTGTATTGCAATATGGTTATAAATTACAATAAAAATTTTTTACTTGTAGTGATTTTAATAATGGGCACTTATTTTTTTCCTATTGAGTACTATTATTTTAAATGCTTCCTTATTATGACTCTATTTTGATTTAATACAGGAGAAGTTTTTCTTTAGCAAGGTTCAAAGAGCTACCATGTGAAGAGAAAACTTTCCTCATTCTAGAAGTTCCATCCAATCAGCTTCGGGCATGGTTCCTAATGCAAGTTCAGATGAGTTGTAATACTAGTTTAACTTTAAACTTAGGTTGTACCATTTTTTCATGGAATTTTCCTCACTACTACTGCACAACATTTCTTCCATTTTATTTCAACGAATATAATATTGTCATAATGTTATTTTCTCTTTAAAACTAAAAGTATTAATACTGAAAATAAATTGCAAATAACAGGAGAGATTGGATAAAGATATCCTAACACGCAAATGTGAAAGCACAGGACAAGAAGAGAATAGGTTTTTATTTTTTTAAGGGTTACTTTTCTTTTGTGAAAACCCAGTTTCATCATGACAGAATCTCGGCGACACAGCAACATTGTCGCAGAATGTTACAGAGTTCTTGCAGAAAGAATTTTCCTTTAGAAAGTAAAAAATTTTGGTTTTCTCTTTAGCAAAAAATTTCGAATTTTCTTCCCCTCTAAAATTATATTAAAAAGATGCCTTTTTCGTGCATTGGACGGGAGCGAAATGTTCTTAATTTTTAGATTCTTATTTGAGGAATGAAAAATAAAGAATATTCAAGCAAAAAATTTCTGTTCTGCAGATTTTTTTTCCTCCACAATTATACTCAAGAGATACCTTTTTCAAGCATCAGAGTGGAAGAAATGCTCGTGATTTTTTTTATTCCCTTTTGGGAAAAATAAAATTGTTTTGGTTTTCTTTTCTTTCACTGATTTTATGATTTTTAATAATTTTTTTTTACGTGATGATGATTTACGAAATGCGAAAAAAGAAATAATTAAGTGTGTTTTCATCTTACAAAATGTGAGAATATCGCCCTTGAAATTAGAATAAAAAAATATTACTCCACAAGTTTTTTTTCTCTAATATTCATAAACCAAATTTTGTAGTACAAAATTTGCACAAATATGATTGTAATAATTTTTTTGTATAAATTTGTTGGAAATTAAATTTTTTCTTTCTTTTAATTAAACAAAGATGAACATGAATGTAAGCAAAAATAGTTAATTGTAAAAGACAATACTATGATTTTGCTTTATAAAACTATTTTAATTAACTACGATATTACTTAATGGAATTGCACTGACAGTTATTATGTTCTTTTAAAAATAGATTTCATATCATGCCGATTTAATATTGTTCTGTGAATTTTTATGTTTTCAGTTTTTGTATTACCATTAGTATAATTAGCAAATCCTTTGCATTTTTATTTATTTATTTATTTTATTGTATTTATGTCAATTCATCCCTTCAATAGGTCGATAAATGAGTACCAAGCATGCTTGGAAACTAAACACAGGGGGTTTCGCGCTCGGCTGACCACCTAACCGGAACATCTGCTCCTGCACCCCAGAGCCCAAGGTCTAGAAAACTGAGATGGGCACAGTAGGCCTTGGCCCTCTATGGGCTGTCGTGCCACTGAGTTTAGTTTAGTATTTATGTCAAAGCTTTTCATATAAGTTTTTTTTTTGTTAAACATCAGTTCTCTGAGTAAAACCCAGACTATTTATTTGAGTGGCTCTTATAGAATTATTATTTAGTGTTGTATCAAAGTAAGAATTTCAAGCAGCCACTTAATCAGCAATTATTTAATCAGAAATTCGATCAGTGAAACTGAATGCATACTTGCAAACATTGGAGAAATAAAATAACGGAGATTTTATTTTACTAGAGAAATTTTTTGGTCTACGAGTAAAGTTTTGATACATCATGNAAGTAATACACTAATGATTATTTCCAAAATGATGGTAAGGTAAAGATCTTTCAAAAAAGAAAGAAAAATCCTAAAATCTTATGAGGAAAAAAAATTTTGTTTTAAAAAATGGGGGGGAAATTTGTAGAATTTCGTTCCGGTTTTTTGGTTTTCCGGTTTTCAGAATTCCGGATAACGGGTTCTGTACTGTATTGTAATATGGTTATAAATTACAATAAATTTTTTTTACTTGTAGTGATTTTAATAATGGGCACTTATTTTTTTTTCTTATTGAGTACTATTATTTTAAATGCTTCCTTATTATGACTCTATTTCGATTTAATACAGGAGAAGTTTTTCTTTAGCAAGGTTCAAAGAGCTACCATGTGAAGAGAAAACTTTCCTCATTCTAGAAGTTCCATCCAATCAGCTTCGGGCATGGTTCCTAATGCAAGTTCAGATGAGTTGTAATACTAGTTTAACTTTAAACTTACAATGTACCATTTTTTCATGGAATTTTTCTCACAACTAAATGCACAACATTTCTTCCATTTTATTTCAATGAATATAATATTGACATAATGTAATTTTCTCTTTAAAACATAAAGTATTAATACTGAAAATAAATTACAAATAGCAGGAGAGATTGGATAAAGATATCCTAACACGCAAATATGAAAGCACAGGACAAGAAGAGAATAGGTTTTTATTCTTTTAAGGGTTACTTTTTTGTGCAAACCCAGTTTCTCCACGACAGAATCTCGGCAACACAGCAACATTGTCGCAGAACGTTACAGATTTCTTGCAGAAAGAATTTTCCTTTAGAAAGTAAAAAATTTTGGTTTTCTTTTCTGCAAAAATTTTCGAATTTTTTCCCCCTCTAAAATTATATTTAAAAGATGCCTTTTTCGCGCATCAGACGGGAATGAAATGATCTTAATTTTTAGATTCTTGATTAAATTGTAATTTTGATTTTAGATTCTTCTTATTTAAGGAATGAAAAATAAAGAATAATGAATCAAAAAATTTCTTTTCTTCAGATTTTTTTTTCATCCACAATTATACTCAAGAGATACCTTTTTCAAGCATCAGAGCGGAAGAAATGATCATGATTTTTTTTAATTCCCGTTTGGAAAAATAAAATAGTTTTGGTTTTCGTTTCTTTCACTGATTTTATGATTTTTAATTATTTTTTTTTATGTGATGATGATTTACGAAATGCGAAAAAAGAAATAATTAAGTGCGTTTTCCTCTTACAAAATGTGAGAATATCGCCCTTGATATTAGAATAAAAAAATATTACATATTCATTTTTTAAAAAATACATACAATTTTATTATATCCAAATAGGCTTTTCTATGTAAATACAATGTTTCTGTTACTTTAAATATAATTAATAACATGTATATTAGTTATTATTAAAAGTATCTTGCAGAAAGATATTAGTGCTAGAGAGGTTTGTCACAGAAAGTCTAAACAAATTCTGCCACAGGGCCAAGTTTGTTTCTAAACAATTGTTTAGATAATATTTTGTCTGCAAAATTTAAGAATGATTAAATAGTTAAAACTCGTTGCATAAAAATTTATAATCGGAGAGTCAGTTATAATGCAACAGGCAGAATGCCCCAATAATTTTAAGTAATGGGCCACAAAAACAGTTGGTTGCCATTTTATAATTATTGTAAAGCTGTAATGTTAAAAATGTTGAGTATATTTAGTTTTAATTTAATAGTGCCACACATAGTTCACACATACATAATTAATCTCTTTACTAATGAAAGTAAATATAGGTACCTAATGTAAATATGCCTAAACAAGTATAGGCACAAAATTACAAAGTAATTTGCAGTGACACATTTAAAAGAATATAAAGAGAGAAGAAAAAACAGAAAATTTAATTTACGGCATAAATTTTTTTTCTCTCTATTATTCATAAACCAAATTTTATAGTACAAAATTAGCACAAATATGATTGTAATAATTTATTTGTATAAATTTGTTGGAAATTAAATTTTTTCTTTCTTTTAATTAAACAAAGATGAACATGAGTGTAAAGCAAAAATAGTTAATTATAAAAAACAATACTATGATTTTGCTTTACAGAATTATTTTAATTAATTACAATATTACTTAATGGAATTGCTCTGACAGTTATTATGTTCTTTTAAAAATAGATTTCATATCATCCCGATTTAATATTGCTCCGTGAATTTTTATTTTTTCAGTTTTTGTATTACCATTAGTACAATTAGCAAATCTTTTGCATCATTTTTATTTATTAATTTTTTTTATTGTATTTATGTCAATTCATCCCTTCAGTGGGTCCATAAATGAGTAACAAGCATGCTTGGGAACTAAACACAGGGGGTTTCGCGTTCGGCTGATCACCTAACCGGAACATCTGCTCCTGCACCCCAGAGCCCAAGAAAACTGAGATGGGCACAGTAGGCCTTGGCCCTCTATGGGCTGTCGCGTCACTGAGTTTAGTTTAGTATTTATGTCAAAGCTATTCATATACTTTTTTTTGTTGTTAAACATCAGTTCTCTGAGTAAAAACCAAACTATTTATTCGAGTGGCTCTTATAGAATTACTATTTAGTGTTGTATCAAAGTAAGGATTTCAAGCAGCCACTTGATCAGAAATTATTTAATCAGAAATTCGATCAGTGAAACTGAATGCATTCTAGAAATAAAATAATGGATATTTTATTTCACTAGAGAAATTTTTTGGGCTATGAGTAAAGTTTTGATACATCATGCATAATTATGTAAGTCAAAAAGAGAAATTCAAAATTGGAAATAATATAAGCACTTACATTTACCCAAGTAACAATTATGTATATAAATCCTAATCTTAAGTAGATTTTTTTTAAATCATTACTAATGATTACTTAAACTATAAATACTCGAGAAATTTGAGAATATACAGGTAAACAGAAGATACACAAAATACAGGAGTCTTCGTTAAAAAACAGGAGACTTGGCAGGTATGTAAATGGATTAAAATTACAATACTGTTTCTTTTCTGTTTTATATAATTGAGGTAAAAAGATGAGAAAAACATTTATTACAGGAAAGTTTAAGCAGAGATAAAAAAACAGAGACTAAAATAAGTAAAAAACAATATTTCTAAATAACTTACTTCAACCACAAAACTGTTGACAATATCTGGACGGGGGAGAAACCAATATCGAAATTCCTCTTCGTTGAAGGTGGGAGCCAAATCAAATTTTGAAAGATACTAACAAAGCAAATAAAAAGTTTTAAAAACATTTGAAAAATTAATTTCAATTTCAGCAATTTATTAGAAACCATAAAACTTTTATTAATAATAAAATATGTTTAAAAAATATAAGCAATAGTATTTCATTAATGAAGTTCCATTTAACTTGAGCACTGGTTAACAGTCAGTGTTATTTGATAAGAAAACAATGCTACTTTTTTATATTAGGTAAGAATTTTTTTTTTACATATATCCATATATTTAAAATAATAAAGTTTGATTGTTTTAGTTCTAAAAGAAAAATAAACATAAGCTTTACTTTAATGTTTTCTTAAAAAATACAATTGCTTAAGATTTATTGGTTTAAACATATTAAACTTTTGTTATAGCATTGAAATCACATGTATTAAAAGAAAATTTTATAAAATTAAAACAAAATCAAAATTTTACGCTTTTTAAATTATTATTTAAAAAAAACTACACTTCTTAAATGTCAAAACATTGTCTAACTTATTCAATTAAAATAATAAACCAATAAAGTTGAATTGACTAATGGCCAAATTCTAATTGACAAAATTAACTTTGTTCTAAAATAAAGTTAGATGACTAATATCTAAAATAAAGTTCTCTGCAGTTACAAAAAATATAATAATTCAAAAATATTTTCAACTTATACATATTGAGATAAATCTTTAAAAATTAAGGGGAAAAAAATATGTAAATTAATACTACATTGAAATAAAACTAAGTATTAAAATAAATTGTTTTCAAAACATTGCTGTTATTTTGTCTTATTTAAAATAAACAAAGTAAATTTTTTAAATTTAGAATAATAAAGTTTGATTGATGGATGACCAAATTCCACTATTATTTTTATTAACAGTATTTGTATTTGTCTATTGACTTCTCTTTTAAATATATGGTAAATAATATAAATTCTGTAATTGTGAAGCATTACACATTTTAGTATAGACATTGCTTAAAGATTAGGTTTGCCGTAAATAAGTCTCTATTTTACAGAATAATAACAACAAAAAAATTTATTGTGAGTCAAAGTATAATTTCCGAATGAATTTAAATTAATACTTTACCTCACATATTAACTTCAAAACCTGTTTAACATGCTTTTCTTTCAAAGTCTGGAAACCTGGTATCTTTGTAGCCTATAATAATGTAATTTAGAATACACATTTAATAATGATACAGATAAATGAAACTAATAATGATGAAGATCAAAGAATAAATTTAAAAAAAACAATTACTTCAGGTAATTTATAGAGTTTTAACGTTCTCTGCATAGTCATGTTTCTACTGAGGTGGGAGAATTTCACATCTATTAATTTACGAGGATTCAAAGAACGATGCCAATATCTAAAACAAAAGAATGGTGGAATTGAGTTTTAAGAATGAAAACAACATTAAGAGGCACCAAGAGTGACACAAAATCTTGAAAACAATCTTTTATGTAAATTTTTGGGGCTTAATTCGAATAGATTATTTTGAGACCAACGTTATGGCTTATTAAGTTATTTCCTCTCCACAATTTTTTTTTTAAAAAAAAGGTACTGATTGGAAAATGAGAAACAGGTATTTAGTATTTACGAGGTTTTGTTCAAACCTTATTACAGCTAGGAGCTTTTTCTTGCCTTTGTCCAACTTCCAACAATACTCGAGCATAAGGAACTTTTCTCATCATCAGTTAAGGGTTCAATTTATAACTATAGTTCGTTCACCAGGAGTTGGCACTCGGATCCGCCTTCATCACGTCGTATTCGACAATACTATTTCCTAATTTTTGGGAGATTGATGTGAACAATCGTGAACAAGGTTGCTATTTGGCGATCATGTGACAAAAATATTTATTTCGCAATCTTTATGTGCATTTTTTTAACATTAAATATTTCACAAATATTTAATGATATTTCTCTCTTTTGAGTGAATAGTTTGTCCTTTTTGAGACTTTTTTTGCTGCAATATATTCAATTAGCGAGAGTAACGAAAGGTATAATAGCTGATGATAAAGTGAAGTAAGTGACGGGAAAAGAATTCATTGTTTACATTTGACGGGCATTAAGGGTTGTCACAATTTCAAGCGCGGAGACGTTTCTTCTCTTAGCACTGAAATGAACTCTTTCGTCCCAGGAGGTGGAGCCGAGTACAGACTCCTGGTGAACGAACTATACTTCCATTTACATGGAAAAACTATAAGATGATGAGATAAGTTGAGGAATGGGAAAATCCAGAAGATGCTGTTGAGTGAATGGACAAATCATCAAGAGATTTTGAAAGTAGGAATCTTTCATTCGTCACTACACACTATTTTAATGGGAATCAACATTTTCTAGTGCTTGCGACCCACCTAGAAAGGAGTTTCTCTTGTCATTTTGTAAATAAAGATTTGAAAATTGATGATATCGTGCAGAGAGCTACAATTCTAATACAAACTTTACGTGTGATACTTCATTTTGCAAATGATCAGAATTCAAACTGTGAATTCAACAACAGAAACAAGAGCTTTGTTGTTGCATTTAACCAATTTTTTCTTCGAAATACCTAGAGATAGGATCAGATATGCTGAATTTGGATATGCAGGGGTAATCTAATGAATTAATCATCAAAATATTGTTTAAAATATTAGTTTTGTTTCAAATAGGTAATTGCTACAAATGTTCTAAAAAAGATTTTATAAAATTTGTATATCTGCATGCTGGGGAACTAAACACTGGGGGTTCTGCGTTCAACTGACCAAATAACCGGAACATCTGCTCCTTCAGCCCAGAGCCCAAGAAAACTGAGATGGGCTTAGTAGGCCTTGGCCCTCTATGCGCTGTCGCGACTCTGAGTTTAATTTCAGCATATCTGTTACGAATCACTCTGCATAAATCATGCAATAAGACGTTTTCCATTATCATTATTTAAAAAATATAGTATTTATTTTAAAAAATATGAACAGTCAACACTTTGATAACACAAAGTTTTTGATATCACGAAAAAAACCACATTTTTTGTGTTTGCTACATTGCTTAATGGGAAAAAATATATAATTCTTTTTACCGAATACCTCAGTGATCATCTATTTTATTTCCCCAAAATATTTTTGGTCAATCATTTTTTTTTCTCTTCCTGATTTCTAAATAATTTAAAATGCTTTCTTAATCACAATTCATAAAACCATTTGTTAAGTAATTTAATGAATCATTTCTAGAAGAGATTGGAATGTTTAAAAAGAAATGCCCTGTGAAACATTCCCCTTAAAGAAGTAGACATGCAAAATATGTGCAGAGATAAGAATATCTGCTGATTAAAAAGAAAAAAACCTGATAATTTAATAAATCCAAAAGAAACTGATATTTATGAGAAAATAATGACTGCGGACAAAAATATCTCTGTGTGTGGTGAATGGTAAGAAACAGAAACATTAAAAGAGGTTACAACAACTGGAGTTATATCAGACAAGAAAGACCTTCAAATAGTCAAATTAAATAAATGAAGTCAATGTAATAAAATTATTCAAAGTAATTGATTTTTGAAGGAAATACACGCTATAAAACTTAGAAATTTAAGCACTGATTCAACTTTAACTAAATTATTAAAAAAATATTCAATTTTCGATATTGTAACATTTTTAGAGGCTGCTTTTGAGTTTGTAATGTAGATTCGCATTAAAAATAATATGTAAGTTTTAAAACATTTAAAATTTTAGAAAAATTGCAACAAATATAGAATAATAATTTTCAAATAATACGCATGAGGTATCACGAAAAAAAATATATGCTGCTAATCGGTTTTGAAACACTAACTTTTTAGACACCACTAAATATCTGTTTCTTTCTATCATTTTTTCTCCTTTTGAACATAAGTTATAAATGATTTAAAAGGTCCCAAAATAAAAATAAATTCTATTATCATATTCTATCCTGCAAAATATTTTTAAAAAAGTTTTGTTTACTATCAAGATTTAATGTTACACTCATTATAAGTGTGAAAGCATGAATTAAATACCTGCATGTTCCAATAGGCTTTGGAAGCACTACACCAGCTGTGTAAACAGCCTGAAATATGCCTTCCCTATTTACTCTCCTAGTGATTTCCCTAATAAGAACAGGTGCAACACGTTTTGATCTAAGCTTTTTGTGTACACATAGGAAATTGATTTCTACAATTTTTCTTTTCCTGTGTAAAAAATTAATACTAATTAATAACAAATAACACATTATAAAACATAAGATAAACAATAAAATTTTAAAACCTACAAAAAATATAATGCAAATTAAAATAAACTCAGCTCTTTGTGAAAACCAAGAAAATATATGTATTTCTATTCCCTGTAAAAAATATTTTAATCTTTTGAATGGCCTAGGGTTCACAGCAGCAATGGAAATTTAGTGGCCCAATACCTAGGTGATCCAAAAATTTAATAGGATAGACAAACTTGAGAAAAAAAATATCAATGCATGATTCATGTTATGGATCAAAAGTTATTAATTGCCATCGATTACACCTTAAAATTAATTAGGGTCATTAACCCATAATGATTGAAGATTAGAATTTATTAAAAGAGAAAAAAAAAAGCTAAAATAATGTTAGTAAATAGATTCAACATACAGATTAAAATGCTGAGACTAATAAATAAGGAAAACAGAGAAAGTAAGAACTAACAAAATATTACATTAAAAATTATCTAAAAGTAAATTTTAAAAGAGCAAAAAATTATGTTTAAATCGAGACATAAATAGAACGATCGCAAAATCAACTCATGATAAAATACCAGAATTAATGGTGCCATGTAAAATAAATAGGTATATACATTATAATTGTTGATCTCACATATATCAAAAAGCGACATAATAAAAGTTTAAAAAATAACAGTTATTCCATTGAAAAAATCTTAAAACTAAAACCTACACATAGAATAAAATTAGTACATTTTTTTTTTAAACGCGTGGATTTCTGAAGAAAAGAAAAACTATTTTATTACTGTTTTGTAATTTCCAAACATATTTCAAGACAACAATATTGTTGCCCATGCATATGATATTAGCGATATTCATAGAACATTTAGCGACAATTGTCGCGATGCTGCCCTATTGGCTTGAATCCTAGTGATGTCTATCATTCTGGTCAACTTGTTGTACCAGTCATAAGCAAACGGTTGGTGTCGGAGTAAATAGGAACCGCAATGTGTGATTTTTAATCATGTGAATGTTATTTATATCATGTTTGCATCGGTAAGAAAAGGTGCAAAAACTAATATTTTTTTCTTGGTAAGTCGAAAAAGACAAACGCTCTTTAAAGAAGAGGATTATTTTTTTATTTTTGAATAGCAAAAAATTGTATAATCAGGACAATTAATGAGTATGCCTTACTTTCCATATATGCTAACATTAGCAGGAACTGCACTTATAAAACCTACGAGTTTCGTACTTTTTGTAACTCTTACTCCACAGTGCCATGTCTTTTTCCACCCAGGAGGTTGCAATGCCCTAGAAATTAAATAACAAAATATAATTTGAGTTTCAATAAGTCACATTACAAAAAAGAAACAGTGAAAACCATAAAAGGACATCACATTAGAAACATGGTGGCTGAGTGGTTAGTGCTTCACATTCCTGTGCAACAGGTCCTGCATTCTATTCTTGCACCGGGCAAGGTCGACTCAGTTTTTTATTCCTTTAGTGGGTCGATAAAATTAGCACTAAGAGTGCTTGGGGACCAAAAACTAGAGGTTCTGCGTTCGCAACATATGCTCCTGCACCCCAGAGTCCAAGGTCAAGAAAACTGGGATAGGCACAGTAGGCCTTGGCTTTCCATGGGATTTTGCACCACTGAGTTTAGTTAAGAGACATAAATAGTACAATATGAGTTTAATAATAGCATTAAAGAAATTAACTAAATTTATTATCCAGCTATAATTAACATTGTTCGAGAAGAGGAAATATTAACTTCAGTATTTTTAAAACAAGTAAAACTGATGCAAATTTACTTTTTTTCTTTTAATCAAATAGTTCGCTATTAAAAACACAAGGGGTAAATGTTAATAAAAATAATTAATTTTAGCTTGTAACATTACGTCCATTGACAGCATGAAATAAATAATATTAACTTCAGTATTTTTAAAACAAGTAAAACTGATTCAAATATATTTTTTTTAATCAAATTGTTTGCTATTAAAAACCTAAGGATTAAACGTTAATAAAAATAATTAATTTCAGCTTGTGACTTTAGGTCAGTTGACAGCATTAAATAAACAGATCAACTGCAGTTACTATTATTTACAAATGTTTGGGTGAACTTGAAGTTATGTTTCCTAAGCAAAGTTATCAAAGCAACTATTCAAATGAACTGTTCATTTTCTCACAACACATCAAACATGTAGAATGCAACATCATACTGCATTATATAATGTCATAGCTCAGAATTTGCATTTCTTTTAAGTGTAGAATTAGTTATAAAGATTGTGTTGCAATCAACCTTATGAAAAACGGGATAGTTATCCTATTACTTGTATTTCTATCACTATTGCTCTTACGTAATACCGAGAATGTTTTTATTTAACTCTCCTCATTGGTCACATATCAAAGCAACAAATATTTTGTGTTTACATATGAAAAAAATAAAATAAAGATAACATTTGGAATATGAGAGCTTACCACTGTAAAAATCCAGGTGAGTAATCAAATCTAAACATATTATCATCATCTTCTACATAATTTTCATTGAGAAGAGTATACAGCTCATTTAACTGGAAGTTGGGGTAAAAAAAAAATAATAAGTTAATGTTATTTAAATAAAAAAATTAATAAATAAAATTTATATCTAAAAAAATGGGAAAATGCAAAATTTTGCTAAAGAAGCTTGATCTGAAAGAGATTTTTTTTCATCAAATATTATCCTTAAATGAATACTATTTTAAAAAAACAAACATAATAATAAGCAAGCAAAATTTTATGGTAATATTTACATCTATCACACACAAAGAAAAAATATATATGTGAAGCTAACGAAGCATATAAAAAACAGCTCATCAAGGAAAATAATTATTATTATAATTAAGAGGTATTTCATGCTCTGCTTCCATTTAATTCTAATTTTTTTCTTCTTTTAATTCAATACAACAGCTTCAGTGGCGAAAAAAAAAACTTTAATAAAAAGACAAAAGCAAGAGGTCCTTCAGTGAAACTTTAATAATTCATAAAAACTTATTAAATAAAGTTTAAAATCAATAGATTAATACAGAGTGAGATCAGTTGCTAGCCAATTATACTTTTCAAAGTGAATTTTTGGAAAATATGCAAAAAAATTAGTTTTGCGAATTTAACTGAAGCTCTAATATTAAGTTAGCAAATAACTTAACATTAATTTGGTAACTTAACATTAACATTAATTAGTTAGCAAATAGCTTACATTAATTTAAATAAAAGATAATTTTTTTTTAATTTTTATTAATATAAACATGCAATAGACATTAATATTTATAGATATTAAGTACATCACATTTAATGTTAAAAATAATTAAATCTTGAACTTTTTAAAATGTATTAAAACTAGCAAACTATAACTTTAAATCCATCGATCGTAAAGATTGGGAAAAGGGGTTAAGAATTCAGGTTTCTCAAAGTTGCTTACAAGGATATAATTTAGCTGCTTATTTTTATAATTCTAGATATTTCATATTTAAGTTATTAGTTTTATTTTTTCCTAATTTATTTAAATACTAGTTTTATTTACTTATTAATTTTTATTGAACTTGGTGACTTTAGATTTTAAAAAGTATAGGGCCACGTGACATAGACTATAAGAGAGAGAGAGAGAAAGAGATTCGAATAATTGCATAAATAGCTATTTTAAAGAAGTGAAAAGTAAATCTTTCATGATGAGGGGAAAAAAATAAAAATTTCATTGGTAATTAATTCAATAATTATTCAACAACGAATTAAAACAAATTAAGCTTTTTAAAAACTCAAATTCAGCTGAGCTTTGCCAAAGATAATTAAGAGTTTTCTTTTTCATACCTAAACATTCATAATACAAATTAGGTCATTTAAAATTACACTTCCCTAAGTACAATCAGTAGATATACTAATTATTCAGTTATCAAGAAAATGAAAATAACTGGCATATCAGCTGAAATGCAATTATCTTAGAAATTATGTACAAAATAAAAAAGGGCAAAAAAGATCATGTCTTAAAACACAATTCACTAATTAGAAAAGAAGTAAAAGAAAGATTGTCCATGTAAAAAAAGAAATCTTAGTAATTTATTTTTCAAAATAGAGACAAAGTCGGAAAAGATTTGGGGAGAAAAAAGAACAATAAGTTATAACATTAAAATTTCAAAATGTAAAGTATTTCAAAATGGGTGTAAAAATTTTATGAATTAAATTTTTCGACATTTCATTTTTTTAAAAGAAATTTTCATAAACAAAAGGGTGTTTATTTGTAGTTTGTTTGTGTTATGAAGATTTATTTTAAAACTATAATTATTATTAAATTTATTATAATATTTTAAGCAGTAAAAAAATTATAATAAAATTTATTTTTATTTCATTTAAAATTAATTTTTGTTTAAAAATAAAAAAAAAATTAAAAATTATTTTAATAATTTTCATTTTAATAATGGAGAGAATTAAAAATTTACTATAGTTTAATTTTATTAAAGGAAACAAGGTGTGAAGATGATACAAAACTTCAAATATTTAAAATAAAATTATTAAACATACACTGTCTCTTAAATAAAAAAAACTATTATTCTAATTACACCATGGAATAGTTATTTTTATTTAAAATAAAAACTGAATATATTGCTTTTTAAGAAAGCAAAGGCAGAAAAGAAAGCACCTTGACTAAACAACAAAATTCACAAAATAATAACAATTATAAAACCTACAATGATAGGATTATCTATATCAAGAGTATCCCATTGAAAGCCTTGTGGCAAAGAAAGTGGCTCTTTTCTGATTTCATCTATAGTTTTGTCTGGTTCAATAGGCTCATTGGCATTGGCCCCAATTTCATCACCTGTAAGAATAATTGATACATGCTTCATAAAACTCCAAGTTTTTATCAAAGAAACAATATTTTCAGTCAGGAACATCACCCAAAAAATAATAATAAATATATACAGTAAGTGTGTGTAGCCCAATTTTTCAGCAAATAATAAGCACCTTTTAAGTACTTTTTAAGCACTCAAAAAATACTTTTAATCACTTTCCAGAAGAAAAAAAAATCATAATTGTGCGGTAATAATAATTATTTTTTCTGTTGTTTAAAGTTCTTTATTTATAAACATAAAATCAATAAAATTCAAAAACTTTACATAATCATGATAAAATAACTAGTTTCTGATAAATATTGTAGAGAAAATTGTTAAAATCATGCATTTTCTGCAATTTAGAACGACAATAGACACAGCAAAGAAAAAAATCTCTTTATAAGAGCTAGAAATTTAAGCACTTTTTACAAACCCCAAATAAGAAAAAGCACTTTTAAGGGCTTTTAATAAACATAAATCCAAAATAAGCACCTTTAAGCACTGTTTAAAAATGCAAGGCAGCTTATAAAAAGAATCACACTCTAAAAAATATATTTATTAATTATATAAAAAAAACAAGTAATTTTATTGTAATAATGACTAATGAGAAGTGGCACTATTTTTTTAATATTTATATGATTAATTACAATAATTAAAGAGGACAAAATATAAAATGTTTAAAGTATATTTTGTTTACTTATTTCAAAATACATAATATTTGAGGAATCAACAAAATTAATTAATTTTTGAAGTGAGATAATTCTATTTCAATAAGTCCACCATAATTTTCGAAGTGAGATAATTCTATTTCGATAAGTCTACCATGATTATAAACATCAGTTTTGATAGCAGAAATTTTATAATATTTCACTAACATTTTGGCCACTAACCTTGGATACATAACCTTGGATAATCTCCTCATAAAAACAGGAAATATGATTATTAACTTTAAAGTACATTATTATAGCTACATAAAATACAGTCAGACCTCGATATAAGGTCCCCCTAAGGGACATCGCAAAAGTGACCTTATAAGCAGGGTGACCTTTTAACCGATTCATTAGCAGTTTGCAACTAAGCACTTAAATAGTACACATTATGATTTTTTAAAAATGGTAATACAAACGAAAACGATCAGCCATACATTAAATATTTAAGTCAATAAATTTTAACAGAAATAAAGAAGTTAGATTTTTTAAAAATTTTTAATTTAAAATAAAGCTGTTTACAAATTTCCTCAAAGTGTACATACATACATTACATTTTACCTTATTTAAAATAAATTATTTATGCAAGTCTGTCTCGTTTTTGGTTTCATTTTTCGAACAATGTTTTCTAGATTTTGCAACTTCCCAAAATGTTTCTCAGCTCCCTCATGGTTTGTAAAAAAATTTCGTATGACATTTATTGCATTGAAGGCTTCCGCTTGGGTTACAGCTACAGTCTCAGGATCACTGTCATTTTCCTCACTGTGGAACAATTTCAAAAATTGTACCTTGTTCGCTGGTTGCAACACTTTCATAGAACTCAAAAGGGGTAATTGCCTTGTAAAGAAGTTAAACAGTTTTTTGTTAGAAAAGAGCTCCCCTCGCCTCAGACAAAAATGACCTTATAAGCGATAACTATTTTTAAAACTTGACCATATATCCGATAATCTGTCACAAAGAATTCCTATTCAGTGAGCCGGGACTTTGGAAAAGTGACCTTATATGCGGGGTGACCTTATATTGCGGTCTGACAGTATTTAGACAGATAAAATACAAACAATCAATTTAAAGTTGATTCATTCACCTTATTTAATGTCAAAAAAGGAGAGGGGAAAAAGAAGAGAGATTTACTTATTTTTGGTACAGGCTGGGTATCCCAAAACTCAAAATGCTTTCTAATGGCTTCTTCATGGGTTTTTGCAGGACCTTGATGAACCATGTTTAAGTTCAGAATTTCCATGGCTTTCTTAATTTCTTGCAATTTAGTAGCTGACAAACCCTTCAAGTGTAAAAAAAATAATTAAATTATTGCAACAAACACAAAAAAAAAAGAGAAACTTTGCCTGAGCACAGCTAAATTTATGAATCTGTATTGCTTGTGCTTTTTAAGAAGGTAACAATTAAGCTTGCTGTAAGGCAACTGAGCCTGTTTTCAAATCCATAAGGAAGAGACATTTAATCATTATCAAATTAAACAATAATAAACAATTGTGAAAGTTTCTTTTGATTTAACATATTTCATTATTGAGAGTTAAAATTTTCATTCATTTAAATCAGTGCAGTAACTACTTCACAGGGTTCTCCCTCAATTTTAAAAATAAAATTCCGACTTTTCCAGGAAAACTTCGATACAATTCCCGATTTCCCTTTTGCTATGCATGACAATATTTCCACACAAATATTATATATATTTTTTAAATTCAATAAGCAACGAAACTTACATTTTGATAGCAAATATGTCATATATTGCAAATATGTCAAATATACAAATTATAGATAAAAAGAAAATTCTCCCACAAAAACTAGAACTTAATATCTGAATGAAACATAGTTTATTAAGAGTCAGGTCAGTCATTATGTTCAAATTATTAACCAAAATTTATTCAGAAAGCTTAATTTTTTATTACTTAGTACTATTAAACTGAAAATATGGTTGCATTTAAGAAAAAAATTTGAAACAAGACAATATAGAGATGTTAAATTTATAATATTAAAAATATATGTTATTTTGAACATTAGGTACTTATTGTGCTCAACAATTTTAGAATTGGCCATCTTCTAGATCAGGGGTTTCCAACTGGCGGCCCGGCGGCCGCATTCGGCCTGCGAAGTCCTTTTTTGTGGCCCGCGAAATAAAATATATTAGTTGTCATTTTTTGGGGACATTTTTCGTAAAAAATCTATATGGGTTTAAAATACTTTTCTCGTTGAAAAAACCTAATTTCTTCGTTTCTGTGAAATTTAACATACCAACGGTGCAAAGAAATTTATTTTTTAAGTTTTGCCACAAGAAAATATTTATTCAAATACAAAAATAATCGTGTATGTTGCTCTTTTTTATTTCATTTTTTTTTTATTTTGTGAATATAATTTAGCATGTGCGTATCAGAAATTTTCTCGAAGAAATTCTCCGATTTAACTTTTTGAAACCACTCATTTTGGACGAAAATATTTACACACACATTTGTAAATTTTAAATTTAAAATGTAAATATCTATTCTCTGGTGGTTGCAGCAGACAAACCTCAATTTTCTCATTGAACATTTTGTGTGCTACTATGTAAGTTTTAATACCAACATTTTTAAAGTTTTATATCTTAACAATTTGATATCTGTTGCACATTAATTGCTTAATACATAGGTGCGGATTAAAGTTAATGTAGTCCGAATTTTCATTATTTATTTAATATTTTTAAAAATATTATTAATTGCAATTAAATATTTTTAAAAATCTACTTCTTATTTTAATTTGTAATTCAATATTTTTGTTTTGCACAACTTGGTAGAACTCTGACAGTAATATTTAATGAATCAAACATAAAAGAGTCCTACAAAAATTTTTGATAAAGTTGCGGCCCGCTATTTGATCTGTGTTTTTAATTGTGGCCCCCGGCCTGATGTAAGTTGGAAACCCCTGTTCTAGATTTATTATTAAATTCTTAATGGTTTTTGACAAAATTTGTTTTATTCACAGAGTTGTTTTTTTCTTCTTTTTTCTCTTAAAATCAAATTTCCAGATAATTCCTGGTTTTTCGAACCATGTGAGAAAGTACAATTTCATAAGTACAAGTTATACTTTTAATATGATAAATTGATATATTTAGTTTACATTTGACAAAAAAGTATACGTAGTAAGTTTAAAAAATTACAATGGAAAACGGGTAACAAGATAAGATAATACACTTCACGTAAATCTAATAACCTAATTACATATTAGAAAAAAAAGGTACATAAATAGAAAATGAATCTTATAAGATTTACCTTTAAATCTGCAGTTGAAACATCGGGTGGAGCTGCTTCACTAACTTCAACAGAAGCTGCTGCATCTTTTCCTCCTTTCTTTTTGTTTCTCTTTTTAGACTTTTTAGGAGGATCTCCAGGACTAAATGTAAAAGAGAAAATATAAAATAACTGACAATCAAATACTCAACAAAAAAATTTTCATCGATATACACTCCTTACATCTCTTGGCGAGTGCCGAAGTATTTTGACATAACAGATTTAAACTGCAAAATGATGAAACTGCATAACAGATTGACAATCAAAAATTTAACAAAACAAATTTCATCGATTTGTGTTTATGACTACATATGCTCATTTCCATAGCTTTGTAATTTTGAACTCAATCCAGAAGGAACTCTTGGATCAAATAGTGGGAGAAATTTTGCCTTTGTGGAGGACTTTTAGATGGAATTAACTTGCTTTCAGTTACAGAGAGAGGAAAACTACGAAAACATTCCAGCTAGCCAGGTGGCAAAGGCACTGATCCATCTACCACAAAGGATATTTTTACATCAGCACTGTAGTCAGTGCGAGCTATTTGCAGAAAAAAACCTGGTTCGCCTCATTGCAAGGCAAAAGCTCCCTGAGTCATCACGGCTCTTAAAGAGCATTTGTAATTATAGTCTTGGAGATATAATTCTGCTTTTCTGACTTGTCCCTACAATAAGATGTCATTTAACAAAAGAGTGAGTAACGCTGATCTTGAAGTACCTAATATAATAGTTCAAAAACAGAATAATGTGATAACTTTTTCAATGTTTATGATACAGTATTTTTTGTTAGTTTTAAAGCAACAATTTAAAACTTCACATTGAACTAAAATATAAGTTTTTACTTTCAATATGCATGACAAATAATGTAACAATTATAACCATTGAAATCACAAGGCTGTAATACTATGAAAATTACAAATCAGTTTTATGGCATCTGTTAAAGCAAATAAAAATGCAATAATTTGGTGCTTATTGCTTTTGTCTGAGCATGTGATAAAGTAGCCACTAATAAAAACAATAATTTTAACTGTTTCTTTATAAATTTTCTTTAAATAAATAAAATTGCTTTATTCACTTGTGCTGGTGACATGTCAAATTTCTTAACTACGCAGAGATCCAACTTAGCAGATGCAATTTTTGTAGAAAACCTATTGCTGTTCAGCTTCAACTCATCACAGCTGTACCTCAAATAATAATTCTTAGAAATAGAAATCTTGCAAAATCTATTCCAAATGGGATATTTTTCAAAAATTCGCCAAGAAATCTTAAGTTTCCTTACTAGTTTTAAAATAACAATTATTATATCCATAAGTGTGATAAATTGAAGTAGAAGTGCAGCAGAATTTGGTGCAAAAATGGCTGATTTGGTGCAGCTAAACATAAATTAGTGCAGCAATCTCAAGTACTGATTTATTATGCATCTACACCGTTTTTCGAGATTTTTTACTTGCTCGAAAAATATATGTAGAAAAATTGGGATTTAGAACCTTCATTATATTACAGTATTATGGCTTTAACTATTCACGTTAGTTAAAATGATACAAAATTCTATGCGATAACATAAAATTTATAAACTGTCAAAATCGTATAACACAGCCACAACCCTTCCAGGTTTTCTTTCAAGAAGCAATTACAAAATTTAAAAAGAAAATTGCTTCAAGAGCATGCACTATAACTTAACAATCAATTTTTAATTTAAAATATTGACTTGTGAACAAAGATAATGAGGAAGTACATTTTTTTTTAAATCATTCATTAAAGGAAATTCAGAAGGTTTTAATACTCTGCTTACAGGGCAGCATTGACTGACTGTTCATCATTATTATTTTTAATGATTTCATTTGGATCATTATCATCAATCTCAGTAATTACAGGCCCATTTTCTAAAGATTTATTAGTTAGACTAGATTCTTCTAAATCGTGATTATTCATCCCCGCATCGTTTTCCGCCATGCTTGTAAATCTAAAGCACCTGATTGATGCCAATTTCCTCGTCAACTGCAGATGAAACTTCAGTGATTAATAAAATATTCTAAATTTAAAATACTAAAATTTTACATAAATTTTCGACTTTAAATTAAACATAGATTTGCTATTAACAGGAGTTTTTTCTTCAATTATGTAAAAAAAAAATTTAAAATATTAAACCCCAAGATTTGAAAGTGAACTGAACTGCATTGTGAAAGTAAGAAAGGAAAACATCGAAAAGCTTTTTGTTTTGAATTCGGAATTTGAAATGTCAAACATCGAACGAATATATTTATTTTATATTACAGTGAATTTTTTAAAAACTTTGTAAAAGTCTTATGATTGTCCAATTTCGTTGTAATGTTCGTTTATTTTTTTCTAGTCGCCTTGATTTTAACATCATTGATTTGGATCCATAAATTTGTTGAAGATTGCTTCTATGGTAACTATCTGAAACTGTTCTTTTATCATGAACATTTAGAATATTTATTACGAAAAATAAAAACTTTTTTATTTTTTCAGCATTGTCTTAGGTGCTTACAAATTCATAAATTTTATTACTGTTCTTAATTATTTTAATTTATTTTGAAATATTAGATTCTTATCACGTTTCGAGATTAGAATCTGAATTGTAAAACATTTTAAAGTTTTATGTATTTTCTCTACAAAACTATTGCATTGAAATACGCTGTGTAGTTATTTAAAGGAATATTATACTGCTAATTATTTTTTGAGTCCCTTAAAAATCACACTTTTTCCCCCCACTCGCATTAATTAACTTCAGACCACCTCCTCGCTATCTACAGCCCATAAAGATCCTGTTTAACTTTCATAAAATTTCTAAATATCAATGCTCATGTAATATTATTTTAAATGTTATACCTTAAAAATTTAGCACTAAAAAACAAAGAATTTTTACAAAAGGGCAAATTATCCTGGTCTTGCCTATTAAAATAAAATCGATTTTATGTAATTTAGGCCATGCGTATTATACTATTAATCTTTACCAGCAAAGACTCAATTATACTAAAAATTACTAAGTCTTTAATGGACATTCATCACGCTTATAATTAATGTTCTTTTACTGAAAAGATGTATCATTAAAATTGCTTAACTTGTTATCATTCCTATAAAACATTTAAAAATAAACTGTGCGAAAATTGAACTATTACATATTACCAATGTATTGATCTTTTTTTATGTAAGCATATAAAATTATTTAATGATTGACAAAACTTTGGTAAAGTGTAAAAAATATGGCTACTTCTCTGTTTCCAGGAACTCTTAAAGAAACCTATTACCACAGTACATTATTCTAATTATATACTGTCATGCAAAATGAAAAAATAACATAAGTGCTTTATGGTAAATTGCTAGAAAAGCAGTTGACTGCTGTTTTCTTTCACTTGTTAAGACTTTCAATTGTGTAGCTTATACAAATATAAAAATTTCAATTTTAAATTTTTTTGTCGCTTTCATTGATGTTTCAATTGCAAGGCAGTATGTCGGGTACCTATTTCCCCTTATTATTATCACTATGCCAGTAGTACTTGTTACTAAAATTAATTTAGTACCTGCCCTGCTGAAATGGAATTGTGTTAAAATATATTTAGTACACTATAAATGTATTACGAGCGTCAACTGTGCAGTTAAAATCTTGTTATTTCTTAGATATTCATTAAAAAATTTTTACTTGGAAAGGGAAGATTTCTGAATCAGTTCTGGCGACAAAGTGATCATCAAGTAGTGGTAACAAATAGTTATTGGCATGTGAGAAACTAATAAAAATCAGAAACGAAATTGAAAGGTTAAACTCATTGCAGCAATCTTTAAACATCCCGATATTTCAAACAATATGAAAAATTCGAATCGTGCATTTGAGTATTTATTTTTCAAAGCAATAATTCTTTCGAGTTTTTGGCAGTTATTGCTGTTGATTTTTCCATAGTTTTTAAATCCGTTATTTTTTATTAAAACTCGAAATTAAACAGGCGTTTCAGGAGTCGGATTGGTGTGATTTTGTTGTCCATCTTTTTTCTCATCAATCACTACTATGGGTTTTTAATTATTTTCTTTTTTGGGATTATTATTTACGAAATGTGACGAAGGAAATAATTTGTGCATCCCCCCAAGGAAAAATTCGAGAATAATACATATCCCCCATAATATTAAAATAAAAAAATATTACATGCTAAATTCTAAAGAAATCATTAATATTTTTTCTTCTGAAACACAGCGCTTTTGTTATTTTAAATTAGTAACATATATGTTTGTTACTATTATTAAAAGCATCGTGCGGAAAGATATTTGTGCTTGAGAGTCTTATCGCAGATAGCTCGAAAAAATACTGCCACAGGGTTTTTTGCAAAGGAGACAGTTCCTATCAATTTAGGATACATTCAATATCAGTACCAAGTGTTCCACTTCCAATACCTAAAGCATCCAAATTTCACTGCTCAGTTCTTATAATTGGAATCAATTTTAAAAATATATCTATAGTGGCTTGCCTTGTAGGTTTCCCCTTAAGTTCTACTCCACCTGAGATTTTGTTTTTCTTCTTACTGCCGCCTATTTCTTGATTATGTTTATTCTTTTTGTGCAGATACAGATGCAAAACTCTGCCCATTTCCAAATTTGGCTTAGTTTTATTTCATTTAAATTATTATTATTGTATGACATAAAAATTTTAAGTTAAAAGAAATGCATTTTGAATAAACTTTTTCTGGTATTTTTTTTAGGTTATGATTGTGAAGATTTCCAAATTGATAGATGTATAGTTGCAGTTATATTTTCTGCATTAGTGACACTATGGGGATTGAAAAAGAAAAGCCTTGCTTTAAGTGGGGCCATTGGAGGTATTTTTACTTGATTCTTTTTTATGCATTTCTGTATATGAGCTGAGAATTGTCAGAAAATTTTCAAAAGTTGAAATGAGTACATCAGCTTATAATTCCTTCAGACAACATGGTGCTTAGCGTTTTTAAAAAGTGCTTAAAAGTACTTATTTTCATTTCTTAAAAGCAATTAAAGGTGCTTTTTTTATTGGATGTTTTTAAAAAGTGCTTCATTTTCCCTTTTCAAAAAGGAGAATTTTTTCCTTACTGTGTCGATATTTACCACATATTAAGTAAAAGCGTGCTTTTCACATTGTTCTATTCAATGTTTTAACAACTAATTCGACGACAATCCATTTTTGCTTACATTCGGTCTGTAACGTAAAAGCGCCAGTCATTTTGCATGGTTGATGAAATACTTGCAAGTCCGCATGTGCATCTACTAAGCTGGGTTCGGTGAGATTATTGCATTCTCATGTGCAACTCTGCTTTATTTTGCAAGATATTCTCAATTTTAGGCTTCATTTTCCACCCTCTGATGTCAAACAAAAAAAATCTGTTGATCATTTTATAATGGCTAATATAATAGAAGAGTATTTTGTCAGAAACTAGTTATTTTATCATGATCATGTAAAGTCTTTTAAAGTTATTTTGTTGATGTATATAGTACTTAAAAATATTTGAGTGCTTAAAAAGTACTTAAAATCTGCCTATCTTTTGTTGAAAGATTTGACTGGGGGCAAACTTCTTAGTTAATGTTACTGTCTCCAAAACAATGCTGGATAAAGGAATAAAATGCATTTGAAAGTTGTAGAGCATCATTAATTTAATGAAAATTAATGGTAAGAGTGGAATGCTTTTGTGTATTTATGATTTCCTACACAAACATGTGAGGAAACTATCTCGGGAAGAAAAAAAAAACTAATCATCAAAGTACAAAGCTTAAGGTAAGTGTTTGACACTGAAAAAAAAGAAAAAAAGCTAACATGGGAAAAAATGTGACAATTTCTAGTCAAACAAAATGTATTAATATTTTTTGAATAGTTTTAGCTATTATTTGTGTAATTTAAATTTTCTGCTTTTTATTTCAGGCATATTTGTGGGTCTCATCCTTACTTATAGTAGTTACTGTTTTGTAGCGTGTCTTTTTACATTTTTCTTCACATCATCGAAAGCAACACACTTTCATTCAAGTAGAAAAAAGAAGCTTGAGGTTAACTTTAAAGAAGGTATGCTCAATATAATTATGCATTGTTGGTTTATGCCGACCAATAACCATCTCTATTAATGTGATTTATAATAACGAACCAAGGCTTCTTTTTAGTGAAAGTGTATGTAACAAACATGTATGTTACAAATTTAAAATAACAAATGTGCTGTATTTGGAGAGAAAAAAACTATTCTTTAATTGAACATGTAATAATATTTTAATGTAATATTATTATGGGTGATATTCTGGCATTTTGTTGGGGGGAAAACGCACTAAATATTTCTGTCTTTGCCTTTTGTAAATAATCATCACAATAAAAAAATAATTAAAAATCATGAAATCCGTTTCCTGAAAAGAAAAAGAAAAAAAAAGACCGACAACGAAATCACGCGAATCGGACTCCTAAAAAAGGGGGGTTACTCAAATGCGTGTTTTATTTCGAGATTAGGTTGTTGTAAAAAATGATACAGTATTAAAAATATTGAATTTAAAAGTTTTGGAGAAATCAGGAGCAGAAATAATCTGTCAAAAATTCGATAGAATCGTAGCCTTAAAAAGTAAATACTCAAATGCAGAATTCGAATTTTCCATATAGTTTGAAATATATCAGGATGTTTAAAAGCCACATGAAAATCAATATTAATAACTGACGAAAATTCAATCGAAACAATACAACGATTTGCAATACTATCAACGTACATTGAGCGCATAAAAAAAGTAATTATCTAAATGCAAGATTCAAATTTTACATGTAAATTTCTGTAGAAAAGAAAGCGAAAAACATTTCTGCTGGAACACTGTAACGTACTGCGACAAAGTCGCGGTGTCACTCCGATTCTACCACGAGACACTAAACTCTTGTCCTTTCGCAGAAAGTGTTCAAAACTGTGACATACTTTGCAGAACAGTTTAGGTGTCGAAAGAACAATTAATGTTCGCACTTGTTCAAGTTATGATGAAACTTTTATCGCCTGTTAATTTTATTCTCTGTATCGGAAGTTATACATATTAATGTAAATTATGATAATGAATCATAGCGTCTTTCTAGTGAAAGTCCATTGTTTTGACTGTGAAAATTACACTATACTATATTCCTTTAGCAGAAATTGCTTAAAACTGTGACATACTTTGCAGAACTTATAAGGAATCTGAATTGTATTGGATTATTAAATGCTTTTTGATATTTTCCGAATCTCTTTAATCTGTTAGTAGAGAAGCTTCTTTAATGCCTTCAGATGTTATTACTGTAGATTTGAAGAAGGCTGACTTCTTCCTGATACTTCTCCAAATACAAAAATAATCAAAATATATAAAAAATGACCTAAAATGAAAAAAAAAATCTCAACATTTGAAAAAATGCCTGAAAATGACAAAAGTGTTCAAAAATGTATGTGTCATCAAAGTCTGATCCTTAGTGATCACATTAAAAAAATTTGTAAACATGTTACAAGTTGTGGTGTTTTCATGTTTATTTGAAAATTTATTTGTGATATTTTAATGAGCATTAAAAGTCATTGTGAGTAGCGCTTTAAAAAAGTGCTTAAAGGTGCTTAATTTTCCCTTTTTGAAAATGAGATTTTTCTTTACCATTTTGATTTTCCTACCACGTATTATGTAAAATCCTGCTTTTCACATTGGTCTATTCAACCTTTTCACAATTCATTCAGCCACAATCCATTTTGACATACCGTCGATTCATAGCACATGAAAGCACCAATCATTTTACACGTTCGATGAAATACTTGCGAGTCCGCATGTGCGTCTACTGAGCTGGGTTCCGTGTGATTATTGCACTCTCATGTGCAACTCTGCTGCATTCTCAATTTTGGGCTTCTTTTACCACCCCCTGATATCGAACCGAAAAATCTCATTAGCATTTTGTAATGTCTAATGTAATCAAGAACACCCAATGGCTGAGTGGTAGCGCTTCACGCTCCCGGTCCACAGATCCTGGGTTCGATCCTCGGGTCGATAAATGAGTACTAAGCATGCTTGGGAACTAAGCACTGGGGGTTGCATGTTCCGCTGACCACTTGACCGGAGCATCTTCTCCTGCACCCCAGAGCCCAAGGTCAAGAAAACTGAGATGGGCACAATAGGCCTTGGCCCTCTATGGGCTGTCGCTCCTCTGAGTTTAGTTTAATGTAATCAAGATAAGAGTTGTTTGTCAGACACTAGTTATTTTATCATGATCTTGTAAAGTCTTTGAAAATAATATTGCGTTTTGTTAATGTATATAGTGCTTAAAAGTATTTCTGAGTGCTTAAAAAGTACTTAAAAGGTGCTAATTTTTTTTTAAAGATTTGTCTATGCACCCTTAAAATGTATTTGTGTCCAAATTGTTTCTTGTCACCTTGTAATTGTTTTGTTCTGTTGAAATTGTCGTAGGTGGACAACGAAATTGGATACAAGTTGTATGCAATGGAGGCACAGCTACAGAAATTGCCCTCATTTATATGTTAAATGGTGGATGTGGAGAAATTCCGCTAGATTTTAATAAAAATTATCTTCGCTCTTGGCTTGCGGCAGCAGTGCTTTCAGCTTTGGCTAGTGCTAATGGAGACACTTGGGCATCTGAGTTATCCATCTTGGCCCAATCAAAACCAAGGTTAATAACAACATTCCAAAAGGTTCCGATAGGTATGTATTCTTTTAATTTACAATATATTAAATTGTATGTTTTTAATGTTTATGTTCTAATATTGTATTTGTTATTTTGTTGAAATTTTCCTTTTTTGTTTATTTATTTTCTTAAAAATAAATCCATGTTACATACCTGCCAAGCCTCCTGTTTTTTAACGAAGACTCCTGTGTTTTAGGATTATCTTCTGTTTATCCGTATATTCTGAAATTTCTCCGTATTTGTTGAAGAAATTTTTATTTTAAAAAATTGGCGACAAAATATCCGCTGATGGCAAATAAACTTCTTATTCCTCAACAAATGCTGCTGTTGCCAGTACTGTGATATGTTAAGTGCTTATAGTTTAAATAATAATAAATAATGGTTTGAAAAATCTTCTTTAGATTAAGATTTTTTACTTTGCTAAATGTAAGTGCTTATATTATTTCAATTTTAAATTTCTCTTTTCGGCTTATTTCTCCTTTCGACTTTTTTAAGTATTTTTCTTAATTTTATGCTTTGTAATTTTAAATGCAAAATTTGAGCCAAAACAATCGAATAGTTCTTGAAGTAATTTACTGTTTTTTGATTCAGACACTTTTAAAATGATTTATCTCCATTTTTTTTTGGGGGGGGGTCATTTAAAATTACACAGTTAATGATAATGATGTGAACATTTTTTACACTTAACTATTCAAAAAAAAATTTTCCTTTATTATTTAAAATAATATTAAATAAATAATAAAAATTATTTTTTGTGTGGAAACTTTTGGATAATTGAATTTTATAATTATGTATGAAGTATTTTCAGTTCACTTATATGATTTTTGATTTATTACAAAATGCACAAAAAGTTAAATGAACATTAAATGGCCCAAACATTTTGGTCACTCTCCTGACTAAACTATGGAGATTTTATTTTTCCGATTGATCTTACCCCCATATTTTGATGATTAAAAAATCTAATTCTGACAAAAAAGACTTGTTTATTGAGAGAAAGTACAGCAGGGTTCCCACGGGTAAGGGAGAACAGAGAAAACCTGGAATTGTCAGGGAATTTTATTTCAACTCCAAAGATCGGGAAATAGTCAGGGAAAGTTACAATTTTTTTTAGAAAAACCGGGAAAATTAATACATTATACCTGGAAACAGGGTTCATACTCCTCCTGAAATTCCTGAAAAACTCCTGAAATTAGCTTTTTTTTTCTAAGGGCCCTTATAACTCCTGAAANTAACAGTACTCAGTTATTGAGATTCGAGTTAAATAATTCTAGCACCTATAACAATTATTTATTGTAAAAGTTTCACATTTTAGACAAACTGAAATGCTTTCTTCCTCATATAATGATCTTCATTTTACACAGAAAATCTAAAACTTGGCATAACAAATAAAAGAATCAAAGTTTTCTGATGAAAAATTTCGTAGTACAGATAAAATATGGTATAGATTTTCATTGAAATAAATTTACCTGATATACCTGGAAAAGTCAGGGAATTTTTTTTTTCTGAAATTGAGTGGGAACCCTGGTACTGTTTCATCTCTTAATTTAATTATCATTATATATGAGGTCATTATTATCAGCAATCATCAGCATATATGAGGTCAACCTTTCGAACAATAAGATTGATACTTATTATTTTTGATATTGTAATATTACTGTTGATACTTAATTATTATTGATACTTACTACGATGTAACTATGAAACTATGATATTTGTTGATTAATTTTTGTCTTTTAATATGTTTATTTTATTTTACAAGGGTTCTAATTAATATATATTTAGGGAAGTTAAAAAATTAAAATGTTATGTTTTTTGCAGGGACTAATGGTGGCGTGACTTCTATTGGAGTTTTGTGCAGTGCCTTTGGGGGTCTTTTAGTTGGACTGTCTTATTTTGTAACACTGTTCTCCACTGTTCCTTATTTTTCTGTTATTGAACAAGCTGTGCTTTCAGCATTTATTGGAATAAGTTCTGGGCTTTTTGGTTCCTTCTTGGATTCCCTCCTTGGTGCAACATTACAATATTCTGGTACAGTATTTTTTTTTTAATGGCCTACTTTTGTCTGTATTATTTTTTTGTTTTATTTTTCTGTGTGTAGTGTATCTACCACTACAAAAATATAATTCCAATTCACTAGTATATAAGACATGTTAACTCAATTCTATGGTGGGGTACTTTTTCATGTATGACGGTTGACATGGTCGATAACTACTCACTCCCCACAAGTGTTTTTTTTTTTTTTCCAGTGCTAATGTTGTGAATATATCCTAGTTAATACTTCAGAAACATAGGTACTGACTCTAAAATGTGAAGAAATACTGGCTATTTTTGAAAGGAAAATGCTCTGAAGTAATCTAAAAGGAATACAAAATGTTGGAATTGGTATAGAGGAGCCAATTGGCAATTGTATAAGATTTATAAAGAACCAAACATTGTGATTAAAATGCAAAGATTAAAGTTGGGACACCTAAAGTAGGACACCTCATCAGAATTTAAAGAAAACAGGAGAATCAAAAAGGTTTTCATGGACAAATAATAGGGTGTACGATAAATTGATTCTACGAAATCTTAAAATTAAAACAAGGGCATCAGATAGGTTAATATGGAAATCTGTTCTTAAAAAAGCCACACATGATGATTGCCACACTATTGAAGAACATATGTTGTAATTGTTTTTATCAATACTTAACTAATGCTGTGATTATTTTTTTTTCAATAGTAAATAATGTTTTAAACAGTTCTAACTAATGTAGTTAATGTTTTTATTTCTAATGCTAATTAATGTTGTAAATTTTTTTCAGCGTAACTAATGTTGTTATAAAAAAAATTTCCAGTGCTAAACAATATTTCTGAGTGAAATTTTTCCCCTCAAATGCAAATGTGAATTCGAGAAAGGAAAAGCAACTTTTCTATGACATAATCTCAAAAAGGTCTATATTGTTTGACAGATATAATTGTTATTGAATATTTTTATCTATTGCCAGTAAATGAGAAGTGAAGGAAACAGAGGATAAAAGAGAGCAAGTCAGTCAATCCAGACACATTCATTCTTAATATCTATCTTGTAGAGTAGATTATAGTTATATTTATGTCTATCTCTTATAGATAGATAATTAGATAGTTAGCTAATTAAGATAGTTATATATATATATATATATACTTAAGATAGTTATATCTATCTTATAGATAGTTTTCCAACCAGAAAATGGTCCTATCTCTTCTCCTATACATTTATGGCTCATTGTATCGATTCTAATGAGTTGTTGTTTAATTATTTTGTTTCCATGCATTCATTATTATTATCTTTTCAATATTTGCATTGTTATCTGTTTTCCCGGAAATGACTAAAGATTTAAAAATTCAATCAAAGAAATATGGGAGGAAATAAAAATGTACAGTTTGTTGCAGTCTGTTGAAGAAATAGTTGCAAAGTTTGTTAACAGATAGTGCAGTGCTAACTGGGACAATGCTATCAAAATAGTCACAATTTTTTAGAAGCAATGTGACCCACTCTGAAGACAAAATTAATAATTAAAATGCAAATATTTCAGTTGTTTTTATAGTTTTTCTTATCGTTAACACCATCTTTTGATGAACTTGGTAGCTAATTTTGAAACTCACTGAAAACTTGGTTTCCAAATGCAGAAATTTCATATTTCTTTCTCATTCCATTTTTCTTTAATTGAATTTTCAAATCATCAGTCACTTTTAGGACACTTTATCTAACACCTATCAATATCTTTATTTTTTTTTTTTTGCTTTTTGGTATGTATAAAATTAAAATATAAATTATCCAAATAAATATTTCATCTACTTCTTTTTCTCTTTTAATTTCCATTTTAAAAATCTAAATTTTGGTCCTGTGAGCCTTGTGCTTTTTGTCTTAACTTTAAGCTCTTTAATGATTAAGCATTTCATTGAACTAAAATAAAACAAATAATCCAACAATTATGAAGACTTCATAATTCAATTAAAAAAATAATAATAAATAGTGATCTCTTTGTTGCGATCACTGGTTACCCATTGATCAAATGCTTTTGCTTTCTGGTCTGACTCTGATAAACGCCACAACATTTCAAATCATGGTTGCAAAAACTGTCTCAATTGATGTTTGTCGTCGGATTGGTTTTCAAATCCTGCCTATGTAGTCGTCAGT
>NC_092204.1:8119339-8282004 GCF_043381705.1 Parasteatoda tepidariorum
TATATATCTTATATATATACTTAAGATAGTTATATCTATTTTTTCTACCAGCAAATGGTCCTGTTATCTCTTCTCCTGTACATTTATGGCTTATTGTATCTATTCTAATGAGTTGTTGTTGAATCATTTTGTTTCCATGCATTCATTATTATTATCTTTTCAATATTTGTAGTGTTATCTGTTCTCCCAGAAATGACTAAAGATTTAAAAATTCAATCAAAGAAATATGGGAGGAAGTAAAAATGTACAGTTTGTTACAGTCTGTTGAAGGAATGGTTACAAAGTTTGTTAACAGATAGTGCTAACTGGGACAATGCTGTCAAAATAGTCAAAATTTTTTAGAAACAATGTGACCCACTCTGAAGACAAAATTAATAGGCATCAATGCAAATATTTCAGTTGTTTTTATAGTTTTTCTTATCGTTAACACCATCTTTTGATGAACTTGGTAGCTAATTTTGAAACTCGCTGAAAACTTAGTTTCCTGAGCAAAACGTAGAAAATTCATATTTCTTTCTTATTCCATTTTTTTAAAATTGAATTTTCAAATCATCAGTCACTTTTAGGACACTTTATCTTACACCTATCAATATCTTTATTTTTTTTGTTTTTTGGCATGTATAAAAATAAAATATAAATTATCCAAATAAATATTTCATCTACTTCTTTTTCTCTTTTAATTTCCATTTTAAAAATCTAAGTATTGGTCCTGTGTGCCTTGTGCTTTTTGTCTTAACTTTAAGCTTTTTAATAATAAATTGTAGGAATAGAAATTAACTTAATTTTTTAAAAAAAAAACACAATATCCTTAAAGAATTAATAATTAAGCATTTCATTGAACTAAAATAAAACAAATAATCCAACAATTACGAAGACTTCATAATTCAATTAAAAAATAATAATAAATTGTGATCTCTTTATTACTATCACTGGTTGCCCATTGGTCAAATGCTTTTTTCTGGTTTGACTCCGATAAACCCCACAACATTTCAAATCATGGGTTGCAAAAACTGTCTCCATTGATGTTTGTCGTCGAATTGGTTTTCAAATCCTGCCTATGTACGTGTTTCAAGACGTCACAAAATACTTTTCCTTCTTCAGCAATCATATTTAGATTAAAATCACCATCAAAACAGTCATTATACGTTAATAATAAAAATAATATAAAAAATACTTTAAATTATTATTTTGTAAATACATTAAAAATGACTGCTGGTGAAAAGAAAAAGAATTTTAAAAAAAAAAATTATCAAACAACTGCGGTCGCCATAGCAACGCATGCAATGACGACCCATGCGCACTGTTTACTATTACTCTTGAACATAGTTGAAAAGTGTGATGATGTCCAAACATGTCTTATACATTAGTGAATTGGAATTATATTTTTGTAGTGGTAGTTACTATACAATCTGTATCCTCAAAATATCCTAGATATTAAATAGTGGCTGAGTTTAGGCTCGTCTCTGGCTACCTCTGTCTGTTAAAACAATTGCACCCTTTCAAGTCCTATCTGTTTATCTGTAATTTTCATAATTACTAATCATACTTGTTAGATTAAAAATGTTTTTTTTTCTTCTTTAAAACAGGGCTGGATCCTCGGAGTGGTAAAATCGTGGAGAAGCCAGGACCTGGAATAAAGCATATTGCAGGAATTCCAATACTGGATAACCACTCTGTGAATTTGCTGATGACCCTAATCATCTCCATTGCTGTGCCAACTGTAACAGCCGAATTATACTCGTATTTTAGATAAATGCATTCCTACTTAATGGTTGTTTAAAATGAATATTTTTGCTGGACATTTGTTACATGAAATATATATATATATATATTTTACTTCACATATTGCTCTCTTATAGAGTGTAAATATATTTTTATTTCCCCCCCTTTGGAAAATGTTTGTATTTTCCCCATCCATTTTACCGTGTTATTAAAGTAATATTGATTTGAAAAAGGTTTTTTATTATTATGTTTTGTTTTGCAAGCTCATAGTTGCAAACTTTTTCAGTCCTTGAGAAAAATCTTTATTTTATTGATAGCAGCATAGCGTAAGATTTTAAAAGTGTTGTTACAAGATTGTCAGAGATCCTGTAAATTCATAATTAACAATCAATTAAGCTACAGTTTAACGATGTTTTTAACATCAGTTTCATTGTGGTGTTAAACTGTCGCTGTGCGAATTTATATTTTAAAAAACCTCTTTATTGTCTAATATTCTGAATGAATACAAAGAGATCACCTGAACAAGAACATCTGCAATATAACCAGCAATTCTGACCCCGGTGTCCGGGCCTCTCATTTACAATCCAGCGATCTTTAACAACTAGCTCTCTTTTCTTTGAAAAATTTAATTTTGGCTGTAGTTGTTCCCTATTATAATAACAGTTTTTATTTCTTTACAAAATTGTTAACAGAACTAAAACAATGCCAGGAATCCATTAAAAAAAATGTTTAACAATGTTGGATTGGAAAATCGCGCCTGGGACTTTGCTCCATAACGATTATGCTTGATGTTTGAATAAGTATGAAATTTCTCGTTTACTTAAAATTGGGTTAAATATCATTGAAAAGGTTCATTTTGAGCTATGTCCATTTTTTTAAACATGCTTTTTGAGCTGTGCTCATTTTCTTAAGCACTTTTTTGAGCTGTGTCCACTTTCTTAAACATGCTTTCTAAGCTGTGCCCATTTTCTTAAACACTCTTTTTGAGCTGTGCCCATTTTCTTAAACATGCTTTTTGTGTTCATTTTCTTAAACTCTCTTTATGAGCTGTGTCCATTAATTATTTCTTCCTCATCGTTAGATTCTGCATTTTACAAACTTTTGATAAGTAACATGCAGGCAGACGCAAAAGCATTAAAAAGTATAGAATTTATTCAATGTAGCGGCGTACGCGGAATTTTTTCAAGGGGGGTGTTCATAATTTTCTGAAACTACTAAAAGAAATTCGAGNGGATGGCACCCCCGCTTAGGTAACCCGACGACCTGCACGCGATGTCGAGCACTTTACGGTAGAACAGTTTAACGAGGACCAATACCGCACACCCTCGGTCCGTACGCAGGCTGATCCAAGTGGTCACCCACCCGCGCACTGACCGTAGCCAGTGATGCTTGACTTCGGTGATCTGCTGGGAACCGTGTCATAACGATCAGTCCACTGCGGGACGGTTCGGCGATTGAATGAATTTTTTTTTTGAGATAAATCAAAACAGATTTAGCGGCAAGCTCCGAAAGACAAGCGGCAGAGATAACTCTTAGTCTGACTAACTAACTCCACTGTACTCCGTCCCCCCTTTTATATAATTTTTCGCAGCATCTCTAAAATTCTCGAATTGTCTCAAAGACGACAGAACGTCTAGGATTCCAGAATCATCGCGTAAAGACCTCGCGAATGACAACCAGTCTCGAAAACTATACTGGTAGGACAGAAAGGAACCAGTCCGTAACAGTATCACGTGAATTTGGTTTCAAAAGTACAACCCTATTACAGTTAATGTTTCTTCAGTATTCTGAGAAATACAGTGAGAAAAAAAAAGTAGGCATAAGGCAGATAAAAATATATAGTCTTAAAAATAATAGCTCGCATCATTTCTACTAAAATTTTTATTTTTGCCATTTTGTCTGAGCTCAAGGGGGGTGTTTAAACCCCTCCCTTGCGTACGCCACTGATTCAATGGTTTATATAGCAACGTTTTATTTTGATTATTTCAATTGTGCAATTAATTCAAGAAACAGTAAGAAATTTTTATGTTAAATGAATTCCACAACTGTAGTCGAGATACGAATTCTGCCTTGGCATGAATTACAAACAATGGTTTTCTCAATACAATCATTCTCAATACAATTTTTCAATCAACATCAATTCTTAATACCATTTTTAAACAAATGGAACTTAATTTAATAGTTTTTTTTTTTTAAATCCTTTGGAAGAGAAGGGAATTCCACAAACAGTCTAATATTTTTTTTCTGACAGCTTTAATAAAGTACCAATTGAGATTTTTAGGAAAAGTTCTTCATTATATCCGAGTTAAATGTGTAATAACAGGGTTTTATGTAGGTTTCTTAACATTAAATCAAATGTTTATTAAAATTTCCTGGTTAAATTAGGGCCCTGCTGGCATCGAACAATAACATTTTTTGTGCTCTTAATCAGTATTTTAGGTATCTCTTTTAAATATTTGCATCTCCTGCCACGCATGTAAGGGTTTATACAAATGGAATTTTAATGCGTCTATCTAAGTAATTCCCAATCACTGTGTAAGGTTATCATTGTAATTACTTCCCATTTATTTCTTATTGTTATTCCGCACAATTTTTTTCAGGTTCAGTTGATTATTGCTAAAATTCAGGCAATTGTTTATTCCGTTACAAGTAACAAAATGTTGTTACAGCTTGCATAAAAAATTTAAATAATTATATAATTCATTTAAAAAATGATCTTTAAGTTTTTGAAAATGATTAACTTCTAAGAAGAAGAGCATACCGTGATGAGTATGAAAATCAATCAAGGCGGCTGATGAGCAAAGCGAGCGTCTGTTTTGGGATGCTGGGGTGTGGTAAGACTGGATTCAAAGGAAAGAAGGAAAAAAAATTCACCCTCTAAAGGCTTTTTTGGGGGGGGGGGCTTGATCGTTGAAAGAATGAAAGTTGAAATGCTCTTTTTTCCTGAAATAAAATTTTGAAATATATCTAATAATTTGGTAACAAAGTAACCTTATGAACTGTGTAGCATTCCTTGTTTTATCTCTTTACATCAGTGCTGATGACATTCTGCCATGTGACAATTTACGATCTACAGGTGCAGATGACGGCCACTGATGACTTAGGAGAGAAAGAAAATATTAAGAAAAATTTTTGGTGCAGTGAGAGAAAACAGAACCTGGAGAATTATAATCAGCACAACTCTGAATGACAATCAAAATACAAAGAACCTAACATAGTTTCCCTGAATAGTAAAAATGATCAAGGTTTCTCAAATGAAGAAGCTAGGACATGTATTTCGATAAAGTGATGAAAATTCTATTAAAAGAAATTACCTCCCAAAAATCAGAGGGAAAAAGAAAAAGAGGAAGACCTAGAACAAGATGGTTAGAGTAGCGAAGTGGTTACAGGACTTGATAATAGATAGTTAATAGATAGAGAAGTATTACGTCGAATAGGTCTAGATGGGATAAACTGACTGAGACGGCCTTAGCTGGTAACCGGCTGTAGTGCCTAAGAAGAAGAACTATACACGTTACTAGAGAAACGTTTTGCTATTTAGCCTGCAAAATTTAAGTGCCGGATTGATAAAAATCAGGTTTATTTTTGAGCAAATATCAAAAGCAGGCATTTTGAAGATTTTATAGCCATTAGAACTTATGGAACTCTGATGGTGTAAAGTATTCCTACCTTTATTCATTGAATTTTACATGATAAGTCAAGACTGCACTATGTAAAACAATTCCTGAAAAAAATTACGGATAGGAGTACTCCAATCATCCACCATATTTGCCTGCCATTGCACCATCAGATTTTCATTTATTCTGATTTCTTCAACATTTTCCGGGTGACAAAATTAAAAAAACTGGACGATATTCTAAATCCCATCTGTAGATGTTTTGCCAAAAAAGACAATTGATTTTTGTAAATAAAGCATTTAACAGGATGCGCTGCGTTGCCATTGTTGGTGTATCTGCACTCCCCACATTGGTGACCCGGACGTGATGTGGACATGCCTACCTCGACAGAAACTCCCACTTCAATCTGAACACGCCTATCTTGACAGTACCGCCCACTTCGATGGATTTTAAAATAAAAAATCAGTTCATACCACATTTTTATTTTTAAAAAAAAGCAATAAAAACTGTAGATTTTAACTTTTTTCTTTAAATTGTGAACAAAACTTATTTTACACCGTACATATTTATTATTTATCCTTAGTGGAAAAGGGCGCTAAAAATAATTTTGCTTACGCTTGAAAATCAGCTAAGACCGGCACGTGTGTTAGTAGAGCCTTCTAGTAAACTTCAATCTTTAAATAAATAAATTTTTGTCTATATTTATATTCGATCTTTCTCTTTTCTTAAAAAAAAAAAAGAAAAAAGTGTAACCAACGCGCACAATTTTACTGAATTTCCTCGTGGATAAGAAAACTAGAATACTCTTTTAACTATCGATTAAAATAACATTGTTTTTCAACTTCCTGATAGATTATTGACAAAATTGTAGGAACAGAATTTTTTTTAAAAAAATGTTAGAAGAGAAACATGTTTACAACCGCAACGATTCATAAAACTAATTAAAACCTTATGCACCCATTATCTGAAGAAAATAAACATAGTTCAGATGACATGCTGTTTTAAATAGCGTTCTGATTAAAAATGTGGGACAGTATTTATCAATCCTTTCTCGAGTGATAATAAACTTACAATCAAAGTAACAGCGATTTTATTTTCTCACCCAGTTAAGTCTCTCTCAATATGCAAATGAATAAATTAATAATTAATCGCGCAAGATTGATCACTTGTTAATTTCTGTCATTTGATTCAACAAAAAAATAAATGGGTAACAGTACCTCATTTGTCTAGATGATATGTTGTCCATTTATCCACGCTTCGAAGTAAACTCAACTATTGTACGTAAAAGTTTGATTTATTTTATTTTAAGTTACCATCCCCGAACTGCAGACTTCATTCTGGGTTTACGACTACTAATGTTCAACTCCGTAGCCTTGTAATTTTGAACCCAATCCAGAAGACAAGGCAACTCCTGAATCAAAGTACTGGGAGAAATTTGCCTTCATGAAGGACTTTTTGAAGGAACTAATTCGCATTTGCCTTACACGGAAAGGAAGACCACGAAAACCTACCCTGGTTAGCCTGACGGCAAGGGGACTCTAACCCATGATCCGTCTACCACTGAGGATATTTCACGTCAGCACTGTGGTCGGTACAAGCCGGATGCGGAATTCGTGTCAACCAGCCATCGCTAGGATTCGAACCTGGTTTACCTCATTGGAAGGCGAACGCTCTATCCCCTGAGCCATCGCGGCCTAGTTTGATTTATTGAAAAATATTTTGAATTTTTCATTTTTATTTTAGCAAACAACTTGACACGCAAACTATATATATATACACCGAAGAGCCATTACATTATGACCACCCTGCTAATAACATGTAGGACCACCTTTAGCCCTCAAAACTGCTAGCACCCGCCGTGGCATTGATTCCACAAGGTGCTGATAGGTAGTCTGAGGTATCTGGTACCAAGCGCTCACCAACTGGTCCTGCAATTCCCTCACATTGCGAGGGGGTAGCGTTGCAGCACGAATTTGATTTTCCAAGTAGGACCACAAATGCTCTGTTGGATTAAGGTCAGGTGAATTTGGGGCCAAGACATGACTTGAAAGTCACTGGAATGTTCCTCAAACCAATTCATGACAATGCGACCCTTATGACATGGTGCATTATCCTGATGGTAAACACCATCCCCCGCAGGAAAAACTGTTGCCATGAATGGGTGAATCTGGCCTGTAATTATGTTCAAGAAGCTTACAGACTTCAGGGATTGTTCTATGAGGATTATGGGTCATAATGTAATGACTCTTCGGTGTATATATATATATATATTTCCACTCTACCATTATGATGCACAAAACTATTTTATTTTAATCGTGAAAACTTGACTAGCACAAAGTTGTTAATTTTTGTTGCGTCAGGGTTGTCAAGTAGTTTCCATTTTAATTCTCTAGCATATGATTACTGATGTTGATATTCTGATTTACTTTCTGAGTCAGAATCGTTAAATAAATAAATTTGTTTCCAAAATTTTAGATTCCATTGAAAAAACTTTTTTTTTTATTCTCTCTCTGCAATGTGTTTGTTTCTTTCTATATCTTAGCAAACAACGGGCGTATCTTTTACTACGAATTTTTAGGTTGAGATGCTTTAGGATAGCTTACTTCTGCATCAACAACCACAAAACCAATTTTAATAACCAGTGACTAAAGGCCGGGATAGCCTGGTCGGTAGGGCGCTGGGTCCATATCCAAGAGGTCGTGGGTTCGATCCTCGCCGGCTGAAGACTCCCCGTGTAGTAAATGGTGACTGATGCACGTTAAATCTGTCAAGTCTCAAAGTCCTCCATGTTCTCATAACAAATCTATACCTCTGAGGGTACTGATCCAGAAGTTTCCTTGTCTTCTGGATTGGTTCAAAATTACAAGGCTACGGACTTGAACGTAAGTAGTCGTAAACCCATGAAATTGGGTCGGCTGTTCAACGACGGTTATAAAATAAAATAAAAAACCAGTGACTAAAGCCGGGATAACCTGGTTGGTAGGGCGTTGGGCTCATGTCCAAGAGTTCTCTGGGTTCGATCCCCGCCAGGCGAAGACACCCCGCATAGTAAATGGCGACTCATGCTCGATAAATCTGTCAGGTCGCAGAGTCCTCCATGTTCCCATAACAAATGAATACCTCTGGGGGTACTGATCCAGGAATTTCCTTTGGTTCAAAATTACAAGGCTACGGAATTGAACATTAGTAGTCGCAAAACCCAGAATTAGTTCGGCTGTTCAACGACAGATATGTATTTAAAAAAAGAAGAAAAACAGTGACTAAGAGACGTGATGGCTCAGGGGATAGAGCGTTCCCCTTCCAATGAGGTGAACCGGGGTTCGATCCCGGCGATGGCTGTTTGATACGAATTCCGCATCCGGCTTGCTCATACCACAGCGGTGACGTGAAATAACCTCAGTGGTAGACGGTTCATGGGTTAGAGTCCCCTTGCCGTGAGGCTAACAGTGGGAGGTTCTCGTGGTCTTCCTCTCCATGTAACGCAAACTCGGGTTGGTTCCATCAAAAAGTCCTCCACGCAGGCAAATTTCCCCCGATACTTGATCCACAGTCTTCTGGATTGGATTCAAAATTACAGGGCTTCGGAGTTGAACATAAATAAACGTAAGCCCATAAAATTGGGTCGGCTGTTCAACGACGGTTATAAAATAAAATAAAGCCAGTGACTAAGAAACGGTCCGGAAGGACAAAAGATGGTTTATCGATATTTCCCTCACTGGAGCAATATAAACCATTCGCAAAAGAGAAGAAACCGTTCTCTTTTAGTTTCTTAAACTTTAATTTCGAATGTATGATGAAAATCAAATATGCAGTAAAAATTAAACTTTGTTTTCGTCTTTAATTCATCTACATTGAATTAAATTCTTTAAATAAGCTTGATCAATTCTATCCTTTAAAAATTTTCCATCAAAAAAAGTGGATTAATATGAAGGTTACATGAAATTTTTTTTACTTGCGATTGAAATCACTATTTGTGCAAGTACACTAGCGTGCAAAAATTTTCACTCAATCTTTTAAAGGTCTTCCTGGTCCCCTTTTTTTTCTGTTTTGAACAATAAGTCTGTTCTTAATCGAGTCAACACTTAAATTGGGAAATTGTAATCTTCTTGCTATTTAATCGCAAATTCTTCGGATAAAATTTAAATCTTTGCACGCAGCTCAGCTGAATATTCCTCTTTATGTTTTGAGTCACGTAAGAACAAATTATTCAAAAACGAATGTCAATATTATTGTATATTAATAGAATATACAGTGCCTGGTCAAATTATTAGACGCACTATAAGATACTATGTAAAATCTTACTATACAGCTTTATTTTTTTTCACGCCACTGAAACCGGTTTGCACTTGTTTACGTTCGTGTATCAATGGGTTAAATGAGACGATATATAATATACATTCGACTATTGGATAAATTAGACGATATGTAATATAAATATAGAATATTTATTATATCAGGTATTATATTAGTATATTATAATAATTAGCCCAAATTATTAGACGCACTGTAGTTTTTTTAATAATGACATGTTTTGCTGGAGTTTATAGGCAATACTTTTATATTTAAACATACATGTAATGAGTTTTTATTCAGGAAATTTTCAATATACTTCCTATTTGTATTTATTTTTAATGTATTGCATTACAATGTTAAACCAATTGATACACGAACCTAAGCAAGTGCAAACCGGTTTCAGCCGCGTAAAAACAATAAAGCTGTATAGTATCACCTGATAATTAAGATTTTATATAGAATCTTATAGTGCGTGTAATAATTTGGCCAGGGACTGTACATACGATTATGACATTATAAATAATTATGCAAAACTTATTCGTTTAAATTGTATTCTAATTATTATTATAAGCAAAGAAATTCATTCAATACTTGTGTACGATGACCGCTTAACACGAAAAACACTATTCATACAATACCTGGGAAACTGTAATAGATTTAAAGTAATTTTCGAAGAGCTGATTTTACATCCTCTTTGATAAACATACTAAGAAATAGAATTGTTACTACATTTTGAATTATTTTATTACATTTCGAAACAACAAGCTATGATGTTGAGTTTGACAGTAAACTTTTGCATGCTAGTCTATATCATTCTAATTTAGAAAATTAATTTGCATCTAATCTTTGAAACCACTCACATTTCTTCCATTGGAAGTTAATTTTATAACCGTCGTTGAACAGCCGACCCAATTTTACGGGTTTACGACTACTAATCTTCAACTTCGTAGCCATGTAATTTTGAACCCAATCCAGAAGACAAGAGAACTCCTGGATCGAGTATTGGGAGAAATTTGCCTTCGTGGAGGACTTTNACTTTTTGAAGGAGCTAATTCGCATTTGCCTTACACGGAAAGGAAGACCACGAAAACCTACCCTGGTTAGCCTGACGGCAAGGTAACTCTAACCCATGATCCGTCTACCACTGAGGATATTTCACGTCAGCACTGTAGTCGGTACAAGCCAGATGCGGAATTCGTGTCAACCAGCCATCGCTAGGATTCGAACCTGGTTTACCTCATTGGAAGGCGAACGCTCTATCCCCTGAGCCATCGCGGCTCATCCGGCTAACTATGGGAGGTTTCCGTGTAAAGTATACTCTAGCTAGCACATGTACTTCAGCACCACCACCATGCGTCTACACTAATCCCACAGTCTGTATAGTTTGTCTTCGGTAAGAACTCCCTCCGCCACAAAGTCTGAACCCGTCTGTTGCTATGGAAACAAGAATGGCGCATTTTAGAGAGGGTAGCTTCTCTTCACTTTAGGGCTTACACAATAGACTGAAGAAAAATATCCCCCTTCTCTCACTGACCCGAGCCAAAACCTGTCCTAAACAGTGACCCCACACACGTACTTGAAATAGTTATAACTCGTTACCATAGTCACCGCAACGGATCCAGACGAGTGGCTAGAGGAGTTCTTACTTTAGTCAAACTATATATGAGTTTTAATTGTTCAATTTAACTACACAGAGCAGAAGTTAGCATCAAAATAAGTAAAAAAATATATATAATTTATAACATATTTTCACTTTCTGTTGAAATAAGATATTATTAAATAAGATAATAATGAGATATTAAAGACAAAAATTTGAAATTTAATTTTGCACTTTAACCGCCATTTAAAAATTTCTATAGGGTTGGGATAGCCTGGAGTTGGTAGTGCGTTGGGCCCATGTGCAAGGAGTCGTCACTTCGATCATCGGTAGACTCCCAGCGTAGTAAATGGTTGCCGATTCACGGTAAATCTGTCGGGTCACAAAGTCCCCCATGTTTCCATAACAAACTCAATTCACATACCTCTGGGGATACTCAATTGGAGAGGAATCGTTCTCTGATTCAGGTCAAAATTACGATCTGTGTATGAATGTATCCATCCTATAAACGGACTGTGACGTGTGTGCGTGGCTGAAGTCGTATTATTGGCCATAGATGGCACCACTGTAAAAAACGCACCCTTTGCCTTGTTCTGGCATTAACAAGAGCATTAGAAACAACAACGAATTTCTGAAGACAAGTGATTACAGTGAGAGTGTAGAAGTGTACATCTATACCATATCTCATAGAGAAAATTTGACCAATAAATAATGAAGTTATTCTATTCTAGCCCCATGTCCGCAACTTTAATCAGAAAACTGAAAACTAACAGTTACTTAAACAAATGTGGGGAGATTTTAAAATTTTCGATGCATGTTCTCCGACCTCTTTTAACCGAGACTCTCTTAACCGTGTTTATCACACGTTCGCTCCCGTCAAAAAATATAGTTTACTGTTTCGCTAGCGACAGTAACATTTTCGTCATCATTTCTTAAGACAGAAATTAATGCTTGCATTTCAACCATTTTTTGAAACATATTTCGCAAATTGTAACATAAATTATTGACTGGTTATATGACATATTTATTATAAAAACAGCTGAAATGTGAAGCTTAAACCATAATAGCGAATATTTTCTTCTGAATTTTTACGCAAAGAAAGAATATCACAACCCACACCAATATTTTCATCTTCATCACTTTTTCAGCAATTCATTTTACTGTAGGTCGGAGCGGGCGAAACTAGAAAACCACGAAAACCTTCCACGGTTTGTCTGACGGTAAGGGGACTCTAACCCATTCAATTTTCTGAAAGAAATATTTAAAATATTGATTCGCGTGAAAATTAGGAATTGAATCAATTGAAGAAAAAAAGCATTAAATTATTAACAACCGTTAACCTTCAAATAATAAACTTCTGAAAAAAATTTGAAGAAATTAAGATTACGACTCTAAAAAAACACCGTGTCGTGGAACAGACCTATTCTTTTTCTATATTAATATTAGAAAAGTTACCTCCTCCTATATGGAAACATAAAATAGTGCTTTATTTTTAATTAAACAGATAGGAAAAATAAAATAAAATAATAACTTTGTTTATTTGTTACGGGAACTAATTTTTACCTTAAGTCGCTATTCTCACTACGGTAAAAAAGAGGATTATATTTAACCACAGCAGATGTGTTAAATACGGCTAAGGTGAAATGAGCGAGCTCAGATAAGAAAAGCGAATTGTTAAGAACTGCGTAAGGTTGGAAGGAAGGTTGACGAGTGTTATCGAAAAAAAAATTAATTGGGTCTATTATGCTTTATTGGGAATACGAAGCACTTCCCCAGAAGCGATTCTGGACGCTAATTTACAATCCAACGGCTTTTAACGACTCCCTTTCGTTTTTGGAGATTTACCTCTTGGCTGTAGTAGGTCACAATTTTAATGCAAGCTTTTAATTCATTTAAAATTTGTTACCTGAACTAAAAAAAAAAGTCAAAAAATCATGTTTTTCATTATCTTAAAATATGCCCAACAGAAGAGATCCAAGTCAAAATTCTTGATGGTCCCATCAAAACATTTTGATGGTTTACGTTGGTTTCCGTGCGTATTCAGTGATGGTCCAACATCAATAGACGGTCATCATCATCTAACACTTTCCATTATGCGTTCATGGTTTTTGACATGCCAACAAACTTCCATCATTCCATGATCGAAAATGCTACTTTAATACTATGATGATTAACCATCAAGAGAAGTTTGATTCACAATCCATGATTTTCCAACAATCTATGATGATCCGTGATGGTTTCAACTATACATTTCCATGATGGTTTAATTGGATTTCTTGTTGGTTCACAGGAATATACCATCAAAACAAGTTGTTATTCTTATGTTGTACCATCATAAATCAGACCAATTTCCTACATTGGAATGATGGTCGTTCATGATCGTTCCAGCATTTGATTTTTAAGAAACTGTGATGGAAATTTCTGATGGTTCAACATGAACAAACCATCAAAACAATCTGCTATTCATATGTTTGACCATCATAAATCAGTCTGAATTCCTACATTGGGATGATGGTCGTTCATGATCGTTCCAGCATTTGATTTCTAAGAAACTTTGATGGAAATTTCTGATGGTTCAACATGAACAAACCATCAAAACAAGTCGCTATTCTTGTGTCGGACCATCAGAAATCAGCCCGAATTCCCACATTGGGATGATGGTCGTTCATGATCGTTCCATCATTTGATTTCTAAGAAACTTTGATGGAAATTTCTGATATTTCAACATGAACAAACCATCAAAACAAGTCGCTATTCTTGTGTCGAACCATCATAAATCAGCCCGAATTCCTACATTGGGATGATGGTCGTTCATGATCGTTCCATCATTTGATTTTTAAGAAACTTTGATGGAAATTTCTGATGATTTAGCATGAACAAACCATCAAAACAAGTCGCTATTCTTGTGTCGAACCATCATAAATCAATCCGAATTCCTACATTGGGGTCCGAATTTCTACATTCCTACAATGGTCACTTATGTTGGTTACCATCAAAAATTTAATGGTTCGTGATTGAATTATTGATGGTTACCATCAAGATTATATTGGTCCATCAACGGAAAACCATCAAAAAGCAGTTTAAGGATTTTTTACTATATCAATTTAAATCCCATGCTTGATGCAGAATTTATACAATAAATAAAATGCGACGTAAGATTTTATAATGCAATACATTTCTGTTTCCCTTAAGGTTAATGAGATGCGATATGCAGCTGAGTCACCAGGTCAGCATAAAAACTTTCTTAAATCCCAACTAACATCGTTTTGTTTCGAGTTCGCTTTGTTCCCAAGTGCTTTGTTTTTTCAATTTATTTCCTTCAACTGCTCGAACGAAGTGATCTAATTTCGCCCACCGGATATTACCCCATACAATACAATCCTAAGTTCTAATTTGTTCGAAGGAAAGTTTTAACTGTGAAATGTTCTTTTTACTCTTTAAAAAATTAATACGTCTCTTAAAGTGTAGAGAAACCGATCTGTATAACAGAAGATCAGCTGATTTAAAATAATATGATTCTTATATTTCAAAGAGTGGAGGACAAGGTGCCACTTTTCACTTTTTAATTTTTATCAGTCTCAAATCACTAACATTCAAAATATTTTAATTATGAAATATAGTTATAGTTTGTCTAAAGTAAGAACTCCCCATGACATTCATCTGGATCCGCGGCGGTGACTATGGTAACGAGGTATAACTATTTCAAGAAGGGGTGTGGGGTCACTGTTTAGGACAGTTTTTGGCTCGGGTGGGTGAGAGAAAGAGAATCTTTACCTTCGTATTTCTCTAGAGTGAAGAGAAGCTACCCTCCCTGAAATGAACTATTCTTGTTTCCATAGCAGCAGACGGCCGCAGACTTTGTGGCGGGGGAGTTCTTACCGTAGACAAACTATAGTCAACTACTTAAATTATTATTTTTTTTGCTAATAATATTTGTACAGTAAGTACTGAAAATTAATTATTTTTACAAGTTTGTCAAGTGGTACGATTACGGAGACCAGTGGCCTAATTCATACCACCAGCTCCCTAAATTGTACCAAAACAATAAATTTGAGTAAGAATGACTAAACAAATAAGTAGACAATAAGTAATACAAAACAAGAGTTTAGTTCTGAACTTTTACTAGTCAAGTATTGGGTTGCTTCGAGTTCATTAAATGGTATTATAAGTCAAAAAGTTGCCAGAAAACATGACAGTTTGTTACTAGAAACTCAAGTATGGCATCATTAAAAACACAATCATTACTTATAAAACAAATCATTAGGTTCAATAATTGATAGGTATATGGTTTGAAACTTTTGGCCGACTTATTTTTTCATGAATCTAAGTCAGACACAGCACCTTATCATAAATACACAAGTGGGCGACCTTTGTGCTAAAATACAAACTAAGGTAAGCAGCGTTTAAGAGCACAAACCCCTTCCCTCCTATTGGCCGTTGCTCTAACCACCCTTGTGACGTCCCCTTTCACTATATATTTACATATATAGTGAAGGTGACGTCGCGGACAGGCACTCTGAATCACACCTTAGTTCAAGTTCAAGTTCATTTCTTTCTGTTGCACTGATGAAGGTTGCCCTTTGAGCATCCGAAACAGCTGTCTGCATTTTTTTGTGTGCTCTTAAACGTTGCTTACCTTAGTTTGTACAGCACCATATCTTCAGCTGAATGAGACTCACAGACTAAACAAACCATTCGTCAGGATTAACTTCAATGATCATTGCATCTTGTAAAGAATTTGATCTTCGGTTTAATATACACCTCATAATTAACTTCAATGATCACGTCATCCTGTAGAGAAATAGATCTTAGGTTAAATATACACATAACTTGTTACAATTTATTGTTTCGAGGAGGTATTTTTTATTATAGTTTACTGATTATGATATTCTGCACAGAGTTTGAGGGGTTTTGATCTAACTTCTATAATTTTGTATTAATATCCAGCTCTTTAACTTTTTCTTTAGCGAGTTAAAGCTCAATCAATAGTTCCAGTTTTTTTTGTACGGGCTGCTTGTTAAAATTACACCTTTTTTCTGTTTTTTTTGATTTAGCAGCAACGTTTTTTCCTTTCAGGTTTGGAAATTATAGAAATGGATTCTATTGAAACCTTCCGTGCAGATGATCTGTTAGAACCTAGAAGACACGTGATTACTTACATTACGAGGAGGCTCATTATTTGGTTCTGATTGATTTGCTTCCATGATTAAAATTTCAGATAGCGAAAAGTCAGTTTCATTGAAAACTGGTGGATCAATGAGCCTCACAGCAGAACACTTAAATGCTTGAAAAATTGAACAAAATTTTCAAATGTTTGACTTTCTCTCCATGCAACGCAAATGAGGGTTAATTCCATCAAAAAGTCGTCCACGACGGCAAATTTCTCCTGATACTTGATCCAGGATGTTGTCGTTGTAGTTCATTTACGTCGCACTAGAGCTGCACAGTGAGCTATTGGCGACGGTCTGGGAAACATCCCTCAGGATGATCCGAAGGCATGCCATCACAATTTCGATCCTTTGCAAAGGGGATGCAAAGCCCGAAGACCTGCACGCGAAGTCGAGCACTTCACGGTAGAACAGTTTAACGAGGACCAATACCGCACACCCTCGGTCTCTACGCAGACTAATCCAAGTCGTCACCCACGCACATACTGACCTCAGGCAGTGATGCTTGACTTCGGTGATCTGCTGGGAACCGCGTCTTAACGATCCGTCCGGGATTACTTGATCCAGGAGTTCCCTTGTCTTCTGGATCGGCTTCAAAATAACAAGTCTGCGGAGTTGAACATAGGTAGTCGTAAACCCAAAAATTGGGTCGGCTGTTCAACAAAGGTAATAAAATGTCTGGCACCGAACCGTGATGGTTCAGGGGATAGGGCGTTCGCCTTCCATTGAGGTGAACCGGGTTCGAATCCAAGCGAAGGCTGGTAGATACGAACTAAGCACTCGGTTTGCACCGATCACAGTGAAGTAAAAATATTCTCAGTGGTAGACGGATCATGGGCTAAAGTCCCTTTGCCCCTTTAGACTAACCGTGGTAAGTTTTCGTCGTTTTGCTCTCCGTGTAATACAAATGCGGGTCAGATCCATCTAAGAGTCCTCCACGAAGGCAACATTTTTGTTCCAATACTTAACCCAGGAGTTCCCTTGTCTTCTGGATTAGGTACAAATTACAAGGCTACGGAGTTGAACATTGGTAATCATAAACTCAAATTTGTGTCGGCAGTTCAACGACTGTTATAAAATAAAATAAAATTACTTGGCACAGGGAATAGAGCACTCGCCATCCATTGAGGTCAACCGGGTTCGAATCCCAGCGATGGCCGGTCGCTTCGAATTCCGCATCCGGCTTGCACTACCGTGATGCTACCGGCATTGCATCTCAATAATTATACATTTAAAGTCTGCGTCGGAGGCGTGGGCTTGAATCCCACAGCTGCCAGTGTATACTATGAGTCGCGATGGCTCAGGGGATAGGGCGCTCGTCTTCCAATGAGGAGAACCGGATTCGAATCCCAGAGATACGAATTCCTCATCCGGCTTTCACCGACCACAGTGCTGACGTGAAATATTCTCAGTGGTTGACGAATCATGGGTTAGAGTCCCCTTTTCGTTAGGCTAAACGTGAGTGCTTTTCGTGGCTCTGTTCTTCACGTAACGCAAATGCGGGTCAGTTCCATCAAAAAGTCTTCCACGAAGGCAACATTTTTGTTCCAATACCAGGAATTCTGGACTAGGTTCAAAATTGCAAGGAACGTTGGTAGTCGCTAACTCAAAATTGGGTCCATTGTTCAACAACAGTTATAAATAAATTGCTGCTGTCTGAGTTGTGGTGGCTCAGAGGATAGAGCGTGCACCTCTCAATAAGTTGCCCTAGGTTTGAATCGCAGTGGTGGCTGGTTGGTACGAATTCTACGTTCGACTCGCACTGACCATAGTGTTGACGTAAAATATCCTCAGTGGTAGAATGAAAATGAGCCAGAATCTCCCAGCAATCGGGTTAACCGGGGAATACTTTACTGGCTTTCCTGTCCATGCAACGCAAGTGTGGTTAGTTCCATCAAAAGTTCCATCGCTAACCAACGTAGATTAATTCCATCAAAAGTGCTCCGGGAAGGGTTAGTTTGTCCCAATACTTGATTCAGGAGTTCACTTCTCTTCTGGGTTGAGCTCAAAATGACAAGGTTGCGGAGTTGAACATTCATAGTCATAAACTCAAAAGTGGGTCGGCTTTTCAACACCGGTTATAAAATATGAAATTGTAAGCCTCAGTCATTAGATTCGAATCTCTTTATTGATCAGTCCGGGATATTTTCGCAACCACTTTTTGGCTGTTCCAAGTACAGTTTAAAGGGCTTGAATAAAGAGCTGTCATGCATGGCCAACCCCAAAGCCTCTAGATTTTTGAATGAGCAGGTGTGGACCCTGTATTAGGATCCTAAATCGTACCGGTACGATTTAGGGGCAATCAAGAGGTACAATTTACGCAATTTTTAAACAAACCGTTATTCCTAGCCTCAAGTGATAGTTAGTTACCAAAGAAGCAAGTAGAACATAACAGAATATGTTGTTTAACAATTATCTGATGCATTTTTAATCTACATACAACATTAGATCTGCTCTATCTTTACACAGGATGTTCAAAAATTACAATGATAACCTGTAAAACCAATAAACTTAAATGAACAATTCAAATCGAAAAAGCGTTATTTTAATTCCTTTTCTACTTATTTAATTCTATAATTTTTTTTCTCTGCATTAAATATGTTATAAATTATTAAAAGTAATCTGAAAAAGAAGAAAATAAATAAAAACTATTGAAGTTCGGAATAAAAAATGCTGGAACGCCAAAATGGAAACTCAAACTGAAACATTTAAAAAATTGAATTTATTCCTTTAATTTTTACTCGTTAAGCGGGCTGCGAAGCGGACAACATGTTATTTTTTACAACAAATTCTAATTATTATTACTACATTCTAATTCTTTATTACTACAAATTCTAATTATTATAAAACTATTTTTTACTACAAGTCGAACGAATTATTAAATTGACAATTTTTTATTCAATCTTATTCCTTGGGCATTTTTTCTTGGGCACTCTCGTAACATAACGTTAATATTTTTTGAGCAAATGAAACAAGTCAAACAATCAAAATCGGGGCGGCAACGCCATATAAAGAGATGGCGTTTTTGTTACATAATATAGACAGATATTATATTATATCCGTCGTCGAACAGCCGACCCAATTGTAGGTTTACTACTACTGGTGTTCAACTTAGTAGCCTTGTAACTTTGAACCAATCCAGAAGATAAGGAAATTCCTGGATCAGTACCCCCAGAGGTATGATTTGTTATGGGAACATGGAGGACTTTGAGACTCGACAAATGTAACGTGTAACAGTCACCATTTACTACACGGTTAATCTTCGGTTTGCAGGGATCGAACCCAGGACCTCTTGGACATGGGCTCAGTGCCCTACCAACCAGGCTATCCCGGCCTCTCCCGCCTGTCTTTTTATATTTTATAACCGTCGTTGAATAGCCGACCCAATTTTATGGGTTTACGACTACTAATGTTCAACTCCGTAGCCTTGTAATTTTGAACCCAATCCAGACCACAAGGGAACTCCTGGATCGAGTATTGGGAGAAATTTGCCTTCGTGGAGGACTTTTTGATGGAGCTAACCCGCATATGCGTTACATGATGAGCAAATCCATTAAACCTCCAACGGTTAGCCCTACCTCAAGGGGACTCTACCCCATGATCTATCAACCAGTGGGGATATTTCACGTCAGCACTGTGGTCGGTGCAAGCCGGATGCGAAATTCGTAGAGACTAGCCATTGCCGGGATCGAACCACGGTTCACCTCATTGGAAGGCGAACGCTCTTTCCCCTGAGCCATCGCGGCTCGCAACCTGTCTTTGTGTAAAATGAGAAATAAATCAAATCGTTCCTTGTAAAAGAATATAGAATGTGTCACTTGAGAGAATTCATATTTAATGGACTAGGCTTACTCAAAATGGAATAGAAAAAAAACGGTTGCTAATATAAACGAATGTCACGTTTCAATCAGGATCCATCGTCAGGATGACGTCGCTTGCAGGTATCCAATTAAAAAATCTAAAAGCAAAATTTTAACACCGAAAATCTTAATTTTTTGAGATAAATACTTTCTACTCAAGTCAATCAATAAAATAGTACTTCACACTTTGCTTTTTTAAGTTAAATAAATTTTCATAAACATTACCAGTAACTGAGTGTTTACTCTAAGATAAAGAAGAGATCTAAGGTGAAATGTTATTTTAGGAGCTTAAAAAAATTTATTAAAAGATTGCTTCGCTGAACTATTTTTTCTTCCTTCTTTTATTTTTTGAGATAAATGGATAATTTTTTAAAGGATGAATCAGGTAAAAACTGTTGAAAATCGAGCATTCAATTAACATTGCGTACAGTTTTATTATAAGCAGCTTCGTTTATTTAGTATTATATTTTATGGATTTGGCAACACATCCCTTTTGATTCATTCCAATTTTTGTTTTGAAAACAGTATATGACGTTCTGTTCTTTCTTTCGATTATTAAAATCCTAAATTCAATTAGTTATGACTCTGTTTCGTTGATTTTAAAAAAAATTTTACTTATTAACTCAAGATTGCCCAAGGATGTCATTTTGACAGATTTTTAATTTCAATTCGAAAAACAATGATGTTTATAATGATACAATTTCTTAGAATTTTGTGACTTTTATAATTATTTTAATTGTTGATATTTACTAATAACTTGTTATATGACTGAAAATAATATCAAAAATATTAAAAATTAATTTTAAACAAGTTTCTTTACACATTAGTTATTCCTTCACAATGCAGTCACTTTTACTGTATTTGGGCAGTCTTTCTAGACTTAAAAAAAAAAAAAAAAAAATCCAGAGTTCTCTGATGAAGGGTTTTCTTATAATTTAAGTTTCCAATGTGTTATGCATATTGGACTTTAGTTTTTTGATTGCCATTTTTTGAAGAAAAAAAAATGACAGCTTAAAAACAAAGTGTAAAGTACCATTTTAAAGATTGACGCTAGTAGAAACTATTTAACTTAGTAAATTATAAGTAAACTTTAACGGTGGAATTTTTTCTTAAAATTTTTTTTTTTAAATGTCAAGTGTGTCCCTGCATATTAGACTTTCTTTTCGCCATAGTAAATACTTTTCTTTAATATTGCTTAATTAACAACTTAAAAGTGTTAAGTACCATTTCAAAGAATGATACGTCCCAGATAGCAAAATAAGGTTTATTTTGAAAGTATCATCTTAAAGATTGACGCTAGTAGAAACTATTTAACTTACTAAATTATAAGTTAACTTTAACGGTGCAATTTTTTCTTATAATTTTTTTTTTTAAATGTCAAGTGCGTCTCTGCATATTAGACTTTCTTTTCGCCACAGTAAATACTTTTCTTTAATATTACTTAATTAACAACTGAGCTAAGTGTTAAGTACCATTTTAAAGAATGATACGTCCCAAATAGTGAAATAAGGTTTATTTTCACCCGGCAAAAACCTTTTAATGTAAACCTAAAAAAGTTTGTTATGCGGTTTACGGGTAAACCTCCTAATCTTAAAACGAGATCTGTAACAATCTACTCTATTCTACCGAGATTACTTTAATCCAAAACCTTGGAAAACAACCTTCGATATAAAAACCTTAAATCAAGGTTGATTTAGGGTTTTCAAACGTGAAAAAATCCTTGAATAAAGCTAGTCTCAAGTTAAAAACAATCTTAAATCTAGGAAATTATAAGGTTTCTTTTCGTAAAGTCTTGCATGCTCAGCTAAAATCCACCGTTTTATGAAATTTTAATGGATCGCTAGTGTGACGTCATCGCTAGTGTGACGTCAGCTTAAACGTCATTATGTATCTAAGTGACCACTTTACCGAAGTGACAATACTTTTTAAAAAAAGTTTTAAAAAAACAATTTTTAATCCTTTTAGGATGAAAGGTTTGAAACTGCAATATTTTTGCTTTATTGAAAAAAAAAAGGTTTTTAGCACAAAAATTTTTTTGACAGTAAAAAAAAAAATTCCGACACAAGGTTATATGTTTTTGGGAGTGTAGAAACTACTTATTTTAGAAAATTGAAATTTTTTCAGTGCGAATTTTTCGAATAAATTTTCAAGTGGCCATTGCTTTATTTGCATGCTCGACGTTTTCGCCATATTACACACTTTTTAAAAAATATTTATAATCAGCCTTATATTAGTTCAGGAAGTCGAAAAAAACAACAGCACTTATATTCAACTGATCATTTCGATCGTATAAAAAATTCTAATTAATTCTAAAAATTCTGCTAGGCTAGTAAACAATGATGTATTAATTACCACTATATGGTGTTCAATCATCAGTGTTTATCAATTAATGCTTATCAATTCAGTGCTCATCAATTAAACTGAAGTTACCTGAAAAAATTACTTTAATTTTTTCCTAAATTTGAATTTTTATAATTACATGTTCAGTAATCTATTCTCAATAATTTTATACAATTAGAAATACAGATTATTGTATTATTAATGTGTGTAAATATCATAATTACTAACAAATTTATCCTTACATCACCTATATTTCTTTATGCATGCATGGCATTAATTATGCTTTTATCAATTACCTTGATTTCTTAATTTTAATTATACAGTGCTAAAAACTCTGTAATATATTTCTTAAATACTGTAAAAAATCCATGTATTTTACAGCAAACTGTCAGCAACAGGTGTGAAATTTACTAAGTTGCTGTTTTAAATAATGTCATAAGTACTTCAGTACACTGATGTAAGTTCCGTAACTTGCTCACAGTGCGCAGAACAGTCACGCTCAAAATAAATTTAGAAAAAAATAAAATTGAAATCCTTATTTAATTCTTATGAGACTTATAATTAAACAATAAATTAAGGAAAAAGAAGGGAAGAAAAAAAAAACTCAAATATTTTTTTATTATTCTAGTAAAAAAAAATTGTGAGCTAATATAACTTTCTAGCTCCAGTTTTTTACATGAAACTGTAAAAAAATTTATGATAAATAATTAAAGAAAAATAATTTAATAAATTGTTGCAGATAATATTATTAAGGAAGGGTTAATTATTGTGAGTTTGTTAAATTTAAAAAAGGAAACGTACTATTTAATATTTAACATTGATTGACTTTCGTTAATATAAATTCATAAATCATAATAAATGATTATTTTTTTTTGTTGCAGAATATATACATAGGATAATATCTATATAACTGTCAAAAAATAAAGAAATAAAATTGCATAAAAAAGTAAGTATAAATAAATAAAGAAAAATAATTTAATAAATTGTTGCTTTTAAATATGTCCCTTAATGATACCACAGATAATATTATTAAGGAAGAGCTAATTAGGGAGTTTGTTAAATTTAAAAAGGAAAACTTACTATTTAATATTTAGCATTGATTGACTTTCCTTAATATAAATTCATAAATCATAATGAAAAAAAAATTTTTTTTGCAGAATATATACCTTAAAAAAATCTATATACCTGTCAAAAAATAAAGAAATAAAATTGCATAACAAATTAATGATAAATAAATATAGAAAAATAATTCAATAAATTGTTGCTCTTAAATATGTCCCTTAATGATACCACAGATAATATTATTAAGGAAGGGTTAATTATTGTGAGTTTGTTAAATTTAAAAAGGAAAACTTACTATTTAATATTTAACATTGATTGACTTTCGTTAATACAAATTCATAAATCATAATAAATTATTATTATTTTTTTTTTTGCAGAATATATACATAGGAAAAAATCTATATACCTGTCAAAAAATAAAGAAATAAAATTACATAAAAAAGTAAGTATAAATAAATAAAGAAAAATAATTTAATAAATTGTTGCTTTTAAATATGTCCCTTAATGATACCACAGATAATATTATTAAGGAAAGGCTAATTAGGGAGTTTGTTAAATTTAAAAAGGAAAACTTACTATTTAATATTTAGCATTGATTGACTTTCCTTAATATAAATTCATAAATCATAATGAAAAAAAAATTTTTTTTGCAGAATATATACCTTAAAAAAATCTATATACCTGTCAAAAAATAAAGAAATAAAATTGCATAACAAATTAATGATAAATAAATATAGAAAAATAATTCAATAAATTGTTGCTCTTAAATATGTCCCTTAATGATACCACAGATAATATTATTAAGGAAGGGTTAATTATTGTGAGTTTGTTAAATTTAAAAAGGAAAACTAACTATTTAATATTTAACATTGATTGACTTCCGTTAATATAAATTTATAAATAATAATAAAATTTTTTTTTTTTGCAGAATATATACCTAAAAAAAAGCAATATACCTGTCAAAAAATAAAGAAATAAAATTGCATTTTGTGGTAGGAAAAACTACGAAAAGCGAAAAAAGTGTCCTACTTTTTCCTTTTCTTTGCCAAAAAGAAGTTAACAAAATTTACGAAAGTAAAATCTGAAGGGAAATAAAAAAGAAAAAAATTGTATATAAATAGGAAAAAAAATTTTTTTTTTTTACATCCGCCCTTAGCAAAAAAATATCGAAACCCAAAATACAAAAATAAAATTCGCTCCTCCCCATTCGGCAAGTGGTGGAACTCCGGCAAAGCGCATCGATAGCGTTACCACGTGACTTCTGTGTTTATTGTCGGCAGTTACATCAACGGCGGCGGTTCGTGTAGTTAGGTTCCTTCTTCTATAATACTTTTCTTGCCTTTTGTTTTTAAAACATCCTATCCCTTTCTCTAACTGCTTGTAGAAGACTTGTGTGATTATGTCATAATGTGTACGTTTCATCATCGAGGGATTTCGTGTTATCACTAGCGAAAGCGACTTGGTAACACTAGTGACCTACTTTCGAGAAAGCTCGCCGTTTTAACCCACTTTTCTGCGCCTGCTCACTGCGTCTGAAAGTGAAGTTTTTTCAGGGCTGGCTTTACCTACCCTAAAACGCTACGGAAGGAAGAACGCTAAGCCTTGTCCTTGATCTCCACCGGCTATTCTGACCTGTGGTTCACAAAGTTGCGAAAATAAAGAAACGCAAAGATATTTTGTTGTGTGAAGGTTGACCGCTACGATTATTGATGTTAACGATTTCTGATGTATCTTATGGATGATCGTAATTGCTTCCGCGAGCAATAATTGCTGCCGGGTGGTGTTTTGTTATAGAAAGTGAATCGTGATCGGCCCAGGCGTGGAACGGGAAGTGATGTTAGTTGACGGTGGACCCAATGTATCGTCCGCCAGCGATATGAACAGCGACTCGACCACCACCACGGTGGCGGCCGTGACACAAGGGCAAGATGACCATTCCCTTGAAATTACAGGTCAGTAGCTCTTATTACTATTGTTCTTCATTAGTATAGTTGTTCCCTATTTCTATGCTCTTGATTTCATGTATATTGCAATATTAGCGGTATGATTTAATGAGTAATTATTCGAAACAAGATGATCATTATATTTTTACAGGTATTACGAAACAATATTGGTATGATTTAATGAGTAATTATTCGAAACAAGATGATCAATATTTTTTGAACAGGGATTATGCAACAATATCGGTATGATTTAATGAGTAATTATTCAAAACAAGATGATCAATATATTTTTGCAGGGATTATGCAACAATATCGGTATGATTTAATGAGTAATTATTCGAAACAATATGATCAATATATTTTTAACAAGGATTATGCAACAATATTGATATGATTTAATAATTATTCGAAAAAAGGTGATCAATATATATATTTACAAGGATTATGCAACAATATCGGTATGATTTAATAATTATTCGAAACAAGATGATCAATATATATATATACAGGGATTTATGCAACAATATTGGTAAGATTTAATGCGTAATTATTCGTATAAAGATGATCAATATATATATTTACAGGGATTTATGCAACAATATTGGTATGATTTAATGCGTAATTTTTTGCAAACTAAATGATCAATGAATATTAACAGTAATTATGCAACATTATCGATATGATTTAATTCGTAATTATATTAAACAAAATGATCAACGTATGGTTGATTAGGCAACATTATCGTTATAATTGATTACGATAATATTCTAAAATTAAATGATCAATATATTTTTGCAGTGATTACGCAACATCGGTAGTATGTGATACGTAATTGTTTGAAAACAAAATGGCCAGTATATATTTTCAGTGTTCATCAAATATTTCAATTTGAGTAATAACTATCTGATATATTGGGAGGTCTAATTTTATGATGTTATAGTAATGTATTGCGGTACATATTTTTCTCGCCAAATTTGGCGGTATTTAAATAATTCGTCATAATGTTATCCCAGTTTAAAAATCATCTATTATATTGATATTATGCACTTTCAATACTGAATTATTGATCATATGGTGCATCATTTCCGTGATTTCAGCCATATTTTTTTGACAAAAATCTTAAAAAGTTTTTAAAGTCGTGGTTTGGTTATTTGAAACATTCCAACTTTTTGTCCTATTCAATTGATCTTATACAACATAGTATAGTCGGTAGGGTTACGGAGATAATTGTTTGAAGATACTTTAAAAGCTTTATTACTTAGTTTTGCAAAGTAGACTATTATAAATATATGGTCCAATAAATAACTACTACTCCTACATTGTTTGATTGTTTTGATCTTTAACACTTGCCTTCATTAATGTTGGACTGAGTGAGGTAAGATTGTAGTTATGAATCGTAGTAGTACACGTTTTCTCGCCAAATTTGGCGATGTAAAATTATTCTTTGTTAAAACTTGTTTAACATTTTTAACTGTCTACGACAAGAAGAAGAAAAAAAAAAAAAAAACGCTTAAAAAAATCTCGATAACATGATAATGAATTTCATACAGGATTATTAAACAGGTCATATTATTAGGTTATGTGAACAAAAAGTCATCAATTTGCTATGCTTTATCAGATAAAAATAAATATAAGATAACATTACCAATTAACAACAAATTTTAGCTAAATAATTTAAAAACGTTAAGTCTAGAATTGTCACTCCTCTTATATGATTTAATGTATTTTAAAAAGAAAATTTCAGGAAAAAAGCCACGCTTTTATTAGATTTTAAATATGTATAAAATCTCATCTGCAATTAGCTTTATTATTTACAAATAGTTATTAACAAATAGTAGACATTCTAGTTGTAGAAAAAGAAGTTTAAATTCTAATATTTATTTATGTTATCTTTAACTTAAAACAAAAGAGAAGGATAAGTTATTATGGAAGTTAGAATCTTTTACCATTTTATGACTAAAATTCTTATCGATAATTCTGTTTAAAAAGTTATATCGTGTTATAATTTGGATTTTATACTGTTGTATAACTTGAAAGCAGCCTTCAAAATATCTATTTAAATATTATGGAAACTGAAATAATTATTGGGCTTTTATTTAAAAATTTCATTAAGTCTGTTAAAAAATTTCCTGAAGAGATAATGACTCTCAATTAAAGCGAAGCAATAAAAGTAAAAATATAATGAAATACAATGGAATATAATGTAAAATTCTTTTTCTTCTGTAAAAAACACTGGGGTTTATAACACTAATATTTATTTTAAGATAATATCAATTGCATGAGAATCGCTGATGTCCACTTTTTGAAGAGGACGAGTCTCTAAATTTCACACACACTGCTAAACATATGCGAAAAGACTTATTTTTTATTTGTGTTCATCCTTATTGAATTTAAATCTATGATTCATGAAAATCTTCTTTATTTGTCCGAAATATTGAGGAGGATATAATAACCACTGCCCACCTCCCTAAGGATGGCACCCATGTCTTACAGTAGTAGGGATGTACAACCTGTGGCCCGCTGACTGTTAATGTGCAGGCCACGGGAGCTTCTGAATGCAATTAAAATATTTATTTTAATGTGGTTTTTGTTTAAAATATTTAATTCAAATTTATATTACTTTATAAAATGTATATATTTTTTTTGCATATTCATTCTGTAAGCTTCCTTTTGGTGAAAATTTATATCACCCCCCCTGCCAATATTTATATATGATAAATTAATTATTTTGAAAAAGTTTTTAAAAAAATATCAGTTTTTTTAGTTTTAAATAATTAAAAGTATTTAATTTTCTGAAAATAAGTGACTAAGCACTGATAAAAATATTTAGTGCTTAGAACACTAATGTTTATTCAAAATATATATTTGCAGCTAACATGACTGGTGAAAGTGGCCCTTCACTCAAAAAGGTTGTGCACTCCTATCCTATAGTCAGTAACATACTTTCATGCTAGCCTAGATTCATGTCGAAGTGTGTGCACAACCTTTCTGAGTGAAGGGCCACTTGCACAGCCAGTTGACTAATGAAGGACTGCACACATATTTAATCATATTGGTGGCCAATCACTATTATCCTAGATATTTTTTATCCTAGCACTAGTGTTTTAAGAATTTAATTTTTTTATCAGCTAACTTATATTTGCGAAAAAATTAAATGCTTTCAATTATATTAGAATTCATTCAAAAATGAAAAAAACTGATCCTTTTTAAAATCATTTTTCCCTTTTTGTTAATTTATATATATTTTGTATATATATTCTATTTTGTTTCAAGAAATTTTTTGAGTGCTCCTCACACTATTGTATTGATATATTTTGCTTTGGCTATTTGCTTTGGCTATATTGATACAATATTAGAAAGCACTCTTTTTTGCAGATATAATTGTGTGAGCTGATGTCCTTTTTTTTATATCCTTTATTATATCCTTTTTTTTGGATTTTTATGTATAGATATTTTAAAATTTCATTTATATTTTTTCATATATATATATATTATTTGGAAAAAGAAATATAAAATATTAATTCTACAAAAAAAAAGAAGGAAAAAACTGTAATGTTCACAGAATGATAGTGTAAAGCAAATTACCAACCTTCATATTTTAATGAGCTGTATAAATTTTAATTTTTTAATTAAAGAAAATTTATTGAGTTAAACTAAAACCAAAAATTAAAATAAAACCATTATAGTGCTAAGTAAGATTCAATATTTATTTGGTACTATATTTCAGATTCTATTTCTTGAATTGATAGAGGCTTTATGAATTTGAAATAAAAAACGTGTTCATTTCGGTTTTTTGCGTAAAAAAAAAAAAAAAAAAAAAAAAAAATTAAGCTTCTAAAAAATTTAAAACAAAAATAAATTATAAACTGTGATCAGTTTTAAAAATTCGTGTTCTCCTTCACTTCTCGAATTTTTCAGGTTGCAATAACATTGTATAATAACTACCAAAAAAATGACGGAAAAATAACAGTGAATTATGCGCAAATAAATTGTATCAGAAAGTGATTGATTATCTGACTTAAGAAACTCTTTTGTCGCGATAACATTGAAGTTCAAGTAATGGGATCCGCCAAATCGCGGGGAAAAACATCGCAAGAATTAAAAAAAATAATAAAACACTTAAATTTACGATGAAATCAGCACAAATAAAGCGTATCAATAAGTAATTAATTTAAATGCGTGATTTGAAAGTGGCATGTCATAATAAAATTCGAAATGTTTAAAACAACGAGAGCAAAACTGCCGATCTCAAAAACTGTCGAAAAAATTATTGAAAAATAACTACGATTTGTGATAAAATCGGCAAAATAAAAAAGCACGTCAAATAGTGATAATATAAATATGCGATTTGAAACTCTCGTATCGTAATTAATGTCGTAGTTAAAAATCAAGAAGCAAAGCAATAAGTGTCTTTAAAAAACTCTTTAGATTTATGATGAAATCGGCACAAATTAAGAACGTTTTACAACTCACGAGTCTTAATAAATGATTTTAAAAACCACGTGGAAATTTGTATTTATAATTGCCCAAAAAACGATCGAAACATCACTCGGATTTGTGATATAATCGGCAAAAGTAAAACATGCCAGAAAGGGATTACTCAGATTCGAAATTCGCTTATTGAAATATTGGGATTTTTAAAGTCACTCAAAATTTCATAGCAACTGTTATAAATAACCGTAAAGAAAATGATAAAAAAATACAACGTGAATTTATAAAGGAATCTGTGGAAATTGAACGCATCAAAAAGTAATGACTCAAATGTGCATTTCAAAATTTTAAATTTTTATTTTTCTAAAAAAAAAAAAAAAAAAATTCCATTGTGTTTAGAAGCTCTAGAGGGCCGCGCAGCAATAGTCAACGGGCCGCAGGTTGTGGACCGTATACCAGAGTAAAATATTTATGTTTGTTTATTTATTACTATACATAGACATATGAATTTAGTGAAAATTTTCGCTATTTTTTTTCTATTTAAAGTAAAAATATCCATTGCGTTTAGAAGCTTTCGCGGGCCGCACATCAATAGTCGATGGTCCGCAGGTTGTGCCCTCGTTTACTAGAGTAAAATACTTACGTTTATTTATTTATTACTGTACATACATATATTAATTGTTTTAAATTCGACTAAAAAAAAATTTACACATACACTGATTTCGTGATAATCATTCTCAGTTTTCGTCTGTTTTAACCAGTTTTTTACAAGCTTAACCTTACACTAGTTTTTATTAGTTCTAAATTTTCATAACATTAAAATAAAAAGTAATTATGTATGGATGCCATTGAAATTCCTCGCAAATTTTAAAAATTATCTATATACCTAGTTTCTAATATAATTCTTGGATAAATTATTTAAAAAAATGGGAGATAAAAATGTCTCTATGAATTATATTGCTTTATATTCGAGTTCACGGATAAGTTTAATGAAGTTGTGGCAGTGTTCATAATTTAGATTATTCATGATTAGTAAATTCATAAAAGATAAAAGAAAGATTTTGACATTGACATACAAAGATAAGGACCTTTATATAGAAAACAGATCAGTTTCTCCATGAGTTTAAGTGGCTAGAAGACACTTGTATGTGTCATATCAATGTATAAAATATTTTTAAGTTTACAAAATTATGAATGTAATAATTTTTATGTGTAAAAAAAATTCTTTTTTTAAAAAAAAAATATTTCTCTTATTTAAGTCTGTTTAATAATAATAATAAAACAACAGAATGATCTAGTTTTTAACATGTACAGATAAATTTAAAAAAAAGTTTCTTTCAATCATCTATTAAAAAGAAAACTAGTATGATTACTTAATTGATAACTTTTGCCTAAGGATTGAAAGCACATTTATTTAAATTCATAATAAATTTTATGAAAATTTACGGAATCCTTTGAATTAATAAAATAATATTTATATGAACCAGTACCTACAAAGCTCTCAAAATGCGTAGATATTTATTTAAGCAAATAAATCTTATTGTTAACCTTTTAAAACATATTAAATTTTACTTTTATTTGAATGGTACTTTATTACGAAATAAAATTAGTTAAGGCTTAATAGTTCTATTCATAATTCTTTAAAGCACATAAAAGTCTAATTTAAGTTAAATAAAATTTTTAAGAGAAATTTATGTACAAAATAGATTAAAAATTTTTTTTCAGTACATAGAAGTTTAAATTATAAATTTGTGCACCTTTCCTTACTGCTCTAAAATATTTTGCATATAGCTATTAAAATTTTAAATCGTCTGAATATTCTTTTAAAATTATCGTCTGAAAATTCTTTTAAAATTATGTATACTAAATTAACCAAACAATTATTTCATAATATATTAGATTTTATTATAGTAACTTTTAATATTTTCCTCTAACAATAGCCATTTTTTAATTTAACCCGTAATTAGTAAACCGTAAAGTAACCGTTAATTGTAAAGCAACCCTCATGACATTTTTCTTTAAATGACATTTTTCTTCATGACATTTTTCTTTAAAAAGGGTGAATACCCCTTATTTAATGTTATCTTTATTTTTCTAAAAGTGATAAATACCGCTATTCCATTTTTAAAGCAATTCTAAATTCTTTCTATGCATGGCCTATCCATACATTTTCATTATTTTAAACGCTCTAAAGCTTAAATCTAATTTACGTGACCGGCCGTCGAAACTGGTTTCGTTCTTCCAGAATGTTCGAACATTGGTTTTATTCAAATGAATGGATAATCTCAGATAAGAAGGGCGATATTTGTTCTATGTAGTTTATCAGACGAGATTTTAAAGGCTGTTATTAGAATAATGCTCTATGGATCAATTTCTCACCCGCCCATATGTAAGTCCTTGACGACCTATCGTTTGACATTGGCGAGTTTTAGCTTTTTCCTTCCATACTTTTCGCCACAACCGTTAGTTGATGATCCTACCCTTTTTTTTTATTCGGGAAGGGGAAATTTTTCGCTTTTCTTTTTCATTTCTTCCGTTCCTAAAACGGGAAGCGAATTCCTTCTGAGGGGAGTACTACTTCCTATATTTTCGAAATCAAACGATTTTATTGGAATATTTTATAGTTTTACCGTTGTTCTGTATTTTTTGCTTTAATTTATTATTATGATTTTATTTTGGCTGCGATAAGAGGTTTTTAGATATAAAGTATACTTATTTATTTATTTAATAGATATTAGCTAGCTATATTTCATGAAAATTGTGAATTTTGTTATGAAGGTCAAGGAAGTATCGATACATTTTTTTTTGCACATCTGGTGTTTAAAAAATGTTTGCCTCATCTTTGCCCGACATACGACTGCGAAGGATGCATGCTGCATATTTGTAAGCTTACTACTGCTGTTATAACCGAGTCCCCACCCCTCTCCTCCCCTTGAATCGTCCTTAACGAAGGTTATCTTTTTTATTTTAGTTGAAAAAAGAAAAAATTAATTTCTTATTTCATTTACCACGTTATGCTTATTTTTACAACTATTATTTAAATATTGTAATTTTAATATTTTTAGATTTCGCTTCGCCAATTTATTATTTCAATTGAGTATTTTCCTTTCTTCGATATCAATCAATCGCTGTGTCGTAAATGCGTCTTTTGTGATGTGATAATTTTTTTTAAAAGGTGTGAAGCAATATTTTGGTCAGGTTCTAGACTCAGAAATATTACCGATATTTGCTGAATAATCGAGGTTTGGAATATGTCCCCTCCCATTAGGGAAGATTCATTTACTTATGCATACTACCAGGGTTGGTTGGTTTAAACCAATGTGGTTTAAACAATTATTTTTCTTTTTTAAAACTGAGATAATTTTTTTTAAAGAAAAATCTTTTTAAGTACTTTACTTTCTATTATTCATATAAATACTTCTAGTTTAAAATTTAAAAAAAAAGTAAATTTTATGATAAAAATCTTTTTAATCTTGAGTTAAATAGCTAATCTGAGTTTGTGTTGCTCTAAATAATCATTTGCTCAAACTTAGATAAAATGAAAAAACTTTCTGCGATCGCAAAATCTCAATTAAGAAACTTTCTGCAAGCATTGATTAACTCTACTTTCAATCGTTTGGTTGCCATCTCATTTTGGCGAAATTTGTTTGAAAATCACTTTTTTTTTCTAGAAAAGAAAAGCTTATTTTTTATAGAACTCTATATTGATTTATATCATAGGAATGAGTTCGGTAAAAAAAAACCGGAAAAAGCTGAAAATAGAAATACGAAAATGTTGTGTGCAAAACATATTTAAATAATTGAAGCATATTCAAAATTTTCAATTATTCTTTTTTATCATGTTAGAAGGCTTATGGAAAGAAAGTGGGCATTTTTTTGATTGTTTATTGATAATATTAATTTATAGTTGAAAAAGTACCGTATTTACGCGATTCTTATTGGCACGATTTTAAAAAGTTAATGATTATACTTTATAATAGCTTAATAAATTTTTATTTAAAACAAAAACTATTATTTTGCCCTTTAAAAAAAAAAGAGAAAGAAACGTGTTTAAAAGAACAAACAAACAAAAAAAATCGTGTTCCAAACAGAAGTCGAAAACAAGATTCACATTCGAATTAAAATATATTGGTTTAGATATAGGCATAAAAATATTCGCAATATTAATTGGTAAACTGTGAGCTCGCAAAAACATTTTATTAGAAATATGTGGTATTGTAGCATCCTGCATGTTCATACACGTATGTTCTGCGCAAGCTCTGTTAATAGCAGGATTGTTCTGTAGTAAATGCGCTGCGCTGAACTTACGTAATTGCGCTGGAGGCAACATGAAAGTAGGATCTCTATAACAGGGGGCCCGCAGTGGACTGATCGTTAAGACACGTTTCCCAGCAGATCACCGAAGTTATGCATCACTGCGGTCAGTGTGCAGGTGGGTGACCACTTGGATCAGTCTGCGTAGGGACCGAGGGTGTGCGGTATTGGTCCTCGTTAAGCTGTTCTACCGTAAAGTGCTCGAATTCCCGTGCAGGTCGTCGGGCTACCGAAGCGGNTCAATAAATTTTTTTCTCCCAAGTTTTTCGTAGGCCCCTGAATTTCGTAGGCCCTAGGCACGTGCCTAGTGTGCCTATAGGATAATCCGGCCGTGGACACAATTGAAGAGTTTAGGGGAAGAACCAGGTAAATGACATTTTATGGGGTATTTATGAATCAGTGAAAAAAAAGGAGTCATTGCATCAATAAATGGTATGTTTAGATCAGGGGTTTCCAACTTACATGAAGGCGGGGCCAGTCAAATGGCGGGTCGCAACTTCATCAAAACTTTATATAGGACTCTTTTATGTTCGAAGGAACATTAAATATTACTGTCAGAGTCTTATAAAGTTGCACGAAACAAAAGTATGGAATTACTAATTAAAATAAGAAGTAGATTTTTACCTGAGAAATAAATTTTTTTGCACCGTTGGTATGTTAAATTTCACAGAAACGAAGAAATTAGGTTTTTTTTTTTAAAGAAAGAAAAGTATTTTAAATCCATCTAGATTTTTTTACAAAAATTGTCCGCAAAAAAAAAAAAAAATGACAACTAATGTATTTTAGTTCACGGGTCACAAAAAAGGCTTCGCGGGCCTTATGTGGCCCCCCAGTTGGTAACCACTGCTCTATAATTAAAGCTGTCCCCAAAACAATTAAATTTCGAAATATGGTTTTTATAATATTTTATGCTCATAATATTTATTTATTTTGAAAAAGTAGAGGCAGGGGAACTAGGAACAAAATTCGGGAATTTCGCTAGTGGCCAGTTGTAGCGCATTTTTATCAGTGGCCAATTTTTAAAACACGCAGCCAGTTTTTCAGAAATTAAAAAGTTTAAACGCATTAGTTTTTTTGAAGAAAAAAAAATCAGAATTCATTACCGTTTTTATTTATTTTAAGCATACGTTTTTAAAATTTTTTTTATGTAATGTTACTTGACTATGCTTTTAAAAAAGTCCATATGGGCCCTAATGGATGGGAGTCAACTGAATGAGTTTCTCTTATTCGGTTTCGAAATTGTTCCATTTTGCCATTTTCTTTCTCTGTGTTCATTATTGAAGCTGTAATTTTGACCATAAGAGGAAAAAAATCTCGATTTCGCAAAGGAATTCCTTTCTTGATGCCTTGGCTCGGCCCGGCGTTGGACAAAACAACGTTGATGTTAAGGGAAAAAAAAAAAAAAAAGATGATGCCCTTATAATTCGAGAGGGTAGTGGAAAAATGTAGCGGTATTTGCTAACTTACCCAACCAGTATAACGGAGGGCGGGCATGAAAAGCATTTTCGAACGCTAAAAAGAATTAGAAAAAAAAAACTACCTTCCTCTCTTGTCTTCTATTTCCAAATCGCCAACTGAGGTGCCCCCAGGATATAACGCATCCAGTCAAGCATCAGACAACAGTAGTGGTATATGTTGGCTTTACCGCCTTGCTTTCTCGCCAAAGGTCAAAAAGGTTGTCTCATTCGTAACAATGAAGATGCTCACCTTTCTCAATACTGATTGAAGTTGAAAAGTTATTTTGTAACAAATTTACAGTTGTTTGAAAAGAAAATTCGAGAATAAGTTACATGTCGTGGTTTTGTTGGTCATGAAATGAAATTAACACTAGATTGGCCAAGGAAGTCATTTTGACTGCTTTTTAATTTCAATTAGAAAAACAATGATGTATATATATAATGACGCAATTTATTAGAATTTTGTGACTTTAATATAATTATTTTTATTGTTGATATTTACTAATAACTTGTTATATGACTGCAAATAATATTAAAAATTAATTTTAAACAAATTTCTTTATACGTTAGTTATTCTTTCACAATGGGCAATATAGGTATTTCAGTCTTTTTAGTGTTTAGGGTGCATTATCGTGCTTTCTTAATGAGAAAAATGTTTTAAAATTTATAAATGAATGCTCAGGATCTTTTGAAATTAAATTCGTAGGAATATTTTGTATTAAATTTAGTTTTGTTTAAATTAATTGAGTTTTTGAAATTAAACATGAAAGCTGTTCGTCTCTCTGTCATTTCGTCATAATAATTAAAATTTAGTTTTGTAAAAAACATATTAAGTTTTTTAAACTACATTAGACCTGTTCACCTTTTTTTTTCTTTCACATATTGATTTAATTTTGATTTTGTTGATATTTGTTGTGCTTCTGAAAGATGTTAATTTTTCTGCCTTATTGATTGAAATTTAGTTTTGTAAAAATATATTAAATTTTTGAAATTATATGAAACCTGTTCACCATTTTTTTTTCATATATTGATTGAAATATTCTTTTGTTAAAATGTAATGGAGTTTTTAAAAATAAATCTGCATGAAAGATGTTCACTTTTCTGTTTTTTTTAATTGCTTGAAATTTAATAAAATAATCAGTAAAATAAAATAGTGAGGCGTACGTACATATGCCCATTGCTTTTTCACGTTAGAAATGTTTAAATTTTGGCGAAACATGTTAATTATCAAATCTATCGGAAAGATGTTTTCATTTTTCTACGCTGTCTATACTGATTGAAGTTTTAATTTTTTTCTTCACATAAATAATAAAAAAAAAATATTAGGAAATTAAAAAAAAAAAGAACTTAAAAATAATTTCTGTGACTGAACGTGCAATTTACAGAGAAACCTTACGATTGTGCCATTAAAATATTGTGTGCAATTGTAGAAAGAGTATCATGATTTAAGCTTTTGAGGTGATAATTACACCTGGAAATATTATTTAAATTCATGGATTTGTCAGGATTGAATTATCTTAGATATATTAAGACATATATATTAGCATACACGAAGATTCCCTATATTAACATGACCCTGAGCTAAAGCTGGTCTGAGCGAGGACCCTAAACTGCTTTCCATCCCTCTCAATATGGCACAAAAATAATGTAATAACTGTATTTTAATATTGAAATAGAAAATTAAAGACTCGTATTATATTAATGTATTTTAATAATAACGTTCGTTTGATATTGAAATTTTAACTGTTGTAAAAATGTACCAGCTTAACTAAATTTTTCTGATTAAAATTTTTTAATTGGATTTGATTTACAGGCACCAAGTGGTTTTTTAGTCTAAAGTAAGGAATCAAAGCCAAAGTGAATCAATACTAGATATTAAAAACATCCCTTAGTGTAGCTATCAGCTACAAAATGAACTTTCCGGGCAATATTCGTCAGAAAAGTTAATAAAGTTGTATTGTTTTTTTGTTTTTTTTTTGTTTCGCTGATTTTGTTACGACTATTTCATTCGTATTATGATCGTCATTACTATTACAGGTCTTATTGTTTTTTTTTTAATATTTCATTCGTATTACGATCATCATTAATATTACAGGTCTTATATATATATTTTTTATTTATTTCATTCGTATTATGATCATCATTACTATTACAGATCTTATAGTTTTTTTAATACATATATATGTATTTCATTCGTATTATGATTATTATTACTGTTACAGGTCTTATTGTTTTTTTTTTTTCTTTTTAATGTTTCATTCGTATTACGATCATCATTAATATTACAGGTCTTATATATATATTTTTTTACTTATTTCATTCGTATTATGATCATCATTACTATTACAGGTCTTATAGTTTTTTTAATGCATATATATGTATTTCATTCGTATTATGATTATTATTACTGTTACAGGTCTTATTGTTTTTTTTTCTCTTTTTAATGTTTCATTCGTATTACGATCATCATTAATATTACAGGTCTTATATATATATTTTTTTATTTATTTCATTCGTATTATGATCATCATATTACTACTGCAGATCTCTCTCTCTTTTTTTTAATTAACGTTAAAAAAATTATAATTGTACGTAGAACTAGGCTATTATCCATTATATTGTTCATTTGGTCCCTTTATTGAGTCACGTGTTAATTATCAAATAATCGATATTATCCATTTCTCTCTAGATTTAATAATGTTCTAGGAACTCTTATCTTTTATCAAAAATTGAACCCTCTGTTTCCTATAATCATTTCCTGTAGGCTGGGATAGCCTGGTTGGTAGGGCACTGGGCCCAAGTTCAAGAGTTCGTGGGTTCGATCGGAGGTTACGATTCGATCCTGTTTAGAAGACATTTGGGTCCGCTAACGGACCTTTCACAAAATATCTTTTCATAAAAACGGACCCTTAATTTATCTTTTAATCGGACCCTTCACAAATTTGTTTATCTTCAATATTGTTTTGCTAGTCGAATAAACCCTTCCCGGGGAGGACGGACAGAAAAACGGTTCGCAACGAATTAAGTTTTCCAAGTTTCCCTAAGTTTAAATTCCAAATGTAGTATTATAAGAGAATATTTCTATATTTACAAACATCGTGTGTACATTCTTATTGAAATTAAATGATAATTTTTTTTTGTAAATAAATAATTGATGAATTTATATTCATTCATAAAATTAATTAATAGAATATTATGTAAAAAAAATTAATTTCACTTTTTTAAATTAAAGTACTATTATATACCTAAGAATTGTTTAAATTTACTTAATGCGTAACACATTAAAAGTGATACATAACTAAGTTGTAATATTTAAAATATGTCAATTGAAATTATTAAAAATATGAGTGATTTTGTTTCCATTATTCGTCCGCAATGAATATTCTGTGTTGAGCAGTATAGACTAAATACCAACTATTTGTATCTTGCATCTCTAATTTAGTAGCAGCAATTGTTGAATGTAATCTTGTATCTATTTACAATTTAAAAACTTCTTGAAAAGGTTTTTAGCAAGTTTTGGAATAACAGGTCCTTATTTACACAAATTCATAAAAGCAGGACCCTGGTTGAAAGAATGTGACTTAACGCTTATTCTATATTCACAAATTATGAGTAGTTTTTTCACAATTTTACAAAAACAGGACCTTTCACAAAATGTCTGGACAGACCCCTGGTATATAAATTTTACAGCGAAGGTTACCAGTGGGAGGTAGCTGTCATTTTTATTTATTTTGCTGTTCGGTGACGTGATTAAAATTTAGAATTTTTTTTTTCTTTATCTTATTAACATTTGAAAATCCTCACGTGTGTTTTTGAAATGTATTCTAGAATGAAAAAAAAATCCATATTTACATACATCCATGCAGTATGCTTAAGGGTTCTTATATTTGATTTACCTGTTTTAAAAGCCTTTAAAGGTGCTTTATTTTAATTCGATATTTGTAAAAAGTGCTTAATTTTCTATCTTTTAAAAATAGATTTTTTCTTTGTCGTATCGATTGTCGTTCTAAATTACAAAAAAATGCATTGTTATGTAATTTCTTTGAATTTTATTGGTTTTATGTTTATAAATTAAGAACTTTAAACGATAGAAAAAATCATTTTTGTTACAGAACGGTGATTAAAAATATCTTTTGGGTGCTTAAAAAGTACTTAAAAGGTGCTTGTTTTTTGTTGAAAAATCTTGCTACGCACCCTGTCTAAGGTTTCTAAACTATGATTTGAGGGATATATGATATATCTTCTAAAAATGTTACGATTTTGGGAAACCCCTATATTTATGAAAAATATATTAATTTATGTGTGCAGCAAAGATTTTTCTTTTCTTTAATTGATAACAGGTGCAGAACCATCTTCATCACATTTGATTTCGTTACTAATCAGTTTTTAAATATCGTGTAATATTCTGCATTTGAAATCATGTAAAATGAATGAGTGCATAATTATTAAAATTTGTTTATTTTTTGCTGAAATTATTTTAAGGCACGTATGATGTTTTCATTTGTTAGATTTAGCCAGGGGTCTGTCCAGACATTTTGTGAAAGGACCGTTTTTCGTGAAATTGTGAAAAAATTGCTCACATTCTTTCAACCAGGGTCCGATTTTATGAATTTGTGCAAATAGGGTCCGTTATTGCAAAAAAAAAATTTTTTCAAGGAGTTTTTAAATTGTATAGACATGCAAGATTATGCTCAACACTGTAAAACTGTAATTAAAAAAATTTAAATTTTAAAAAATAAACAACAATTGCTCCTTCTAAATTAGAGATGCAACATACAAATATTTGGTATTTAGCCTATACTGCTCAACACAGAATATTCATTTCGGACGAATAATGGAAGAATCGTCTGCCAAAGACATAACTTAATTCGTTTACATCCATCTTTCTTGTTTTCTGCCCTGGAAAGGGTTTATTCGATTAACAAAATAATAATGAAGATAAACAAATTTGTGAAGGGTCCGATTAAAAGAAAAATCATTTTGTGAAGGGTCCGTTTTTAAGTTAAAATATTTTGTGACGGGTCCGTTTTTATGAAAAGATATTTTGTGAAGGGTCCGTTAACGAACCCAAATTTCTTCTAAAAGGACCCCTGAAAATGTTATATTTTTTCGAAGAAATCTGAGGACATATTTTAAAATTTGGAAGCATTTTATGTCCTCAAAGAGTTAAGTATTATGAGGTCAATCAATAAAATTAATTCGACGACTGTCTTTAAGATTTGAAAACGTCTGGTCACCCTAACTTCTGTTATATTTGCTTTATGGAGACATATAATAGTACCTAAAAATGTGTCTTTCATTAATTTGAATTGCGTTGTGAATTTGAATAACTAGTTAGTGGAGAAAAATGATTAATATTCCTTGATAATTGCTCATCACTATCGAACCGTTTCATTAATTTAATTATGAAATTAATTAAGAAAAAATTAGAATTAACAATTTACTATTCTAGTTCAAGTCTAAATCAACACGTGTGGATCGACACGTGCTTCACTAATACTTAAATCTAATTNTCCAGGGCAGAAAACAAGAAAGATGGATGTAAACGAATTAAGTTTTGTCTTCGGCAGACGATTCTTCCATTATTTGTCCGAAATTAATATTCTGCATTCAGCAGTATAGGCTAAATACCAAATATTTGTATGGTGCATCCCTAATTTAAAAGCAGCAATTGTTGTTTATTTTTTAAAATTTAATTTTTTAATTATAATTTTACAGTGTTGAACATAATCTTGTATGTCTTTACAATTTAAAAACTCATTGAAAAAGTTTTATTTGCAATAACGGACCCTATTTCCACAAATTCATAAAAACAGGACCCTGGTTGAAAGAATGTGACTTAACGTTTATTTTATATTCACAAATTACGAGTACTTTTTGCACAATTTTACAAAAACGGACCTTTCACAAAATGTCTGGACAGACCCCTGTAAACATAGTAAGAATTTGTAGGATTTTTTGGCATCGAAAAGATCCAACGATGTATCCTGCATTTTATGAATTAAGATAATGTAAACATAGCAAACATTTGTAAAATTTTTTTTGGAATGGAATTTAAGATCCAACTATGAAATCTGCTGTTCCTGCATTTTCTGAAATAAAATAATAATGTAAACATAGTGTACGATTTTTTTTTTTTTTTTGCGTAGAACTTAAGGTCGAATTACTGATGTGTTGCAGCTGCATTTCATGAATTAAAATAATGTAAACATAGTAAAAATTTGTTTCGAACTTTTGGTATAGAATTTAAAAATCAAACTATTTATCAGCTGTCGTTCTATTTCACTCTTTAAAAAAAAAAAAGCAAACATGGCATTTTTCGCGATTGATAAGAGGATAATCTTTTTTTTTGCAAGTTCCCTATCAATCGTGTACGAAGATGGAAACCCGAATTTTCCAATGAGATGTGGGTTGGCGCATTCAACTCATCATCTTTCCTTAAAAAATGTCAAGTTGTGGACTTAAGCACCCATTTATTCCCCGTTTATACCAATGCTCCCACTTTCTATTCGCATTGTTCACCTAATTTGAGAGGGAAAAAAAAAATAAAACTTTGTAAATGTGACGTCGTCGTTGATACACATTCCTAATATATATCCATCGCCTGTATGTGACACACTTTCGGAGTGTTGGGCAAGGCTGGTTGAGAGATGCTTTAATTCGTATAGATAAGGGGCCCCCTATGGGTGCTGGTACAAAAAATTGCCTCCAGCTTTTCTCTATCTCTCTTTCTACTTAACGTCCCCCCCATCTTTTAAAAATGGGAAGTGGTTATAGGATGAAGGGGGAGGGGGGAGAGATAAGTATTATATTAGGGTGTGCTCTCTTTCTGTCTGTCCGGTCAGTGAACTTATCTTCAAATTTGCTGGATCTTTTGCTGAAGTCCTATCTGTGTTCTTGTCCCGGAAGTAAAAAATTTCGAAACACCAGCCACTTCCACTTTACCTGAATTCGAAACTGTTCGATTGTGGGGGAGTTGGATGTGGTATTTTTTTTTTATAACATATGTGTTATGTGTGTTTTGAAGGGTGGGTCAGTTGCAGATGTTATTGTGCAAGCGTAGGAGGTGATGAGTTTGCCAGGGTTGGATCTGTTATGGTTTGGTTCATCTACTTCTCCATTCATTAATTTTAATATTCTTTTTTGTTGTTTGTAGAAGTGCTGGTTTATCTGTTATTAGTTGATTTGCGCTAAAGTAAGAGTGTTGACATAATTTCAAACCTTTATCATGTTAATTAACCAAGTAAGCAGCTGTTGTGTATAATCTGTGGTGAAAAATTGATCGCAATTTTACGTTCAATGCGCATTGTTGTTTTTCTTGTTTATTAAAAGGGGAAATATATAAATTATAGTATATTGTACCGCGCTTGGATCTTAATAATTTCATATCCTAACTTAGGGACGGTGAGCATATGGCGCGCAACAAGTACATATAGTTTATATGATGTATGAACGACAAAGGTACATATACTGGGTGGTACGCAACAAGTACAAGTACATATTAAATTACTTTTATGCCATCAAAGCACTCACTAAAAACATAAAAAAAGTGCCTCCAAAACTTAAAGGATTCAGTAAAAAGTACGATTTTGGGTGTCAGCATGAAATTTTTCTGATGTAAGGCTGAGCCCCCTCCATACTGGAAGTCTATATTCTAGAGGAGAATTATAAAAAAAATATTTAATTCTAATTACGTCAATTTAATTTTATTGCTAACTACAAAGGGTGCCTGCTTTAGGATATTTTACCTTAAGCTTAATAAATTGAAATCCTTCTGAAATACTGCTCATTCGATTTGTATACTCTATCAACTTACTACTCTATCAACAATAAATCAACTAATTTTTTTAAATAGCTCGCTTTTTCTTCCTTCTTTCTAGGAATAAAGGCTTAAGCTGATTCAAATAAGAAATATCTCTTTACACCACTTTCTTATCCGTTCTTTATCTCATATCCGTTTCCTCTCCTTATGAATGTTTTTAATTAAATGTTAAGAAACTAAGTCCTTTTTTTTTTGTAAAACGTTTGATTCAGTTTAGCGTTCATAAAGGACTCTTTTTTCTCACGAGAGTCCGCCGCCATTCTTGTTCTTATTTACGCCAGAAAACTATTAAAAACTAACATCTGCGTTATGAGTGAGAAGAATTAAAAGAAAATAATTTAAAGATGTATGCTTTACCAAACCTTATTTAAAGAGCAGATGGTTTTTTTTAACGAAACTTTGACTTTTTTTACCCTTTTATTTCCTCATAACGCAAGCGCGGGAAAAGTTTATTTCGTTACGTGCTGCTTCCTTAGTTTACGAGTAAAGTCCTGAGGCAAAAATTAAGAAAGCACGTACTGAATAATTCCATCTGTCCACTGCAAAGATGTTGAATTTTCAAAGGGTCATATCATCGGGTACGAAGTTCTCATCGAACACCTGCCACTGTTGCCAACTCCTTGTTCTCAATTAAGGTAGGAAAGGGGAAAAAACAATTATACAGTACATTCTGGCGTGCTGCTGGGTTAGCTGTTTAAACAATCTTTTGCTCCGTTCTGTTATGTTGCAACTTCCTGAGCGTAAATTGCCTAATTTTAAATTTTTTTTTCTTAGTTTTTAAATTTATTTTATGTTACGTCAAATAAAAAAGAGGCAATTAGAGATGAATTTGAGTTAATAAGAATTTCAAAGCCTGTAATTTTAGTTTTTATATCACTATTTTTTTGTGAACTTATGTTCTTAATGTGGGTTCTAATTTAAGTTCAGCTTATGTGATTCTTTAATAGATGTCTGTTATTATAAACCATCTAGACTGTAAGTAAAGACTTAAGTCTCCGTTGTAAAATTTAATGCTATTTCCTCATGGAAGCGAATCATTCATTTACATTCTGATGTCTGAAAAGTGAAATAAAAAACTGGGTTTTTAAAACTTCTTATCTACTTTATGATAAATATCCCTTTTTATTTATACGCATTCACACTAAATTGTTAGTACGACAAATTCAAAAATTGTTCCTTAATTAGGTAATTAATTGCTGCTCATTAAAAAAAAGGTCTGTGAACAGGCTTGTTTGTGTATGTTAATATGATCCATTAATAGTTTATGGTTAATTCAAACGCGATAGTCAATTTCACTCTTATTTATTAACCAAGGATGCTACTTCTTTTTAAAGTTCATATTGAAAATCTCAGTTTTTGATTACGATGACAGTAAGAAAGAGACGCCATTTTTTCGAACCGTGAGTTAGGCTTAATTATTTCACACGTTCCGGTTTCCCACTCCTATGTACGTTACTAACAATGTACGTTAACAATGTACGTTACCAGCAATGTATCTGTCTTCTAATAACGAGGCATTTTACATTTCTGTTCTGATAATTCTCTGTGCGCTAATGATTTCTTGTACTCTTCAACGATTTTATACGCACTAGTACCGTAATATTTTATATTTCAGTTTCACTAATACATCTGTTCGCTGATGGCGGAGTATTTTGCATTCCTATATATGCAGCACTGTGGTCGGTGCGAGCTGGGAGCAGAAGTCGTATCAAACCGAACAGCTGAGATACGAACCTAAGCCACATTATTGGAAGGCCACCGTGGCTCAATCCTGTACAATTTTACTTTTTTCGACCGGCGTTGAACAGCCGACTCAATTTTGAGTTTACGACTAATCCTGTATCTTTTCTCATTTTTACATCGTATTTCAATTTTATTTATTTATTTTTTTAAGAACTAAAGAACTTAAGAACTAAATCATACAATTTATTTTAAAGAGTTCAAAAGTTAATTGGAGTAATAATTAAAAAAACTTATAATTTTCAAATAATATACCTCCTCTAATTAAATCCTGCAAATTTTATTAACTTAAATTGGAATTTATTTTCTGACTTCGCTGTTTATCGTCTGCGCTTTCTCTCTTATAGAGATTCTAGTTCCGCATACGCCGAATAAAAATAAAGAATAAAAGTATAACTTTCAGTGGAGGGGCCCCTTCAATAACTGCAGGCCCCTTGATCGCCCCCCGTGACCTACTCTTATTTCTTTTTATAAAGCTATTACATTTTCTTTCTTTTTTTTTCCCTTTTACTTTCGGCAATTTTTTCCTCTTTATTTTTGACCCCCTCCCCTTGCCCAATTTCTTTTTCACTTTCCCGTTCCCTAATTCGAATGTGTGAGAATTATTGGGGTTTTCCCCGCCAACCTATAAAAATTAAATAGGACTCGGTTTCTTTTATTTATTATAATTTTTTAAATCAGTAAATTGGGATAAAACTAATTGACCATTTAATTTGTTTGTCCCACAATTTATTAATAATTTTATTAAAACAAGGTTGCCACTCCACATGGTGAAATAGGAAAAAACCTTAAAAAATACAGGGAATTTTATGCTGAGGAGTAGGTTGAACTAATACCAATAATGCTAAAACTGTCCTTTTATGTACCTTTTCTCAGCATCTAAACAAGATATTGATGCAATATTTTTAAAATACAGTCTCAGTTTTTACAGAATATTGACATATACATGTTTGCACTTCGATAACTATTAATGCATATCTTTGGTCGAAATTAAAAAAAAAAAAAAAAAAAATTATGAATATAGAACTTTTAATTTTTTTAAATGTTTCATTGAAAATCTTTCATTACTCAAAAAGTGTCAAAGTTCGCATTAACTACTTAAGCGAAAAAGGCAAAAGAATTTTAACAATTAAAAGACTGAAACTTAGTATATACCAGGGAGGGGGGGGGCAACCTGTGGCTCCTTGAAGGATTATTTGTGGCTCTCGATAAATGTACCCGAGTCCTCTTTTCACTTTTGCGCTATTATATTCTAAAAAATTATTATCGTTCCGTATGTGTTTCAGAATGTCTTTTAAATTACTGACAACAAATATGAAAGACTGTGCAACGTTGTAACAAATTTCATTTCCGTCCAAGTTGAGAATGATATGACTCATCGAAAACTTCGCGAACGAACATAAACAGTGGCGTAATTGTCCGTAATCATTTTATTACACTTTAAAATTCTCGTGAAATCCAAAACACCGATCAGTATTAACTAACCGGCAACTCAAAGAATTACTGAGAAGTGCTGTCACAAATTATTCACCAAAGAATTATCAAGAGAAGTAAAATGTGTTTAATTTTTAATATTTAAATCCAATGCATATATTTTGTACTTTTATTTATATGTTTTCAATAAATGTAATTTTTGTGATAAAAATTTTTTTTTAATACCTTTTTTTTTTACCTTTTAAATACGTATTTAATTGCGACTCTCGAAAAATTTCAAATTTTTCGACTAGAAAGGAGCTTGGAGATTTTTTTACGAAAATTGTCCTAAAAAATCGACAACTAATATATTTTAGTTTGCGGGTCGCAAAAAAGGCTTCGCGGGCCGCCAGTTGGTAACCACTGCTCAAGAAGTATGAAAAACTGTAAGGTTTTAAGGACAGTCAATGAAATTCAAGGACTGTCATCAAGATTTGACGACTTCTGGTCACCTTAACCATAGGCATTCAATTAATTTCCACATTTTTAATATTTACTGCGTTATTTTCTTCTTAAATAATTAGTCCTTAAATTCAAACACTTCTCACTCATTCCTTACCCCCATTCAATGTAAAAAAAAAAGCGAATCTCGAAAACGATATTTTAAATGTATTTGGTAAACGGATTGTAAATTTAAATAACAAATTTTACAGTTACGAGGAAAAAAGAAAAAAATTTGAAACAAACAAAACAAAAATAAACAGCTAATAATTCAAGATAAAAAAAAAATAAAAAAAAATAGCTTGGGGGCAGATGACCCTTTATCAAGAAGAGAAAGTAAAACTGATTCGATTATCTTTTTGTTGTGAGTTAAAAAATCAATCGAAGCAGGTGTTTTTGGAAACTGAACATCCCAGAAAATAAGGAAGAAATCGTGTCACAACGAACACATCATCCTGTAATTTTTTTAAAAAATCCTGTCACGTACATCATCATTTGCCGTTGAAAGGAAAAGGTTGAACCCCATTGTATTGTGTAAGCCTGCTCTTTTGTCTTAGAAGAAATTTAACAGAATCATAACAGTCAACACACATTGAAAAAGATGCACATTGATTAAAAGAACTTAATGGAAAAAATGTGATAAAAAAGCAGAACTTTAAGTGAAAACCAGTTTAAACTGTATGAAAAAAACAACAAAAAGCTTTTACAGTGTAGTATTTAGCCATTAAAAATCGCCTGATTTAGAGATTGGGAAATATTTGAGCTATTAAACTGACACTAAACATGTTTTTAAACCTGATATTTTTTTTAAAAGTTATGTTAAACGTGTAAGGTGTTTTCAAAACGATAGTGGTTTCCAACTGGCGGCCAGCGGGCGAAGCCTCTTTTTTGTGGCCCGTGAACTAAAATATATTTGTTATCATTTTTTTGCGGACAATTTTCGTAAAAAATCTGTATAGGTTTTAAATACTACTTTTAAGTTTTANCTCTCCCATTCTGGTTTCGGATTTTCTGAATGTCAACGGATTCATTGATCTGGTCTGACCCCGTCAGACCAGATGGGAATTAGCAACAACAACAACAACAAAAATCTACTTCGTATTTTAATTTGTAATTCAATACTTTTGTCTTGTACAACTTGATAAAAATCTGACAGTAATATTTAATTTTCCTTCAAACATAAAAGAGTCCTTGCCAACCGCATTTTGATAAAGTTGTGGCCCGCCATTTGACTGGTGTTTTTAATTGCGGCCCCCCGCCTCATGTAGTTTGGAAAGCCTTGCGTTTAAACTAATACAGAATGTTATATGTTATTCCAAAACTGCTTAGTAGTAAAATTAAGTTAAGCGATGTTTCTGCACCTGATATTAGTTATCCAATTTTTTTAAAAAAAAAATCTTTGTTGCACATTTAGAGTAATATTTTTCATAAATATACGCTACGTGTGTTCTCAATTCGAGAAATTTTTCAAAGACTTTCCCCCGATTTGTCCTCAAATATTGGTTTTGAAATCTGGTCATCTTTACCTTACCTCCTCTCCCTCTGTATTGAGCAAGAATTACCGAATGCTAACCCAACACTTATTCGAAAGATGAGGCGTTTACGAAGTATAGTTTGACTTAAAAATTAGAACTCCCCTAGACATTCGTCTGGACCCGTGGCGGTGATTATGGTAACGAGGTATAACTATTTCAAGTAGGGGTGTGGGGTCACTATTTAGGACGAGGAAAGGGGATCTTTTTCTTCTGTGTATTGTGTTAACCCTAGAGTGAAGAGAAGCTACCCTATCTGAAATGTACTATTCTTGTTTCCATTGCAGCAGACGGCCTCAGACTTAGTGGAGGGGGGAGTTCTTACCGTAGACAAACTATATCTGGTGGAAACTCAGGTAAACGGCTCACGGAGAAGGTAAAACCTTATGGGAGTCTGGTGTGGTCAAATACATCAAAATAAAAAGGATAAAATGGGTTGGACATTTAAACGGAATGCAGGACGACCAAAACTGCAAGAAAATATTTTTATCAAAACCTATGGGAACAAAACGAAGAGGAAGACCACGTCTTAGGTGGATAGACAGTATTGAGAAAGACATCAACGCTTTGAAAATCAAAAACTGGAGACCAGTTGCTAAACAGAATGACAGTTGGGAGGAAACTCCTAGAAAAGGCCAGGGCCCAGCCAGGGCTATCGCGCCAGTGAAGAAGAATCCAACACTTCCTCTTATCTTGACCTGTTTACGTTCATTTGAAAAAAAAAATCATTCTAAACTCATATAATTCATTTCTAAAGAAACCTTTTTATTTTTATCTGTATGCGTAGCCCTTACGCACCACTTTTTAATCCCCTGTAAATATAATTTGTGAAATTTAAAATGTTTTTCGTTTTATTGTTGCCATGAATTTATAAACTTAAACAAATAAATATTTTATTTTGTTTCTCTTCATGATATCAATGCCTACTCTTTCGTTCTTGCACACACGCACACGTGGTTTCTAGAGGTAGTACATCGATTCAATTTTTATGACGTCATCGAGTTTCCTCTGCCATATTTATGACGTCAGCAGAACTGTCTCGATATCACCAATTGAATGAGTTTAAGTGAAGATACTACTTCGTTTTGATGGGCAGAGAAGAGAAAAATATGAGGAAATTGATTAAATCAATTTAAAAAACAGGGTTTGTGATGCGAGGGTGATGTAGAAACTTCGTTGGGACAATTTTAGTTCAACTAGAAACTTCCGCATCTGTTTATATGTCCTCCTAACCCTAAACTGAATTATATAAAAGTCTGATGGAATGTTTTGTATTAAAGAATCTTGGTTTAATGTTATATCTTTATAAAACATTTTAATGCTTTAATTACTATTATCTCTACATAGATAGTAGTGGTATTTGGATGCAGCGTAGCATTTTTAAAAAGTGCTTAGAGGCGCTTGCTTTTGATTTTCGTTTTTTTAAAAGCCCTTAAACGTGCTTTTTTTCATGGAGTGTTTTTAAAAAATGCTTAATTTTTCCTTATCGAGAATGAGATTTTTTTTCTCCTTTATGTAGATTTTCGCTGCGTATTATGCAAAAGCGTGGTTTTCACATTGTTCTATTCAACGTTTTCACAATTCATTCCACCATAATCCATTTCGGCCTACCGTCGGTCCATAGTGTATGAAAGGGCCAATAATTTTACATGTTTGATGTAATACTTGCGAGTGCGCATGTGCACCTACTGAGCTGAGTTCGGCGAGATTATTGCACTCTCATGTGCAACTCTGCAGCATTTTGCTAGATATTCTCAATTTCAGGCTTCATTTTCCACCCTCTGAAATCGAACCAAAAAGTCTCTCGATCTTTTTATAGTGTTTAGTCTAACCAAGAAGAGTTCTCTGTCAGAAACTAGTTACTTTATCACGATCTTGTAAAGTCTTTGAAAGTTATCTTGCATTTTGTTAATGTATATAGTGCTTAAAAATATTTTCGAGTGCTTAAAAAGTGCTTAATTTTTGTTGAAAGATTTGACTGCGCACCCTGATATATACTTAATGTGAAAAAAGAAACACATTTTTCAGCATTAAGAAATAAAAATAATCATCAGCTAATATAGAGCCGTCAGCTCTTCTCTTAGCTATGAGTCGGATGTCTTAACGATTTGGCTCATCTTTCACATGCTTTTTTAATCATAATAATAAATGAACTAAAACTTAGAGAGGTCATACCTTGAAACTGGCTTAAATTTTGAAGAGTCCGCAGTTTCTGCAATTTTTTTACCCTGTGTCTTAGTTAGACTGTGCTCCTTAATTAATGCTTGGTTTCATTTCAATAGGAATTTTACAGACATCTCTTTCCTAATAAGTAATGAATCAATTTTTATCATAATGAGTCATTTCATATTCTTAGGTCAAAAATAGTAGATATTTAAAAAAGTCTTATATTCCAGATATTGTTTTTGATTCATTGTGATAGGTTTTCATGAAAAGAAATAATTTTATCGATTCCATATTTCACTATGCTTGAATAAGAGGTGAATTAGATCGTGTGTGTTAACTATCCTTTGATAAATAACTAAGGAAAACGTCGAGAAGTCAACGAATTAAGGACTTCCCGTTTTAGCTTTTTATAGGGAAGCGGAAAAAGATGTAACTTGGTAACTTAATGACATCGCTACTAATAATTCCTCCATTTACTCACTATATTGCTGAAAAGTTAACTAGCTGGATACCTGCTCTAGAAGCTACTCAAATTTTCAAAAATATTTAAGTCTCTCTAAGGGAGCCTTTAACCTTTGAACTCATTACACCGACTAACAATTAACTTCAACAATTTCTAATCTTCGAATAATGAATTTTGTTTTAACTGGAAGCTACTCAATTTTTCAAAAATATTTAAGTCTCTCTAAAAGGGACATATTTTTGAAGTCATTACACCGACTAACAATTAACTTCAACAATTTCTTATCTTCGAATAATGAATTTTGTTTTAACTGGAAGCTACTCAATTTTTCAAAATATTTAAGTCTCTCTAAAAGGGACGTATTTTTGAAGTCATTACACCGATTAACAATTAATTTGAACAATCTCTAATCTTCGAATAACGAATTTTGTTTTAACTGGAAGCTACTCAATTTTTCAAAAATATTTAAGTCTCTCTAAAAGGGACATATTTTTGAAGTCATTACACCAACTAACAATTAATTTGAACAATCTCTAATCTTCGAAAAATGAATTTTGTTTCAACTGGAAGCTACTCAATTTTTCAAAAATATTTAAGTCTCTCTAAAAGGGACATATTTTTGAAGTCATTACAAAGACTAACAATTAACAATGTTCGAATAATGCATTTTTTTTTTAGTTGGAGCCACTTAATTTCGTTAAGAGTGAGAGTCCACTACAGAAGAAATTTTATTGCGGTCTTAGATAGCCCCCTACTTCCGCCCCTGCCCAAGCAAAGAAATTCCCTCTCTGCGTGCAACAGGTAGTGAATGACTCAAGCGAAAAGGAATTAAGGGAAACGAAAAATCAAACGAAAACCTGTCCAACAGGTTCTCGCGGAACTGCATACAAGTANTACTCAATTTTTCAAAAATATTTAAGTCTCTCTAAGGGAAACATATATTTTTGAACTCATTACACCGACTAGCAATTAATTTGAACAATCTCTAATCTTCGAATAATGAATTTTGTTTTAACTGGAAGCTACTCAATTTTTCAAAAATATTTAAGTCTCTCTAAGGGAAACATATATTTTTGAACTCATTACACCGACTAGCAATTAATTTGAACAATCTCTAATCTTCGAATAATGAATTTTGTTTTAACTGGAAGCTACTCAATTTTTCAAAAATATTTAAGTCTCTCTAAAAGGGACATATTTTTGAAGTCATTACACCGACTGACAATTAACTTCTACAATCTCTAATCTTCGAATAACGAATATCTTTGAACTCATTACAAAGACTAACAATTAACTTAAAAATCTTTAATCTTCGAATAATGCATTTTTTTTTAGCTGGAGCCACTCAATTTCGTTAAGAGTGAGAGTCCACTATAGAAGAAACTTTATTGCGGTCTTAGATAGCCCCCTACTTCCGCCCCTGCCCAAGCAAAGAAATTCCCTCTCTGCGTGCAACAGGTAGTGAATGACTCAAGCGAAAAGGAATTAAGGGAAACGAAAAATCAAACGAAAACCTGTCCAACAGGTTCTCGCGGAACTGCATACAAGTACCGCAATAAAAGAAGATATTAGTACGTGATTATTTTTTTTATTTTTTTTTGAATTGATAAAAAAAGAAAGTCAAGAGAACGTTAGTATTTATTGTTTTGTTTTACGAACTAAAGTAATCGTAGCGTGTAGGTTCCTCTCCCCCTATTTAAGGCCTCTGCGGTCGAAAGAAACTGATGCGTTGCGAATCGCCAAGTTTGTTGCGGTTATTTAAGTTAAATTATTTCTTTGAATTATCATCCTCATTTCACACAACAACTGAAGATAGAAAGTATATTATTGTAACAGTCGTCACTTTCGTATAAAACTGAAAATATTAAGCGATTAAAAAACTATGCCATTTGATGTGTTTAGTGCACCTGTGGTCAGTGTTGACCCGTTAATTTTTCATGAAATTAGGCATATAAATATTTTTATTTTGATAAAGATAAAATTTAAGTAAACGAATTCTATTAATAGTTTTTTTTTTATTTATTAGTACTTTTTACGTAGATTGATTGAAATCATGTTGTTACAATTTTTTTTCTCAACATTTGATTTTTTTAAAATTTTTTTTTCGCTCATTTACTTTTTTCTCTACATTGATGGCATCAAAATGATAAGGTTGTGCCATGTTTTATTATATGGAAATATAGATGTGTTACTATTAAGATCTTTCTTTAATAAGATTCAGGTATAAATATTCAGGTCCCCTTTTAATAGTTAGGTATTTCTTGTTACCTCTTAGTAACTGGAATTCATAAAATGTGCCATTAAAATTCTCCTTTAATTAAGATTCAGGTATGATATATTCAAGGTCCCTTTAATAGTTATTTACTGTTATCACTTAGTAATTGGAATTCATATAATGTGCCATTAAAATTCCTCTTTAATTAAGATTCAGGTATAATATATTCAGGACCTCTTTAATAGTTATTTACTGTTATCACTTAGTAACTACAATTCATAAAATGTGCCATTAAAATTCCCCTTTAATTAAGATTCAGGTATAATATATTCAGGTCCCCTTTAATAGTTATTTATCACCTAGTGACTGGAATTCATATAATATGCCATTAAAATTCCACTTTAATTAAGATTCAGGTATAATATATTCAAGGTCCCTTTAATAGTTATTTACTGTTATCACTTAATAACTCGAATTCATAAAATGTACCATTAAGATCTTTCTTTAATAGTTATTTACTGTTACCGCTTAGTAACTGGAATTTATGAAATGTGCCATTAAGCATTAAGATCTTCCTTTTATAAGATTTGAAGTTAACTTTTTTTTTTTAGCGACTGTCAACGAAACCTATTTTTGTCAACGCCATATCAGTGATTCGATAATTGTAGAGGGGGTGAAAAAAAGTCCAGTTAAGAGTGCAAGGAAGGTGGACTAGAAGAGAAATAGAATGAAATAAATCTTGATAAATTGCTCATCTTCATAACTCCATTACTCGTTTCCGGTTCTTCATTTCCGTGTGAATCCCGTTGCAAACGATGTTTACTTTTTCAACTTCGTACACCACATGGCCCTTTTCGTATTTATGCGAAGTAATTCAAAGCGGAGGAGAGTGGTTTTTGTTTTTAAAGAATTTTTTCTTTCTTTTTCTTCTTTTTAAGTTCGCCAGAAGTGATTTATTTTCACATCTGCAAATACTTATCTTGAGTAACTAGTGTTTTCCTTTTGTTCAATTTTATAAACTGTTGACGCGTTAGTCACCGGTTTAAATAGTTTACCTCCATTCGAGATGGTTTACGTTTCAAAATTTTGAAAAGTGATGACGACGTTTAGTTGAAACACTTGAATATTTGTTTTTAAATGAGTGAAACTCTTGTTTAGTTTGCACGTGTTCTTTTTTAGTTTACTGAATTGCGTGATTTCTTGGTGCATGTTGAAAACGATTTCTTAATTTGTGTAAAAAAGAGTGTTTTAACCCCATTCTTCTGCTTCTCCCCCCCCCCATAGTTTTGACACAACCATGTTTCGAATCGCATTATTATTATATTCGAATTAAAATTATATACACAGGGTGCGTAGCCGTTTTAAAAAGAGCTTAGAGGTGCTTATTTTCGATTTTCATTTTTTGAAAACCCTTAAAAGTTCTTTTTTCATTAGGTGTTTTTAAAAAATGCTTAATTTTTTCCTTTTTCAAAATGAGATTTTTCCTTTACTATATTGATTTTCGATATTAAATGATAATTTTTTTTTTTTGTAAATAAATAATTGATCAATTTAATATTTATTTATTAAATTAATTAATAGAATATTATGTAAAATAAAAATTTAATTTCTGGTAATTTTTCTAATAAAATATTATAAATTTAAGGATTGTTTAAGTTTACTTAATGCGTAACACATTAAAAGTGATACATTACCAAATTCTGTTAGTTAAAATATGTCGTTTGAAATTATTAAAAATGTGAGTGATTTTGTTTCCATTATTTGTCTGAAATGAATATTCCGCGTTGAGCAGTATTGGCTAAACGCCAAATAATTGTATGTTGCATTCTAATTTAGTAGCAGCAATTGTTGAAAAGGTTTGAAAAGGTTTTTTGCAATAACAGGACCCTATTAGCACAAATTCGCAAAAGCAGGACCCTGGTTGCAAAAATGTGACTTAACGCTTACTTTATGTTCACAAATTATGAGTAGTTTTTTCACAATTTTGCGAAAACAGGACCTTTCACAAAATGTCCGGACAGACCCCTGGTTTTAAATTAGTGACATATATGTTTGTTATTGTTAAAAGTATCTTGCAATAAGATATTTGTGCTAGAGAGCTCGAAAAAATTCTGACACAGGGTACAAAAAATATTGCAATCGAGCTAACTTTATTGGTTTCAAGCGATAAGAGGCACTCTATTATTGAGAAACGGGAAAAACCAGGACAGCTCTTAAATGCCCGGCCAAAGTAATAAAAAGGAAAACGGAGCCAACTGAATCGAAAGGGAAATTGGTGAGAAAAAGAACTGCCAACCGCTGACCTATTTTTACCTATTCTAGGGTAGGCAGGGCAGAATGGGGACTATCCATAAAACTATATCACTCTTAAACGAACTTCTTTTTTTCGGTATGAAAAAAAAAGTTTAACTTTATTGACAAACGAGATACATTGGATCATCCATTTCTAACCTATCACCCCTATTAGCCACATAATAGGACCGCCCTTTTCACACGCAACTAAACTATTACAGATTTTTTTTTTTATTCATCCCCACCCCGATTTTTCGTTTCCCTTCTGCATCTGCGGTGAAGTTTGTGGAGCCCAGGAACACATACGCAACGTAAAAATAATAAATGTTAAAAAAAAATGTTTGACCCACTAAACATATTGTGTTTTAAAAAGAATAAATAAATAACAAGAGGAAGAAAATTTTGTTGTTGGTAAAAATATTCTGTATAATGGCGGATTTAGTAAGAAGTTTATATTTTTTAAAAAAAAGTTGCACGCAGTTATGTAAATAAATATGTACTTATGAGCTATTTCGAGGGTAGAAATTTTTTTATAATTTAGTCAATGATCTACAAGACCATTAACATTAAGAGATATTTTTTTTTTTGCCGGGGCAAGTTAATTCAGCTATTTAATTTAATTATTTGTATTTTAAATGATCTAGAATAATGGTTAAATTTACTTGCATACTTAGCATTGGCGGCTTCAACGCCTGCGCTGTATATTTAATGTGCAGTGCATAAAAGTACCCAATAAGATATTAAAAATCTGTTTTTTTATTGCTCCGTTTGCATGTCTGTATTCGATTTTTTTTTTCTTCATGAAAGTTAATGAAGTGAATTTCAAAAAAAGAAGAAAAAAAATACTAATTAGAGAAGTATCAGGGTTGCCACTCCACAGGGAAAACCTGGAAAATACAGGGAATTTAAAAATCACTTGAAATAGCAGGGAATTTTGATTTTTTCTTTACAAACTAGAGAAATACAGAGAATTTTGTTTCTTATTTTTGTTTTTTAAAAAATGGTAACCAGTCAAAGCGTAATCTATAGGATATTTAACCATGATGTTTCAGCTATACTAAAGTATTTCATTTACTCTAGCACTATTTAAGTATGTTCAGCTGTTTTTCCAGTATTATAAATATAGTTAGCCCAATATAGCTCACACAAGAGCACAGTAATTGTTGTTTCCTCTTAATATATTGCGTATAATATGTAGAGGGAAAACACAGGGAATTTTTTTTCCAGATTTAAGTGGCAACCCTTATAATTTCTTTAAGCAAATAATTTATTACAATACCGAATGTAAATTTGCTTTTTATATTTAATGCTAACTGCTATTCATATTTAATGACCCCATCGGGGTGGGATAAAGTAAGGGTATGAAAATTAAGTTATTTTAAAAAAAAAAATCATACGTAAGTGCAGAATATGCGATTAGCTTATTTTTGCTAAGGGGATCTAAAATCACGAAATTAAAAAAAAGGTTGTTTAATTAGTTGAAATGCCCCCTTTTTTTATAAAAATATTTACTAAGGTTATTAAATCTGAGGGAGATTTAATTTTAGACTATGTCAACCTTCATCTATCAAAAGGTACTTCAAGTTAGATGAAGGTTGTACTAGTAAATTGGTATATAATACTTGTAGTGGTAGTTACGTCACAAATGTATACTCATAAACGTTTACTATAATCGGTCTGGAAATCGTTTTCTTTTTCTGTCTTAGTGTTGTTGAGATATTAAAACGATTTTAAATAATTATCATTTTGATTAGAAGGAGGTTTGTGTATGTGGGGGGGAGGGTGTTATCAACAACTTATTTTCACTCTTAGAAAAATATGAGGATGTCGCCATTGAGTCGGCTGCGTCGTCTAAAGGGGAAAAAAAAGTGAACAGCGTCACACAAATCAAAGGTTCACAACATGGGAAAGCGCGCGAAACATATAGAAGAGATAGACATCGTAGTTGTAGAATTGGCTTATTGCGTTATGGAACTTTATTTGGCTTCATTCCAACTTTCCTTCTTTTTTTTTATTTATCGCTTTCATCATTACGCTACAAAAATGAATGAGAATGAAAATTTCATTGCTGCATTAAAGTGCAAGTAGTAGGATGAGCAATTTCCCTGGTTAACATTTCATGTTTGTGTACGGCTTTCTTTTTGGTATTAAAATACCATGTATCGATATCAGACCTCGTACCAAAGGGGATATTTCCGTATCGTCATTTGTCGCGCCAACTACAATCGCCAAGGTGCCAAAAAGATTTTAAACTTGCAAGTTTTTTTAAAAAAAACATGTAGATGTTTGTCCGGTGAAGGGGGGGGGGCTACGAGTATACCTTTCGAGTTGGTCCCTTTCTGTGATGTTTTTCTTTTAATTTCTCGCGGGCCACTGCCCGGAAGTTTCCAAGACCATGCCGATTATTCTGCCACAGATCACGATATGAAATGTACCAAATTCTAAAATGCTGGTACACTAGATTCAATCTTTATTATTGATCTTCATTATTAATCTTACCAACCAGGCTATCCCGGCCCAGGCTTATTGTAAAGCCTTGGCCGGGATAGCCTGGTTGGTAGGGCACTGGGCCCATGCCCAAGAGTTCATGGGTTCGATCCCAGGGCGGCCGAAGACTCTCCGTATAGTAAATGGTGACTGATGCACGTTAAATCTGTCGAGTCGCAAAGTCCTCAATGTTCCCATAACAAATGAATACCTCTAGGGGTACTGATCCAGGAGTTTCCTTGTCTTCTGGATTGGGTTCAAAATGACAAGGCTACGGAGTTGAACATTAGTAGTCGTAAACCCAAAATTAGGTCGGCTGTTCAAGGACGGATGTAAAATGTAAAATATTGTAAAGCCTAGGTTTCCTACGGGGGTGTTATCGCCTCCCTCCCCCCAGTTGGCTGTGAAGTAAGTCTCACAGGGGGTATAAGCAGAGTGTTGAGTGTTTAAAGGGTGCTGGAGATTTTTAGAGGGTCGTTAGTAATCCATAGATGAAATTAATTAATATTGATTACATAGTAAAATTCATGTTTTTTTATAGTTTGGTTATCGAAGAAATAATTTTAATTCTAACTCAGCATATAAATATTTCCATTAAAACTTATGTTAAAGTTGCTTGTTTTTAATAAAAAAAAAGATCTTTATTGTGGTAATAAAATGCTGCAAATACCCACTCTCCGATTATAAGTTTGAGTGGCGTTATCAGGGCCTGGTCGTTAGTTTAAACTAAATTTACAAGTTGTTTAATTACGACGTGTTTTTAAGTTATTTATTACACTAGTAATTACGATAGATTAGCAAATTTTAGCTTGTAGTTATTTCAACTTTTGTTAATTCGTAACTCTAATAGGCAGTTCTTAAAACACACACACAAAAAAATCTTTTTTACATTTAAAGAGTCCCAGAAATGTGGGGGCCTTAATCCTGAGCTACTCAGGCCTTGTGATAAATCAGGCATTGGGCGTTAGAAGTGAGTCATAGAAGTTAAAACTTTAGTGCCTCTGATGCTTTTCAAAATTCACCCAAAGAAAAAAAAATTCTTATGTATTTAACTAAATTAATCGTTATTTTATTTATATTTTCTTATTGAAAATTATTATTTGAAAATTTTAAAATATTGAATTTTTTTTAGATTGTATGAAAATATTTTTAAAAAAAATATTTTATACCTAATAATTTTAAAAATCAGGTAAATTAAAAAATCATGTTTTTTAAAGCAATGCTGTTTTTAATGAAATAATGAAAATGATATGCATGTAGATATAATAATTCAGGGCTGTCCAACTGCAAAGAGCCCACGGGCCAGAATTCCGGTCACTGATCACCTGGCGGGCCGCAGTNTCAGGTAAATTAAAAAATCATGTTTTTTAAAGCAATGCTGTTTTTAATGAAATAATGAAAATGATATGTAGATATAATAATTTATATGTTTCTTCCTCTTATTATTTGATAGCAAGAAACCTTCGATATCATTGAAATCAGACTTTTTTAAAAAAAAATCGCCCTCTAAATAATTTATTTATTAATTATGTTGTACAGAAAATATTTCATACTTCATATTTTTTCTTTTGAAAATTCATATTTCATATTTTTACTTTTAAAAAAATTAGCTTGTTTAAATTAAAAGTTTTCCTGGTTTAAATTCATCTTTCAGAATTTGACATTTTAACAAGAAACGAAAATTCGAACTACTATAACCAAAACGGTGCTTTAAAAAAAAAAATATTTATTCAGATTGTATATCAATTAAGTTATATATTTTTTTTTATAGTTTTTTTTAAATCCCTTCTTCGCTACAATAGTAACTCATATTCAGGAAAATTATTTTGTAATCAAAAAATAATACACTTTTAATTCTACTTTCCCCATTGTTTTTCTATCACAATATCCTAGTAATTTGCCATTTATTTATAATGTCATTATATATATGTTTTCAATTTTATAATAATATGAAAATGTCCTCAATTGTAAATGGTTGTTTCATAAATTTATAGTATGAAAATCTCCTTAATTTCAAATCGTATTTCTATAAATTTATGATTTTATGAAAATGTCTCCTATTCCAGTAATTTATAATTATGTGAAAATTATTTCAAATCTTCATGTAGAAATTCCATTAATATATAATATCCTCGTTTTTATGATGGTATGAAAATCCTTTTACAAATGGCAATACCATAAATTTATGTTTTGAAAATATTCCTTATTTCATAAAGTCCTTACTGGAATTTAAATTAATATTATGAAAATGATTTCAATCTTGTTTCATAAATTTAACACTAGATTGCACAGGGAAGTCATTTTGACTGCTTTTTAATTTCAATTAGAAAGAAAAAAAATGATGTATATAAGACACACTTTCTTAGAATTTTGTGACTTTTTGTACAACATATAATTTTTTTATCGTTAATATTTACTAATAACTTGTTATATAACGGTAAATAATATAAAATATATTAATTAATTTAAATTTTTTTTTTTTTACACATTAGTTACTTTACACTTTTGGGCAATATAGGTATTTACTAAGTTTCAGTCTTTCTAGTGTTAATAATAGTATCTAAATAACAGTGAATAATCTTATACACTACGTTGCACTGTTGTTTATTTCTTAGTACAGTTTTGATCCATTGCCATTTTATTTAAGAAAGTAATTAATTAAGCGGAAAGCTAATATTTATGCTTATAAATTATTCATATTTCTTAAAAGTTGAAACGAATGTCATTCAATTAAAAAACTTCGAGAATCGTCTCGAATTATTTTGCTTTTTTAAAAAAGTCTGGTCATTTTTAGATAATTTACTGATTCTCTGATTACCAGAAGAAAAACAGACAATTCTCTGTTCCTTGTTCATTCAAGTCTAAAGCAAGGTCAACCTTTTGCCAAATAATTAGAATGGGGGTGTGGGAGAGAGTGCTAAAGAAGTTAAAAGGCAGTGACCTGTTTCCATGAAAGAAAAAAAAAAAATTGTGAAAGGGAAAAAAAAGAGTTTTCGGCTAGCCTTGGCCCACATAGCAGGCTCTTTAAAGAATCAAATGATCCTTAATGATTATGCTTTTCTCGTTCGAGTAGCCATTTAAACAATTTCTTATTAATTTTTTTGTTCGTCTTTTTAATGTAAAAATTGTATCCGCTTTAAAAAGCTAATTCAACATTGTGTTTAACTTACGAGTAGTCTAAGTTAAATTGATTGTGTGACAAAATTGTTTGATCTGGTTTTTGAACCAGTTTTGAAGTTCTGTTTCTACATATAATAGGGCGTGTATGTATTTAACTTACTTCATAGTTCGTAAAATGTGATTTTTGTTGAGAAATATGTAGCATAAGTGTGGAAAAAAAAAAAAATTTCTTTTCAAAAATAATTTTTTCTTTTTTTAATCGGATTTTTTGAGTTTTTTATTCTTTTAAATTTCAATTAATTAAACTTAATCAACCTCTCTTAGTTATTTCTAATTAATATGTAGCATTTTATTTTTAGTATTTTTTGCCCATTTTTATAATGCATTTCGTCACATTTTGATAATAAAACGGACTCAAAAAGTTACTTGAATCAAATTTCATACCTTTCTTATAATTTTTAATTTTAACTAAAAATTCCTATCGACGACAGGGATCATTTTCTAGAAAAATTTAATTCATAGATCTGTTTTTTCATGACAACAACAGCATTACCGCACCAAGAAAATGACCCTGACTAAACATGAAATCGTTTGCAATTCCCTAACCGTCGGGGTAACCGTGGGAAGTTTTCGTGGTTTTCTTCTCGATGTAACGCAAATCCGGTTTAGTTCTATCGAAAATTTCACCATGTAGGCTAGTTAGTCCTAATGCCTAATCCAAGAGTTCCCTTGTTTTCTGAGTTGAGTTCAAAAAATAAGGCTACGGAGTTGGGCATTGATCGTTGTAAACTCAGAATCGGGTCTAATGTTGAACGCTGGTTATTCAAGAGAGTAGTACCTACATATTTTTTCTGCACTTAAGAGGACGATATACAGCCGTAGAAATATTTCATTTCCAAATTCTCTTTCACATATTAAAGTAATCTAAAATTTAAAGTATATATATATTAAGTATATATATATAGCCGTGCTGCCTCATGGTATATAGCGCTCGCCCCCTAATGAGGTTCGAATCCCAGTGATGGCTGGTCGATATGAATTCCGCACCCGGCTCGCACCGACCACAATGCTGAAAGAAAATATTCTCAGTAGTAGACGGATCATGGGTTAGAGTCCTCTTCTCGCTAGGTTAACCGTTTAAGGTTTTCCTCTCCAAGTAACGCAAACGCGAGTTAGTTCCGTCAAAAGTGCTTCACGAGGGCTAGTTTGACCCAGTACTTGATCCAAGAGTTCTCTTGTCTTCTGTATTGGGTTCAAAAATACAAGGCTACGGTGTTACACATTCAGGGGTCTGTCCGTGTCATGTGAAAGGTCCGTTTTTGTAAAATTGTGAAAAAATGACTCGTAATTTGTGAATATAAAATAAACGTTGAGTCACATTCTTTCAACCTTGATCCGCTTTTGAGAATTTGTGTAAATAGGGTCCGTTATTGCAAAAAAAAACTATTTCAATGAGTTTGTAAATTGTAAAGACATACAAGATTATGCTCAACACTGTAAAATTATAATTAAAAAAATTAAATTTTAAAAAATAAGCAGCAATTACAGCTACTGAATTAGCGATGCAACATATAAATATTTGGTATTTAACCTATACTGCCGAACGCAGAATATTCATTTCGGACGAATAAGGGAAGAAGCGTCTGCAGAAGACAAAACTAAGTTCGTTTACATCTGTCTTTCTCCCCCCTCCCCCACCTCCTTCCTAGGAAGGGTTTATTCGATTAACAAAATAATAATGAAGATAAACAAATTTGTGTAGGGTCCGATTAAAAGATAAATTATTTTTTGAAGGGTCCGTTTTTATGAAAAGATATTTTGTGAAGGGTCCGTTAACGGACCCAAATTTCTTCTAAACAGACCCCTGACATTGGTAGTCGTAAATTCCAAAAAATTGGGTCTGCCATTCTATGACGGTTATAAAATATAAATCCTATCCTTCCTAAAATCCTTCTTGAAGGAAATGGAATAGACGCCAACCTCGTGAATGGATTCTGAAAGGAAAAGAACAAAAACTAAGCCAAATCCCGGAAAGTAATTTTGTCTTTTTAAATTTACCATTTTGCTTTTCTTATTAACGATTTTATTGTCTTGTGCAAGAAGATTTCAAACGTAGATGCGTTTGAGAACGCTTCATTGCTTGTCCTTGACCCTCTGGCCTACAACCACATCCTTTCCTTTTACCTGTGCTTTCTTTTTATTTCTTCTTCGCAAATGCACGTAAAAAGAATCAACTATTTATTCGCCAATCATTTAGTGACGCACGTGTGTTTTTACGTGCGGAATTCGTAAGTTTGGCGAAATATTATAAGAAGTGGGATGACCACTTTCTCTTTCATCTTCCTGCATCCATCATTCCTCTTTGCTGCTATTATTTTTTTATATTCACCGAAAAAAATTCGTCTCTAAATTATGTTTTAAATGTTTCTTTTTTATAATAATATTTTTTTATAATAATACTTCAAAAAAAAAAAGTCAAACAGAAATTTTTTTGGAAATGACAGAAATTGTAGCATTTGTGGGAATGATATTTTTACCGTTATTTTTACTTTTCTTTATGATTTTCTTCTTCGGCGTTTTCAAAAAAGTGCTCATTTTTTATTTACGTTTTTTAAAAGCCTTTAAAGGTGCTTTTTTTTATTCGGGGTTAGTAAAATGTGCTTAATTTTTTATATTTTAAAAGGAGATTTTTTCTTTGCCGTAACGATTGTCGGCCTAAATTACAAAAAATGCATGATCTCTTCTATATTTATCAGAAACTAGTTATTTTATTATGATTATGTGAAGTTTTTGGAAAATGTTTCTGAATGTTATTGATTTTATGTTTATGAGTTCAGAAGTTAAGAACTTTAAACGATAGAAATTTTTTATTTTTATTTTTCCATAGATCCTAATTATAATTTTGTTTGGAAAATGATTAAAAATATTTTTTGGGTGCTTAAAAAGTACTTAAAAGGTGCTTATTTTTGTTGAAAAATTTGGCTACGCACTCTATTCTTATTTTCTTTATTTTTTCCCCCTTAAATGGTTAATTAGAGGGTGTTAAATTGTTCCCTTAACCTATTTTTCGTGAGTTTTGAACCCTCAATCCCACGGTCAGTAAGCACCTAGACCAGTTTCTCAGGGCTTAATTATATTATGGTCATAGCAGGAATCCTATTTAATTTTGACCGTGGTCTTCGGATGACGCGGACAGCGCCCGAGTAGGTACTCCTCTCTTCAAATTTCGACACCACAACCAATGAGAGGACATGAAGTCAATAGACCCCGGTGCTTACGCTGGTTGGTTCGTCGGGTGAAAGTATCGAACTCATGACCTCCTGCTCTTCGTCAGCAGTCATAGCGTTCTCTTAAACAACTGGGCGCTTAACTTTTGCTCACCTAATAAAAAATTTTTTCTTACAAAACTTATAATTCTCCTAAAATGTAACTATAGTTTGTTTACGTAAGAACTCCCCCCGCCATGAAGTCTAAGGCCGTCTGTTGCTATGGAAACAAGACTAGTGTATTTCAGGGCGGGTAGCTTCTCTTCACTCTAGGACTGACACAATAAAACCGAAGAAAAAGATTATCTTTCTCATGCCGACCCGAGCCATGACCCCACACCCCTGCTTGAAATACTTATACCTCGTTGCCATAGTCACCGCCACGGGTCCAGACGAATGGCTAGGGGAGTTCTTACTTTAGACAAACTATAATGAAGTAAAGCATTTCCGTTGTTGGCCATGGATGTTATGGCTCCACAATTTCAGTCCCATTGACATGAAGGCGACAATGTTACATGAATTGCTCGTTTACCGACGGCCTTTCATTCCCAATGACCTTTAATTCGACCATTAACACCGACGACCTTTAATAATGGTTTACATCTGAGACAAACTGATACTCATCGATATGAAACTTAGTTTGCTACAAGCCTCATCTGGGGCTAGAAACCAATATTCCGTATCTGACATTTAAGTAGCTTTACATTTACGGGTAATTTCCCAATATTCTACCTTTGTAATAAATTTCTGTTTTTTAATGTTTCATTTTTTCTTTAAAAAAAGAATTTCCTCTTTAAAAGGCTTACTGCCCACTGTACCCTACACATATGGTTTTTAAAGGTTTAGTGCCGCTACCCGTTATATCCTACATTCTTACACTGGTGTTTTCAAAGGTTTAGTGCTCGTGCCCGTTATATCTTTCTTACATTACAGTGCAGAACCCATTATCCGGAAATCAGAAAACCGGAAAACCAAAAAACCGGAACAAAATTCGATAAATTTTCTCGCCATTTTTATAAATTTTTTTTCTTTTCCTTGTAAGATTTTACGATTTTTCTTTCTTTTTTTAGAGAGGTTTACCTTACCATCATTTTGGAAATAATCATTAGTGTATTGCTTCATTGTTTTTTCTTATTTTTAAGATTATTTCCAAATTTTTTTTTTTTTTTTAGTTGGGTTTAACAATAAAAAAAACGGCTTTTTGTAGCGAACTGGAAAAATCAGTTATCCGGAATAGCGATGGTCCCGACCGTTCCGGATAATCGGTTCCCTACTGTATTTTGTCTTTAACGTAATAAGTTATTTAACAAGTTACTTTAACAACGCGTAACTTTAATAAGTTATTTTCATTCAGCTCGGCTTCAGCAACACTTTACGGAAGCTGCTACAAAGTATAATATTATTTTAAATTTAAATCTTAGTAAATTATTCTGAAATTTTTAATTGGAAAATTGTAGTTTTAATTTGTTTTAAAAAAAATATCCCCCATGTTTAAATATTTTCATTTTATTGTAGACTACTTTTCCTAAACGTAAACATTATGCCTATTTTAACAAGAGAGAGAAATAAAAAAAAAAAAAAGATATTTTCTATATCTGATCATATTTGTACTAACTATCCTTATATTCTAGTGTTTATTAGTACGTTCGTTGCGATGGCGTAGTAAAGAAAAGTGTGAAAGAGGAAAAAAAAAAAGTTAAAACATAATTTGTCTGTTTCGTGCACAACGAGTAGTGAGTGAGGCAACTTATTAACCGGTTTTTGAGGTTGTGCAACAGAAAGTGAAATTTCTATTTCGATGTGGAAGGTGCTGACTCCAAGCGGTGATAGTTTGTACTACGGACAAAACAAACTCGTTTTATGAGCTTTTTAAATATCAGTTGGGAGAGGAAGCTGAGGAAAATAGAAACCACACGTTTATGTCCTTCTTAGTTGAAGCTTAAAATTCCTTTTTTTTTTCTTCCATCTCTTTTGTTCTCTATTTTACTTGATATGATCTATTGTTGTTCAACATTTAATATGTTTTTTATTATATTTAATTACTGATTTGCAATGTTGGTGTGGAAAATATATATATTGCAATATTGTTGTGATTAAAGTGCATAAGTAAATAAATTGTAAAAGGAAACAAAAGTATAAATATTGATCGTTAGATTGCAATTAAAAATAATTAATGATTCGGTTGATTGTTGGGCGTTCTGTTGGCATTCCAATGTTGGGTTTAGGGTTTGCCAAATTATTAATTTCGTCCTGGATTTAGGTTTAATGGTCTTTTTCAGTTGATACAAGTTGATATTATTGAGAAACAATTTTAGGGGAAATTTGGGTCCATTAGCGTACCTTTCGCAAAATATTTTTATCGTCAAATCAGACCCTTTCACAATATTTTTCATCGTTAAAACGGACCCTTTTTCAAAAATTTTTAATCATGAAAAAAAAAAAAAAAAAAAAAAAAAAAAAAAAAAAAAAAAAAAACTGAACCAATGACGTCAATCAAATTTTTTTGGCACATTTGAGTTTTTCACGTATAATTTTAGGAGCAGTTGGGTTTTACTTTTACGCGTTTAGTATGTTTTCTGAAAGTACTTTTTCTTTTTAATAATTGTATTTTGTACGTCATGAAGTTGCACCAGACATTTGCTAAAGAGATAGTTTTTTATTGCAGTAACGCCATAATTTTTTGTAAAAACTGAAATTTTTTGACGAGGAGGAACTGTTGGGTTTTACCCGAAAAATTTGTTTCATGAATATTCTTTTTTCTTTTTATATGTATATATTTGTTCGTCATAAAGTTAAACCAGACTTTAGCTAACAAATGATTATTACAGGAATATCGCCTTAATTTTTCCGTTACGTCTGAAAATTCCTAACGAGGAAGCATAGTTGAGTTTTACGCGTAGGATTTCTTTGAGGAAAGTACTTTTTTTTTAATAATTATAATTTATACGTCATGAAGTTGCACCAGACTTTCGCAAACAAATACTTTTTACACTAATGGCTGAAGTTTCTTTGGCGTGGATAAACATTAGGGATTCATGCGTAGAATTTCATTAATGTTGAATAAAAACATTCTCTATATTTTAAATAAAAAAGACGCCATCTCTGTTTTGTTTTAAAGAAGAGGTCTGTGAACTATTTTTAAAAACGAACATTCTTCCAAATTCCTATTTAAAAAAAGAAAGAAAAAAAAGATCGAACTTTTTTGTTCTAATTGGCATTTTGAGTGATGCCATAGAAAATTCCAGCTTACATATCTTAAAAAATGTGTAAACATGAAATGAGCTCACTTTCCCCCTGATTTTTTAATGTACTAAAATAAAGCATAAATAACGTGCCGTTGCCATTTTTGTCTAATAAATTCTTCTGAAATAATGACAGCGTTTTTGCTCGTGATTCTAAAATTCTCTTTGGCAGTCTCACCTGGATGAGTTGGCATGTCTTGCATTCTAAATTTGGATGTTCTTTTGTTTACCTGCTTTCTGAACTTTGAGGGATTTAATTGCCTGAATGTCAAGAGTGTATTCATTTAATGTCCCTACGGCTATAAAGTAACACTTCTTTATGATTCGTTTGTGATTTGTTGGCTTGTAAAAATAAAAACTAAAAAAGATTACTAGTTATTTTTCTTTCTACGTTTGCAAACTGTGTTAAATTGTCATTTTGGCTGTATTTTTTTTCTCCTCGTTTTTCTTTAAAGTAAAAGAAAATGTGATTTTGAATGAGGAAACTCTAAATTAGAATATTTTGCACTTTAAATTTGATACGCGTAATTTACTCCTGATGCAACGTTAAACAGCTATTTTAATTCGTTTTTTTCCCGTGCTCTTTAAATTATTATTATACTATTACATATTTGCCAACTCAACTGGATTTTGCCAGTTTCTCTTGGTCTACTGGTTTAATAAAAATTCTCCTGGTTTTAGTACATTTAATAAAATTCCCTAAAATTGTGAGTAAGTTTCCCTAAAGAAAACCTATTTAAATCGAATTTTTGGATAGATTATTATTGCTTGCTTGAATACTTAAATAAGTATTACTAAAATACATAATGAAGCTAGCCTCATTTATAAAAAATCAGTTTAGAACCTTTTATTTTGTTCTAAAATGTTCAATTTATTTTTATTCAGAACTTTTTTGATTTGATTAATAAATATATCAACTATCTTTGATGAATTAAATGCATATTACTATTTAAAATCATAAGTTAACATATAACACAACATTTCAAGTTCATTTAATGTCAATCGTAACAGAAAAATTTTTGCAGTCTTTCTAATTTGATGACTATAAAAATCCCTAAAATTCCCTATTTATAAAATATTTAGGACATTATGAAACAATTATCATGAAATTTATATTATTTTGCAAAATCTCCTGTTTTTTTCTTCTTCTTATCCATGCTGGCAGCTATGCTATTACATTTAGCTAAAAAAATAAATAGGGTAAACGGTTTTCTAATACTATAAATTTATTTTACTCTATAAATTTGATGCTATGCATGATTCTAATATTTTTCACTACTAATTTAATATTATCATCATCATGTACACTTGATTAGTGCATGTCCGATGTCATCATGTAAAGTTGAATTAGTACACGTACAATGAACTGTTCAAATACTACTTCATCCATGATGTAGTTATATAAACAAACTACTGCCGATATTTGGCATGGGTTTTGATATTTTCACAATAGAAAAATACTTTGAGGAATAATTTTTTTTTGGGGAAAAATAATGAATATAAGTTCTACTTTTATAGCACATGACGCAATTTTTTAGAAGATTTATTTTTGTGTTAATTAAACTTAATTATTTTGGAGCAATTAATTTTTTGTTTATTTTTTCAGTATGGGGGAAATAAATCTGTTATGAACACAAACTATATTGTTTATTTTAATCAAAAAAAACGAACATGATTCATGCACCAAATGTGCAAATAATAATCTTCTTCTTGGATTGTTTATAAAACATTCATTATTTTTTTACATTTCCAATTTCTTGCCTGCTTCAAAATCAATATCTTTGCACCTGGTAGTTCCTTCACTCATTTTGCATTCCAATTAAATATAATGGCAGAGATGATTGTGATCCGGATTTCCGGATTTTTTGCTGACCGCGATTCGGAAATTTCTGTAAATCCAAGGTAAGTTTCAACAAATCATCGATCACATTTATGTATAAAAATTCTTGTATATTTTTTAAAAAAAATATTAGTACTAGAATTTGTATTTGGCGTTTCTTTCATTTGTAAAAAAAAAAATTCTGGTAGAATAAACAATGTGAGGAGAAATAAAAGTAAACTTTTACATAATTATTTATTTAAATTATGCTGCATGTAATTTATTTAAAATTTCATGTTGCGAAAATATCAATGATTTTAAATTTATAAAGACATTAATTTTTTGAAATGCGTCATTAATGATTTTTTTTTCAAGAAATTTTGAGGGTTTTTGAGTTGGGCTCACAATCACCCCTGTAATGGTGTGTTGAATGTCTCTCAGAATTTCTGGGAACCCTATTATACCACCCTATTTATTACAGCTTGAACTGTATTTATCTTCCTGCCCTTGATTACACAAATACAATGTGAGTCTCGTTTGGAAACATGAATTTTTTTAAACAATGTATTAAAATTGCAGCAAACTTGCACCATATTATGCTTTAAGGGTACCGATATTGAGGTTGAACCTTGAGCTCATTTTTCCGAGAATGAATCTGTGTTTCAAAGCAACCAATTTTTTTTTATAGAGAATATTGAACCGAATCGGTCCCAATTTATTCTAATAAATCTGTTTCCGTAAATTTGCAGACTTTAAAAAATTATCTTAGCAGTAATGGTGGAATTTTTCATTTCCAGCAAGTGTGAAATCATTGCTACACTAAGATAATGAAATTTACTCTCTAAATTTATTCTTTTATGTCGAAATACTTCTTTACGTTATTGTAATTTCAATGGTGGAAGAAAATATTTGATTTTATTTCTAGGTACTGCAATCTTAAGAAGTTAATTTTCTTGATCGCTATTGAGGATGCTTCTGTAACTGATAGTTTTAATAAATTTCATTTTACTTCGAATTTATAATTTTTAATTTCCGGGAGAGGAAAAATTATTATTCCGCTAAAATAATGAATTTTAATCTTTAAATTTTATTATTTTGAGCCTAAATACTCTAGTTCCGTTTTTTTAGTTTAAGCTTTATTTACGTCGCACTTGAGCTTCGCAATAGGCTATTGGCAACGATTTGGGAAACATCCCTGAGGATGATCTGAAGACATGCCATCACAAATTGATCCTCTGCAGAGGGGATGGCACCATTCGGTAGCCCAACTACCTGCGCGCCAAGTCGAGTACTTTACGGTAGAACAGTTTAACGAGGACCAAGGTCCCTTCGTAGACTGATCCAAGTGGTCATCCACCCGCACACTGACCGCAGCTAGTGATGCTTGTCCTCTGTGTTCTGCTGGGAATCGTGTCTTAATGATCAGTCCACTGCAGGACAACTAAATACTTATTTACATCACTATAATTATAAAATTTAATTTAAAAAAATGTTTGAATCTTGTTTCTGAGTACTGCAATAGTAGGGCGCCGATGGGCACAGTCGCTGATCTATAATGCTAACTGGAATTATTCTGTAATCAATTGTTTCTCTAAGCTATAAGTTTTATTGAAAATACTATAGTGCACCTTTTAGAAATAATTATAATTCAATATAATGGATATCCCTTCAAAATTAAAAAAATTAACGAAATTAAGTTAATTTTGGCCCTGCAGCTATGCATTTCTTATTTTATAATGCCTAGCATAAAAATGTTATTTTCCCGTTAAATCATGAAAATGCCAACCATTTGCTGTTTTATGTCACGTGTTTATCGTGTCTCCCGCACCGTTGCTAAGTAATTTCGCAAATAGTCGGATGATTTTTTTCGCCGTAATTCTTCGTCACCCCCTGACACGTGTGCAAGTCCGACAATTTGCCCGTATTAGGGAAAACGAAATGAATGCTAATCTATTAAAAATATTTCATTTATGGTTTCGTAAGGTTAATATATGTTGTAGTCACCGAATATTGTTCGAATTTAGTGTGTTCTTTTTCGTGACGAGCTCTGATCAATCAAAAGAGTTGCGTGCGAACTTACCATCCTATCTTTTATGTGGCGCAATTTTGCTCGGATTGTTAATGAAAAAAATGTTCGGTGTACTTAACTGGTTCTTTTTGTCTCGTAGAAAATCCAATTAAAAAGATTCATTCCTAATCTATTTTTCAATGATTGAGCAATCTTGCTTTAATTAGAAAATCAAATCAATTATGTTTAAATAGTGTGCGAAACTCAACCCGCACTTATCATTGTTATTGTTTTTGATCTGACAGTTCACTAAATGGAAGTTAGGTAAACGCAGGTTATCCCTTTTTGCCTCTAATGTCGTCATAAAAAGACTTGGTGTAAGATAATGATAAGCCACATGTTTAAAATATTGCGCTCTGGTGGCGAGCTAGGTTAAGATGTTGACATCGAAGGTTGTGAGTTTGGTCCTGGCTGTCCACAAAATATATACGAAGTATGGTACGAGTTAAATCTACTGTGGCTGAAAGTCCTTTCGTTGTGGTGTGGAAGTTAGGAAATGGGGGTATTAGCTCAGGTGCTGTCCACGTCGTCTGAACAGGGTCAAAATTACTTGGCATTCCTACTGTGGCGGTTAAAAGATTAAACCCTGAAAAACGGGACATGGTGCTTGGCTATGGTTGGATGATGTGTGTGTTCATAGTGTTCAGAAATTCATTTTTTTTGTTCCATGTAAGCAATAAGATGTTTTTGTGTATTGTGCTATTATCTGGTGGAGATTTTGGCAACTTCTAAAGCCTCTATCTCGAAACAATAGCTAGGAATAGTTTAGAGTGTAACTGTTACCTTCAGAAAAATTGTGGCTTATTATTATGCTGCTCAAAGTCCTTCTTAATATGTGAATGTGTGTGTATGTAATATTTTCAGTGACACGTCGACATTTTCTGGACTAGAGATTATAAACTTAAGGGTTATTCTCACTGCATACGATTCTACCAAATCTGTTGGACAAGCGGATGAAGTGGGAATGGTCCTTTTCACTCACTGGCGTAACTGCACTGTAGCAAATGAGTCCAGTTACCAGAACTAAAGTTTGGGCTTGGATAGCCTCTCTCTATAGGCTTTATCTTTGGAAACATCAATGTTATAATTCTTACGCTTTTATTTATTTTTTTATATACATATAAGTTTCCCTGATGTAGGATCATTCAAATATTACGTAAAGTAAACTTTTAATGAACGTAAAGATATGCAAATCTCTACCCTCCCTATGCGTACAAAAGTTTTTATATAAAAATGTTTCTCCTAAATTTTATTGTTTCGCATTGAACTAAGGAATTATAAACCCATTCTTCCTCAACAAGAACGTTTTGACAGTTTTTTTTCTTCTATTTTTTTACCAATTTAATGTATGACTTATATTGATTACTTTTTTGTGCTTTGTAACGCTTAATTTACATTTTTTAAAAGATAAAAATTGGAATTCCTTTTTTAAAATCACGTTTTAAACATTCTAATTACTTTCCTATCAATTCTCGAACGTCAAAAATATGAAACATCAAGTGAAACTAGTTTTTCCACTTTTTTTTTTCTTCGTTCTTAAAGTCGTGTAGTATGAAATAAACAAGAAAGAATGAAAAACAAAAACAACTACTGCGTTGTATCCTTCACCCCATTTTCGCCAAGTGGCTACGAAATCTCAAACTACTTCATCGGCATCGTAATTAAGTTCAAACTACAAAAGTATGGTTTTGAAACAAATAATCATTAATAATTACCCTTCGTAAAGCCTCTCACTTATCTCTTTAATATTTTTTTTTAAAGTCTCACCATCACCCGTAAACCTTTTAATCCATTTGGTTTCTCTCCATCATCGCCAAACCAAGGCCAAGAGAAGTGAGAGTTGTGTTGTTTTCCTCCTGATTTTTATGATTTATTTTACATGTATGTTCCGCCGGAGGAAGAAAGAGAGAGTTTTATACTACTAACCTATATTCGAAATACTGTGTCTGGGTTAAAGAATATAGGTCAGTAGTGGCGGGCGCCTTTTTGTTCTATTCGATTTCGAAAACTTTTTTTTTCTATCCTCGCGGCATTAAAAGTGAGAGTGTCATATTTATTGATTTCTTTTTTGTGCCTTCTAGTCATCACATGATTCTTTTTATCAAACTGTTGATTATCTCTCTCTTGTCAAGGAAGATATTAGGCCTAACATTTCTACAACACTCCATTAGGACTGTATTTAAAAACACTGTCTGCGCATTTCGCGAGTACAAAATACACTTTTATATCATACCTAGCGTGAGGATTACTTTTGTACTTAAATCATAACTGGTCTACTTCAAACTATTTTCATTTTAAAACGTTGATACGGGAAAATAAAAATGGCTGCGTTATGTGGCTTTTTGCGCATTAAAAACAACATAGAAAGCAGAGTTCTACCCTAGGAATAAAAAAGTGCAGGACACTTCCCTCTCTGTAAAGGGTGCTTCAAGTTTTGAAAGGGTTAACATCATAAACAATATATCAAAATGTGTAATATTATGTAATAATTGAATATTGTTCTCAACAATTTTTAAATTATCCTCGAATACTATTTTATGAGTTATCATTATCAAAATCAGAGAAAAATTTGTAGTTTTTAGAAAATGATTAAAGGCACGCTAAACGGTAATCTCTGTGCATATTTTTTTCTTTTTTAAAAAAAATAATAAAGCAAACTAGCAAAAAATTATTAATTGATTGACAAGTTGAATGTTTTTTCTATAATTTAAACTGAAAATTATGAGAAAATCTGCATTTCAAGATGCTGTTTTTTTTATTTTAAAAAAAGGGGTATTTATTTAAAGAAATAGTTTAAAATTTGAAAATCACTTAAAGAATATATTAATAGTCCCCCCCCCCGAAAAAGATACCTAAAAATATTTAACCAGTTGAGAAATATCCTAACAAGGTAAATATTTTGTAGTAATCAGAATTAAACCCATAAACACAGATAATTTTACTTCTGTGTAATTATTATTTGAATACATTACTTTAACAGAAAGGGCGCTTTTATTGGGATTAAAGGGCAAGCGGGGCAAAATTGTTCCAACTAAATATTTAACGTACAGCTGACTATTTAACGTTACTTAAACTATCACTTAAGATGATTACCTAACAAAATGTATGTAAATAAATGTTTAAAGTATAAGTAATTATTTAACTCTAACCTAAGTTATTATTTAATACAACCAAACAAAATGAATCTAAAGTAATACCTTACTTTTAAGTAACTATTCAACACTGCTTAAACTATCACTTAATACTAGAAAGAGTGAAACTTAGTATGTACCTATATTGCCCAAAAGCAGTCAAAATGACTGGATTGGGAAAAAATAACTAATGTGTAAAGAAATTTGTCTTAAATTAATTTTTAATATTTTTTTAATATTATTTGCAGTTATATAACAGGTTATTAGTAAATATTAATAATAGAAAAAAATAATTTGTTGTACAAAAAGTCACGAAATTCTAAGAAATTGTGTCATTATATACATCATTGTTTTTCTAATTGAAATTAAAAAGCAGTCAAAACGACTTCCTTGGGCAATCTAGTGTTAAGACAACCTAACAAAATGTATCAAAATAAATGCTTAAAGTATAACTAATTATTTAGCGCTAACTTAAATTATTAAATACAGCCTAACAAAATGAATTAAAATTGACGACTACAGTGTTGCCAATTTAGATAAAGAAATACCAGCGTTTTCGGTACCACGTAGAAGAAAAAAAATATATAGATAACGGTGCAGGGCTCGAAAAACAGCTCGTCCGCCCGTCCTCGGCGGTCAAAAATTCCCCGTGGACAGCGAATTTCACGAATCCGACGTCCGCGCGGACGGCCATTTTACCGTTAATGTTCGTGATATATTTTCAATTTTTGTTATCTTACAAGAGTCTTACAAGTTACAAGGCAGCAAAATGACCCACAATACAGCAACATACTGCGCATGTTGGAATTGATGTTTTCTCTGTCTGGGAGTACTGCAGCGGTTGAAATTGGCTTTTCAGCAATGAACTTACAAAAAAACACATTACGTATTGTCAGGGGTCTGTCCAGACATTTTGTGAAAGGTCCGTTTTTCGTGAAATTGTGAAAAAATTACTCACATTCTTTCAACCAGGGTCCGCTTTTATGAATTTGTGCAAATAGGGTCCGTTATTGCAAAAAAAAAAAAAAATTTTTTTAAGGAGTTTTTAAATTGTAAAGACATACAAGATTATGCTCAACACTGTAAAATTATAATTAAAAAAATTAAATTTTAAAAAATAAACAACAATTGCTGCTTCTAAATTAGAGATGCAACATACAAATATTTGGTATTTAGCCTATACTGCTGAACGCAGAATATTAATTTCGGACGAATAATGGAAGAATCGTCTGCCGAAGACAAAACTTAATTCGTTTACATCCATCTTTCTTGTTTTCTGCCCTGGAAAGGGTTTATTCGATTAACAAAATAATAATGAAGATAAACAAATTTGTGAAGGGTCCGATTAAAAGAAAAATCATTTTGTGAAGGGTCCGTTTTTAAGTTAAAATATTTTGTGAAGGGTCCGTTTTTATGAAAAGATATTTTGTGAAGGGTTCGTTAACGGACCCAAATTTCTTCTAAACAGACCCCTGACTGTTCTTAAACAAGAAGCGTTGAACGCATTATGAACATCTACCTAAATGGAAAATCTTTTCAGATTTCTGTGCAGAAACCTCTGTAAATCATTGGCTTGATTGTGGAACTGGCAAACGTCATATTTGAATCATTTAAAAAGTACCATCGGATAAATTGACATTCCAGATAACTTGACTTTTGTCATTTAAATTATTTCATAAAAGAAATACTAGGTTACTATTAGCAACCTAGTATTTCTTTTATTACTGTATAATGTAATCCTAGTATTTGTAATCCTTGTAACTACTAATTCATTGCGCAATTTATTTAAATGTTTGTAATAAATAAGAGAAAATTATATTTTTATTTAGGTATTTAGAAGCGACGGGTTAGTTTCAAAGGAGGACGGGTAAAATTTCTGAATTTTTTCGAGTCCTGTAACGGTGCCTATCTGAGAAAGTGTGATTGTTTTGAATTTAAGACTGAATTAATGGATTTCCGTGTATTTAGCATCTCTCTGATAGTAAAATGGGCAAAAATAAACTTAGCCATTCGCATTTCTCCAAAATCAGTAAAAATTCCCATCAAAGACCTAGTTCTTTATCCCACCATTACACATAATAATAACTCCTGTTTGAAAACGTGTGACTATTTTGTATTTAAGACTCCATGGATTCCATGTATCTCTCAGGTTGCTGAAAAGACGTATTTTTAGTGGCCACTTTCTCTTTCCTTTTGTTGTAGAGGAAAGAGAAAGGGACATTGTTTCCGTTAGTAGATCAATGGGATATGGATTGAGGCCATTGCCACAGACAATGCATGGCATTTTTTAGAATGCAATTTGGGTAATGGTCTTTTACTTCTTATCGCTTCACATTTTTTTGTTAAATAGGGAACTGGAGAATTTGCAATGGTCGACCTTAACGCAACGCGGAATTGTTTAGAAATAATCTCCTCTAGGAAGATCTTCTAATTGTATTTTTCTTTCAGGCTAATGATTTTCTTATTTAGATTTCGAATGCTTCTTCCTGAAGAAATCATCCAATGTTTCCTTTTTCTGTTGTTTTAAATAGACACGCTTTAAAAAAAAAAAAGAAGCTGATTTACCAATCGGGCTTTTACTTTCGCCAGAAATCATCCATGAATTCTTTCTTATTCGTTTGCTGAGGAGAATTTTTTGGCGCTTATTGGTTCATGTGCTGGCGATTGCTTTTCCTAGATGTCGCCAACACGAACCGAAGTCCCCATAGCCGATAAGTTCGAATCTTATTATCGCGATGTATTGTCAAAGAATATCGATATTTAACAATGTATCTTGATATTTTTCCAAATTATTTTACTTTTACACTGGTCAAAATTTTGGGGTTATTTCCGTATCCTGATCTGTCGCGCCAGCTACAATCGCCAAGGTGCTAAATAGATTTTAAACTTGCAAATTTATTTAAACAAAAAAAAAAAAGAAAAGAATGTGGATGTTTGCCCGGGAGTGGTTACGAGTTATACCTTTTGAGTTGGTCCCTTTCTGTGATGTTTTTTTATTTTATTTTTTAGTTTCTCGCGGGCCGCTGCTCAAAAATTACTAAGTCTTGGCGATTTATCTGCCACAGATCACGATACGGAAATCTCCTCAAAATGTTTGTTACCCAGATTTAATGTGTCAACTTTCACTATAACTTACTATCCAATAATTATCGTTATATATACACATGTTTGTAAAAATGATAACACCGTGAAGAAATTATGCAAATTGAACCAAACTGATACGAAATGTAAAGTGAGAATAAGGCATGCAAATTACAAAGCGATTGCGCATATGTTTATTTGTACCACTGTCAGTGATATGTGGAATAAATTTCATTAATTTCTGGCAATTCCTTCATAAATTTGCAATTTTCACAAGCATTAGTGTAAAATATTCGCCATTTGATCCTTTTGATTTGATATGTAATTTATAATGATCGTAATTTCGTAATCAGAGCCGGTCCCAGCTGCTTTTCAAGTGTAAGTAAAAATATTTTTGGCTCTCAAAAAAAAACTTTATTAATGATATCATTATCATTAATAAAACTTATTAATGATAAACTTTATTAATGTACAGTGTAAAATAAATTTTAAAAATAAGTCAAATTATACAATTTTATTATTTTTCTTTATATGCATGCGATACAAATTACTTAATTCACTTTTATTTCAAATTCTATAGAGCGAAATAATGGAATTCTGAAATAATCAAGAGATAAATACGTCCATGAAATGAAAACATTTCTCTTAAAAACAAAAGTAATTTAGTATCAATAATTTTAGGAGGGGAAATTGAGATATGGAAGGAAATATGTTTTATACAATTCAAGCCAATCCCTTATAGAAATTTAAAAGAAATGAATTTCATTACTATTTTATTTATTTTGTTAGTTGTAACTTTGCATAACATTCTCAGACTAATGAAGTAGCCAAACAAAACTGCACTCAAAATGTTAATCGCTCCGGAAAATGTTGTTTTTGTTACATTAAAATCGAAAAGAGTTAAAAGATTTAATTATTAATCGATGATGCTTTATCCAGGTCATCTGAAGTCTTTAGTTACCTGGAATTTAAATGCCAGATTCATAAAATCAAAATTTTTTTTTTGAGAAATATATCCGACGTTTTAAATTATCGTCTGCATTTTCAAGTTTTCAGTCACGCAGAAAATGTAGTTATATTTATTTATTTTTTTAATTTCGTCTTACCACACCTCTTTAAGCAACCACTTACCGGACCAGCCCCTGATGGTATTCGATAATTATGTTTATCAATCATTGCCAGGATATTATTTGATTTGATCTGTATTGTTATCGTCTATGATCGCATTACTGTCGTTTTTGATGTGATGCGTATTTATCAGCAGCCGGTGACCTGCCTAAATCTGGCTTGTTCTTAACTTGTTGGCGACTATTTGCAACTATTTTCGGCTATGGCGAATTTTTTTTTTTTTTTTTTTTTTGCCTGAAAAGACTAAAAGAGCAACTATTTTCAGAAAAATTGGGAGACTTTCCTGTACTTCTAGCGATGTTTTTTAGCATAAATCGGGCCGGCAACCTGAGGCTTTCGGGAGCTTCTGAACACAATGAATTTTTTTTTATTTAAAAAAAATAATAAATTGCAAATTTGAGTCATCACTTTTTAATGCGCTCAATGTGCACAGATTTCATTGTAAGTCTATTTTGTTTCTCGATCGCCTTTTCAACCGTTATTGCTACGAAATTCTGCGTGATTTTAAAAAATCCAATTTTTAATACGATATTACGATGCTTGAATTTTGAATTTGAGTAATCAATTTTCACAAATATGTATGTATATATTTAATACAATTATTATATATTTAATATAATTATTGTTAAATCAATTATTGATATAAGGGAAAATTTGTTAGAAAAAGTATGTTTTTTTTTATAAATATTTTTTTTAAATTAAAAAAATAAAAATTTTTGAAGTTTTTAATTTTTAGAAAATATGACATTTTTTTTGATATAAACATTTAGTGCTAGAACACAAATGTTAATATAAAAATTATCATATTTGCCACCAACTTGACTAAATGGATTATGATATAATGACAATTAAGCCATGTGAAAAAGGTCCAGGGCTTGCAAGGTGCTTATACGGGTTCGTAACGTACCTATAGTGTGGCCAAAAAAAGAGATCATTAATATCGCTTCTTAAATACCACGGTGGCATATGTTACTAAATATGTTTAGTATCGGAAAAAATTAATTGTAACTGAATTATTTTTTTAGTGTAATACATCAGCATATTATAAAAATTAACAGCCACAGCTCACGTGTAATATTTTGATATTAAGAAACATTTGAAATTTGGCAGAATTTGCTTTATTTAATTAAATTAAATTACAGTAGTTTTCAACTTTATTTTCGCTGAATGTCAACTATTTGCATCTTTAAATTATATCTTTATTTTGCAATTAAAATTTGTTTTGTACTTGTTTTTAAGAAAGTTTTTTTTTTTTTTTTTTTTTTTTTTTTTTTTTTTTTTTTTTTTTTTTTTTTGCATCGTGAATTAGTAAAGCAAAATTTTTAAAATTCAAGGTTAGAATTTCGGTGTCTATTTAAAATTGATTGCGCTCTCCCATAGTATTGAGAATCAAGTTAACTGGCTCGGAAAAAAATAAAATAAATAAAAATAAAAATCCTACCCCCCAATAAAATCGATGAATTTTGTCACTCCATTAATTTTTGTTCTTTAAATAAAGGGCGGGGATCCGTCAGAATATTGGTACTATGTTCCCAATAGTTAAGTCTGAAGGGGTGGAACGTTTGACCTCTTAAAATTAATTTTACTTTTTGAGCACTTTTTTCACAATTAATTTTAATTAATAATTAACTTGCTAGAGTTTAGAATATTTGTTAATCCTATCTCGTCGTTTGACTAATAAGTCCCGCCATTTTTTTTCCTTCTTTTTTTTAAAATATGGTATAAATAATAAAAGGTAATGGGAGAAATGTTTAGCTTTCAGCCTACTGCATTGATAATGATAACTACCACGTGATATAAATGGCAATGTGTAAACTGTTGTCGTCTGGTTAATTCTGGTACTTTTTCTCTAATCAAAACTTTAACGCCAGTTTTTAATTAAGCTGTTTTATCTTATTTTGGTATTTAAATAATTCGGTCACAATTTTTTTATTTTAAAGAAATGAAGAATAAAAAAAGACAAATGTTCCTTTAAATTACTATATCGCAATCGATTTCCTTCTAATGTTTTAAATGGTGAAATACAGAAATAATTTAAATTCCTAATTTACATATTACATCCGTTACTGTTGTAAAAATCTTAAGATTTCTTTTTTTTACCCTTGAGTAGTTAGAAGAAGAAAAGAGAAAAAAAAAATACTTTGTTGTAATCAGTCAGAAAATATTCCTAAAATTAAGTCTGCACTTCCATTTGCAACTACCTTCTGCAGATTTAATTTAAAAACATTTTGACTTAACTGCATTGTTTTCGTCGAAAACAAAAACAAAATTGCATTATTCTCTAACATTGAAAAAAAATTGAAAGAATGCAATAAAATAGAGAAAAAAAATGAGGCTACACGACACTTGTCAAGTGGGTCATTGCGAAAAAATGTAAAGGAAATAAATAAAAAAGAATATATTTTAAAAAAAAGTGTTCGTTTCGTGTTCAGTGAAAGTGGAAGGAAGGAAAAAACAACTAAACTTGGGATAAAGTCTGAATGGCTTAATAGGCTTAACAAAGAAAGTTCTTTTTTTCTATTCTTCTTTACGGCAATTTTTTCCGTTTATTATTCTATCTTGTTTGGTGCTTCAACTGCGTGTTGTGTTATACACTGTTCCAGAGAATTGTTTTCGAATTTTTATTTATTCGTTTTTTTAAATGCAAAAAAAAAAACTACTAACCTACTTTTGGATTTAACATCTCGACCTTGGCTTCATTTGGCTCTTGATTAACCACAGAGAATGGGCAATAGATTATTCTTTGTGTCGCATAAATATTTATTTTTATTTATTCGTACCAAAAATATTTCCTTTACTTTAAGTTCTACTTTGCTTCCGAAAAATACAATTTTGCACTTGTTTCTATTAAACAGTTTCAAGTAATTTTATAAAAATGTAATAATATTAATTTTAAAAATATTTCATTTACAATAAGTTCTGCTTTTCTTCCGATTTACAATTTTGTACTGGTTTCTATTAAACAGTTCAAATAATTGTATAAAATGTAATAATATTAATTTTAAAAATATTTCCTTTACATTAAGTTCTGCTTTGCTTCCGAAAAATACAATTTTGCCCTTGTTTATATATTAAACATTTCAAATAATTTTATAAAAATTTAATAATATAAATTTTAAAAATATTTCATTTACATTATGTTCTGCTTTGTTTCCGAAAAATACAATTTTGCACTAGTTTCTATTAAACTATTCAAATAATTTTTTAAACATTTAATAATATTAATTTTAAAAATGTTTCATGAGCATTAAGTACTGCGTTGTTTTCAAAAAATACAATTTTGCACTTGTTTCTATTAAACTATTCAAATAATTTTATAAAAATGTAATTATATTAATTTTAAAAATATTTCATTTGCACTCGTTTTTATTAAACAATTCAAATAATTTTATAAAAATTGAATTATAGTATTAATTTAAAAAATATTTCATGCACATTAAGTTTTGATTTTGCTTCCGAAAAATACAATTTTGCACTTGTTTCTATTAAACAGTCCAGATAATTGTATTAATAATTTAATCCGGAATATTAATTTTAAAAATATTTCGTATAACCAGTTAAAAAATATTTCGAAGTTCAGTTTTGTGCAAATGAACTATTTACACACAGCTGACCTTGCACAGCGTCTAAAATACACATTCTTGTCTTTAACGTTTTGAAAGACCAAAATAACTACATTAGAAAATTAAATTTAACCGTGATTAAACTCAAAAACTAATCACTCATTTTAAGTCTATAAAAGTGAAAAAAAAAACAGTCATAACAAATTAAAGCTATATACTCGAAATTCCAATTATCCGAACTCATCATCATCGCTAATTATTCTTTCCTTTATGGCGCCATCTTGAATACTCTGGACAAATACCTATTAACATTGAATTTTTTTCTCTCGTTAAAATGATGAAAGCTTATTACTGTTGCAGTTCAGTTGAACTAATTACACTCATCTTTTTTCTTGTTAAAATTGCTTCATAACATTAAAGTTGTATTATCTAATTGAAAGACTAAACACTAACACGTGTGTATGTTCTAAATACAAACGCAAATACTACTGAAAAATCTCAGTACTGGACATAACTAGAACAGAGCACATTGAGAGCAATTGAACATTTGTAATTTGGAAGTGCTGTAATTCGTTAATACTTAGGTTTTTAGCAGCTGTGGTTCAGGGTATAGAGCGTTCGCCTCTCAATGAGGTGCCCCAGGCTCGAAATCCGACCACAGCGATGACGTAAAATATCCTCTGTGGTTTCGTGGTTTTCCTCTCCATGAAACGTAAATTCAGCTTTGTTCCGTCCTTAAGTCCTCCACGAAGACTAGTTTGCTCTAATGCATGATCCAGTTGTTCCCTTGTCTTCTGGATTGAGTTCAAAATTACTAGACTACGGAATTGAACATAGATAGTCGTAAACTCAGGATTGGGTCGGCTGTCGAAGGGCAGCATTAAAATATATTTGGCACTTCCTTGTTCTGCGTAGCGTATTTACTGCAGAACAATCTCACTCGTCTGCAGAGTTGGTGCTGAACATCCGCACGTGCAGGGTCTTACGTAAAGCAGCTAGAAGTCCGCTATATTTTTTCAGAAAAATTAATAACGGGAACAATTTTTTAAAGTTTTTTCCAACCCTAATGGGATGTATATGTCTTTTATAGTATATTGTATGTTTAAGATAAAAGATATGAAAAATTAGCTATATCAGAAATAATGATTATATGAGACTCTTTTAAAAGTCTTGAGAACTTTTTTTACTGAATATTTACAGCCACCCTACTATTAACGTTTGAAGCTTACGGAAAAATCACAGATTAAGGTCTCGGTTTGATAAATGAGTTAAAAAGCTAATTTTAGATCTTGGTTAGAAAAGTTGAAAAAAAAAATGATTTCATTGAAAATGCATTGAAGTTTAAGTATGAAGTAGTTTATGAACCGTATGTAGTAACTCTAATTTCTAAAATTTTCGAAGAATTTATTTTATTTCCTTCTTAAATTTAACAAATTTAGTCGAAATGTTTTAGAAAAATTTCATATCGTGGTAATCATAACTTGTAAAAGAAAATAAATGTTATGAACCTATTAATAGCATTACGGTTATAGTTTAAAAATTTTTATATTGTGTTTAATCGAATCCGTCTGGGAAAAAAATAACTAGTACTAAATATTTTAATCTAATATCAATTAATATTCTTTCGGATTTCTTTTTTTCACTTTCACTTTAATGAAACAAACGTGGGTCAGTGGAGTAAAAGTGACCTCTTCTGATTGGCCAGTGCCTAAATTTAAATATTGGCTTTTTGACTTTCTCCTGCTAGTGGGTCAGAAATGAAATGTCAACATCTTGCATAAGTTAATAAGACCTACCGAAGTTCTCTAGGTAAGTGTGTCACTGTCACAAACGCAAGTGGGTCACTCTATTCAGTTCAAGATCAATCGAAAGTGAGAGTTCCACAAAACACGTGATCGTCTTCCGAAAGGGGAAAATGTCGAAAAACAACGCGTAAGCTCACAGGAAAAGGGGAGGAACTATATGCAGCAGGACGCATGCGAAATCTTTTTGGCGGGATAAGAGAACGGAGTAAAAAGGCTCAGTATGTGTTATTCAGGAAAAGTAGGTCACCTACTTAGCTGTGGGAATGGTTGAGTGATGCTGGCTGGCAGTAGAGGTAGAAAGAAGCGAACTGCGCATGCGTGCTACGTTCGGATCACCTTGAGCCAGAATCTCGATGCAGAATAAACACGATTTATCTTTGAATTGAAAATGGCTACCGATTAAATCTGGATTCTTTTATTTTGTTTACTCCGTGTAGTTTTTCTTTTTCCTCTACCCCTTCCGTTAATTTCTGCATTAAAACATTCCCAAATTTTATAGCAATTAGTTTCCTTTTCTTTATAAATATCTAATTCAGGCACTGTCATTCTTTTTTAAATTTCATAAAGAACATTTTATTTTTTATTAAATTATTTATTTTGATAATGAGCTAATTTATTTTATTTACTGTTAAATATACCTTCAAAATTTTATTACGATTAATTTCCTTGTTTTACAAAAAGGAACATATCACATTCTGACATGTTTTCTTTATATACCGAAAAACTTAAATAGTTTATTACATTTTATTAAATTAGTTGTTATAATATTAAATGTAGTCATGATGTAAAATTTTCATCATATTTTATACTGAAATTAGCTGTCGATTAATTTAATATTGTTTGATATGTAAAAATTTCAATTATATTTTTCTCTTCTCTCTTATAATACTCTAAAGAATTTTTTTACACTTCAAACCATTGTACTGCAAAAAAATTACTTTTCAGAAGAAGATTTTTTATTTAACTCCCTCCTTAAATAATAATTTTTAACAACTTTAAAAATGTTTTTTTCTTATTATTTTGAAGTCTGATTTTGAAATAGTTTATGTAAAATAAATAATAATAAAATATTGGTGGATAATTAGATGACTGTTCAACCAAATATAGTTCTCGATAAAAGTTCAGCCATTAACTTAATTATTGCTGGTTAATTATTGACTTCCAGAGTATAAAATTGAATAATCGAAGCACTAAATAAACAATTTATTCGGATCAACATTTCAGTACTTAAAAAGCTGTAATTTAAGAAATGGAAATTAATATTAAATGCTTTTTATAGCCTATTGTATGGACTTTTATTATATGCTTGCTGCATATTTTTCCTTTTTGAAAAAAAAAAAAAATTCTTTTTTAGAATTAAAAATGTTTTAATTGAATATCTATCTACTCTTTAATGTAGAAAAAAAAAATTTCGACTCGAATTTTCACTTAACTAGTATAGGGCAAAATTAATTTTTCCTATCCACCATATGGCGACTTAAAATCACAAATGGTGATTAAAATATCTGCCAGTTGCCTCTATGTTCTTCGAAAAAACACCCAGTGTGCATAGTATTATTTTTTTAATTTTCTAATAAATATAGAATTATCATGGATATGCTAACTAATTTTTATGGTGTAAAATTAAGTGCAAACTTAAACATAATTGTTTATTTATTTAAAATAGCTTTATTTATTTATTACATATGTATATATTTTTTTTCATAACCGTCGTTGAACAGCCGGCCTAATTTTATGGGTTTCTTCCGGAGGACTTTCTAATGGAGCTAACCCACATTTGCGTTACGTGGAGAGGAAGACCACTAAAACCTCCCACGGTTTGCCTGTTGAGGTAACCTCTAAGAACGGCCATTTTACGGAGAGTGGTCGCCCTCAAGAGGTTGAAAAAATTACTTTCTTGTTTCGAATAATTTTTAAACATTTACGATATAAATCTGGTAATGTTTATCACACATTGTGCGAAATACTTAAATAGAAATGCCGAGCATTTGTTAATATCAATATTTTTTTTTACAATTAGCGTTAAAATTTAAAGTTTTAAAAAGTGGCTATTATTTGAAATGTGCTATGCTGGCCTGTGTAGCGACATTTATTAATTTTGCCCTATATTGACTAGTACCTTTTTGAAATAATAATGTAACAATAAATTTTTATCTGTGATTATGTAAAAGAAGGCTTATTATTATTTTTTTTGATAGTAAGTAAAAACATATGAATTTATTATTACATTGTTCTACATGCTTTAAACTAAATTTAAAGTGTTTTATAGAGCTGTGCATATGACCGATAATATAAGAATTCTGAAAACAGTCACTTTTACAACTGTTTCAATTTCTAACTGATATGTTTAAAATTTTACAGGGCTGTATGTAAGATTTAGAAATGAATGTTGTTTTTTTTAAATAATAAACAAAAATGTCCCCAAAGTCAATAATAATATTTAATTTTTTTAAAATATCCTGCGAGGCCGAGATAGCCTGGTCGATAAAGCGCTGGGCCCATGTCCAAGAGTTTGCAGTTTCGATCCCCGCCTGCCGAAGACTTCCCGTGTAGTAAATGGTGAGAGATGCACGTTAAATCTGTCGAGTCGCAAAGTCCACCATGGTCCCATAACAAGTCAATACCTCTGGGGGTACTGATCCAGGAATTTCCTTGTCTTCTGGATTGGGTTCAAAATTACAAGGCTGCGGAGTTGAACATTAGTAGTCGTAAACCCAAAAATTGAGTCGGCTGTTCAACGACGGATGTAAGATATAAAAAATAAAATACCCTACGCACAGCCAAATATCCCTATGAGCCATAAAACCTAAACTATTTACGTACGTCAGTGTTTCCCAAACTTATAACTTTTGTGTACCCTTTCTAAATTTTTCGTAACGCTGTGTACCACTAATTAAAAAATTAATGTATTTTTTACTATGTTTTTTACTAAGTTAAAAATCACAACTGGCTGTATGCACCACTAATTATTAATTGTTAACTCTGCAAAAAATAGCCAATAGAAAAGTACGTAATCGGAGGATTATGAGGACGGGTTCATGGCTAGCTTTGTTTTTGAATAAAATTTTTTGAAATTTTCGTTTGTTGTAAGATATTTCGCATAAGAACGCGTACCCCCGCTAAACTGTTCCCGTACCCCTGGGGGTACGCGTACCACACTTTGGGAAACACTGACGTACGTCATGTTCGAAATAACTTCGTGTAAATTTAACCAATTTCTTTTCAAACAAGCGTTATTATAAAATGGGCTAAAATAGATTATTATAGTTTGTAAAAATTATCTCATATTTAGCTTGAAGAAATAAATAAATGAAATTCGGAAAAATGTCTATACACCATTTTTTAAAAAACTTCTTTTAATGTAACAGAAATTACAAACTGTGTAATTAGTGTTACATTTGAAGAACTAAATTTTTTTGCGAAAGATAGAAATATCAACTAAAGAGACAAAAAAAAAGAAGAAAAAAAAAGGTATCATTATTTGTTAATATGTAATGATAATTTGTAAGTTGTTAATGTATTTGAAGAAAAAAATAAAAAAATGTTAATACGTCAAATTGTCAATTGTATTATGTTTTAAAGAAATGAAAAGAAAAATTATTGAATTATGAAATGTCAAATAAAAAATACCCATGTCAGTATACGTTAATATGTAAAGATAATTTTTTAATTCTGTTACAATTGACGAAATAAACAATGTGAATTTAAAATTTTTTATCAGTTCTTTTTCTTTTAACATTTTAATCCAAACTATCAGTTGACTACGAACGCGATTTAAAAAAAACTGCCTTCAAATTATTTTTGAAGGGCACAGGATTCTTCCGTCAAAATAATCTGAAACGTGCAGGGAATGCGAGACGTGATTGGAGTACCATATTGACAGATGGGGGTGGGGTAGATAGAGGAGAGGGTGTGAGAAGGGGTTCACCACCTGAACGGGAAGAGAGAAGCAGCATCTTTTTCCACAGTCAACAGTTAAAAGAGAGAAACGGGGGAAGCCCAAAACATGACCTTGAAATCGCAGATGGAAAAAAAAAGGACCACCTTTGTCACGTGGTCGGGCAGGGGTGGTGAGGAAGTGGATTTGCGGAAGTAATAGCTGCAGCCTCTTCTTGCTCCGCAGATGATAAATTTAAGAGAGGAAGGGATAAAAATCGTTTCTTTTTCCTTCTTCTTTTTTTAGTAATGCTACAAAAAAATTTAATTTGCAAATACAAGATCGTTACAAATCGTTATATTCTGTTGGTGGAACGTAAAGTTTATGTTTGGAAGTAATTAACAAACTTGTAAGAATGCTTTATTAAAGCTTCTCCCTAATTGTGTTTTGCTGAACCCTGAGGACGGGGTCACAGGGGGTTTCCGTGACTTAAATTTTTTTTTTCTAAATCAGTAATAATTTTTGGAACTTGTTATTATATTTATATCAGAACAATAGTTTCTTTGATAGGTTAGGTCGGTTTTGTGAAATTTTTTTAGTAAAATGTCGGGGGGAAAAAAATTTAAAATTTATCAAAAATTTCGTCACTATTTTCGTCCCGTCGAGCTTTTCCAATTCGAAATAAAATGACCAAATTCAAGAATAACGAATTTATATATCTCCTCGTTTATAACAGTTCTTTTTCGAAAACTGTAATTCAGCTTATTTCATATTTTCTGTTAATATATCGACCAAGAAAAAAAAAAGGACTAGATTAGACTATTTCGAGGTCTGCGAATTCAACTTTTTCACATAAAACCTATTATTTTATAAGTTTTATTGATAAAACGATTATTGAAAAAAAAAATTCATTCTTCACATTATATATTATCAAAATATACATTTGCTAATAAATTTTATTTATACATTTCATTTAGGGTTCCATCGTAAAAATTGGCTTCTGTTTTATTATAAATGCTGTTAGGGGGGGATGAAAAAATAAATCGTTTAAATTGAATTTGAAGGTTAGTGGGAGCAAAAATCGCTTTTCTGACTTTGAATGTAAGTGAAAAAAGAATTTGAAAAGGCTTCGTTTTAGCTATTACCTTCTTTTTTTTTTCCCCCCTTCAAGTTTATAATTATGACCATGTTTTTTCTTTAAATTTATTTTTTAACTGTAAAATTTTATTTTATTATATAATTTTATTTTCGCCTGATAAAAATAAAATACCAAGCAATATAACCTAAAATTGTTAAAAAAAAAAAAAAATTTGATTACACATCAAGATTTAGTTTATTTAAATCTTAATTATTATTTTCATTTAAATTGTATGAAAACCTGAGTTATTTAATAATAATGGAAGCAATATTGAAATTCAGTAAGATTTGAATAAATTTGTTTTGTTATTAAAAATTAAATATTATTTTAGGAATGAATAAAATGAACTCAAATTAAGATTATATTAAGACTTTTAACTAAAACAAAATGTCACAATTCGAAGAGTGCCCTAATAATTTTTTTTTTTTTTTTTTTTTTTTTTTTTTTTTTTTTNCTTTTTTTTTTTTTTTTTTTTAAGTCTGATTATTTGGTTTCTAAAGTATAAAAATCATGTTTTACTTAAAACATAAAAACTTACAGTGTTTACTTTGATTGTAAACTATTCACAACGGTTCATGTTTAAACACATGCGTTCTCTAGTGCACTTTAATTAATTATTGAATAAATTAAATTTAATTAAAAATTTTAATTTCATAAATATTTTATTATGTCTTCATTATTTATAACTTAGTGAATTCCTATCAAACTTTATAAATAATTTAGATAGATCAACGTTAACTTAAATCAGTTAAGAGGCCAGATAATTTAGTGTTACATTCCCAAATCGCTGCTCTCAGCAACAAAAATTTGTTAAGAACAAAGAAACATCCAGCTAACTAATATCAAAAATAAAAAATGCTATCCAAGATTCAAATTAAAATTCGACGCGATTGCATCGATTGCTCATATATGCAGTCATAATATAAATATTTTCCCCAACCGATATTCAAATAGGAAATGAAAATAAAACAGAAATTCAAATTCAAATATGTATTCACCTGTTCAATTCTGTTGAAATTTGATATTGTATAAATATAATCATAACCCAATTTTCACTTGCGTGTTTATGAGGAGAAATTGCAATATGAATGAGAAATAAAAAATCATAATCAATCGAAACATCTGTGCACCTACCTATATGTGCATGAAATGTGTTGCTGATGTATTCATTTTTAGTTACACCAATGAATGTTTTCATTCGCAGTTTCATATTATTTACGAAACATATAAAATGATTATCGAAATTCAAAATTAAGTAGATAACAATTGCCACTTTATCGCGATGTTTTTTTTTTTTTTTTTTTTTTTGCAGCAGGTTTTAGTTTAGCCGGATTTAGGTTTTCCCAAAATCATCTCCATGTAAACATTAAAATAACCCTTAATCAACGTAAAACCTAACGATTGAGTTAATAAAAATTTTAAGTTTTCCTATAGAATCCATGGAAATTAAATTTTGCATTTCCGAAATTTTACAATATTTTATGTTAAGTAAATTTTTTCAGCTGTTACTTCACATTCTAAACTATATAGTTTTGAATAAAAATTTGTTTATAGTTGTGCTTTTAAAAAAAATAAATTAAAACCTGCGTTTTAGACCTAAATATTTTTCAGTTAACAAAATTTCAGCAAATATGAGACTCTAGTGACAGTTTTTTTTTTTTTTTGCCGCCCCCTTGAAGTTTAATATTTTTAAAGAAAAGAAAAAAAGAAACGTCTTTATGGTACACTCGAATGAATTAAAAAAGGAATACTTTTTTGTATTAAAAATATTGTAGTGATTAAACCGCATTAAATTCCTTATCGAAATGTGCGATACTTTTTTTTTTTTTAATTTTATAATTTTCCTCATAGTTTCTATTAATAATTCTTAGAATTTGTTTTTACGAATTTTCTTGTTTTAAACGAAAACCTCTCACGGTTATCCCTTTGCCATCGGTCTAATTTTTCTTGGTTTTTTCCTCTTCATCTAACGCAAATGCAGATTAGTTCTGTTGAAAAGCATTCCAAGTAGACCAGTTTGTCCCTATACTTGATCCAACTGTTTTCTTGTCTTCTGGGTTCGGTTCAAAATTACAAGGCTACTGAGCTAAGCATTGGTAGTAATACCATTGGTAATAATACCTGTAAATACCAAATTAAAAGGGTACAGCCAAATTAAAAACTGGGTTTTAGTTACTGATTGAGGATGGTAGGATTATTTTTATATTATAAGTTACTAATCTAACCTCGTACAAAATACAGTCCCTGGCCGAATTATTCTATGTAAAATCTTTATTATCAGGTGTACAGATTTATTGCTTTTAAGCGGCTGAAACAAGTTTGAACTTGTTTACGTTCGTGTATCAATTAGTTAACATTGTAATGCAATACGTTGAAAATAAATACAAATAGAAAGTATATAAAAAATCTTCTGAATAAAAGTCCATTACATGTATGATTAAATATAAAAGTATTGCCTATAAACTCGTGCAAAACATGTCATTATTGAAAAACTACAGTGATTCTAATAATTTGATCTAATTATTACAATATAATAATATAATACCTGATGTAACAAATATTCTATATTTATATAATATATCGTCTAATTTATCCAATAGTCGAATTTACATCGTATATCGATTAATTTAACCAATTATTACATGAATGTAATATATATATGTATCCGAATACTCTCTCTTATAACAAAATACTTTAAGTTGAATGAAAAATAAAACCTTTAAGCATAATCTCTTCTTTTACTAATCATTAGTTCTAGATCTAGTTGGTTTCCCTATCATCTACACAAATCAATCGACTAAAATGTACTTAGAAAAAATATAAAACATGTTGATAAGCTACCACAGGTTACATATTTGCTGAAGATAATCTCAATTTATCTGGAAAAAATTTTCTACCCTTTATTGATTACAATGTATAAAAAGTTTCAATATCAGAGTATACTTTGTGAGTAAAATAAAAATAAAGAATAGAATAGACATCTTCACGAATGAAAATTGAAATTAAAATAATCGAATAAGTAAAAATTATCATTACTTAAAGTATGTAATGCCATTTTTTTCTCTCCTTTTCTGAGCGTCTATCTATATAAAACCTTTCTAAGAAAACTGATGGGACAAATATTTAAAAATAAATAAACAATAAAATGTCAAACTGTCATGACGTTTTATCTGTACATTGTGGCAACTTGAAGTGTACTCAGTAATTACGGTCAGTTCGCAATACTGGTCACATTAACACCATCATAGGTCAGGGGTGATTGTGCTCCGGCAAAAAGTTCGAATTTCCGGATTTTTCGCTATCCGAAAGTTTCCGGAAATCTAAAGTTTAGAAGTTTCAAGAAATCATCGATCACTTTTATGTATAAAAATTCTTGTATATTTTATTTAAAAATATTAGAACTAGAATTTATGCTTGGCATCTCTTTAATTTGTAAATATTTTTTCTGGTAGAATAATAAATGTGATTACAGATAAAAGTAAACTTGCACATAATTATTCATTTAAATTATGCTGCATATAATTCATTTAGAATATCATGTTTTGAAAATTTCAATGATTTAAATTTATAAAGATATTAAATTTTTTAAGGATTTTAATCAAGAAATTTTCAGGATTTTTGAGTTGGACCCACAATCACCCCTGATAGGTTCTATAACATACAACACACACGTTTTTTCAATTATTTTTTTTGTTATAAAGTTGTTTAATTAAATTTTATTAAAAATTAACTCTTAATTTCACTATAAGTTTTTAAAAATCATTTAAATAAAATAATTAAATGGTATATGTATTGTTAAAAACGAATGTTTTCTAAAAATTAAAAAAATATTACTCCGTTTCGAATTTTTTTTTCTTTTAAAAAAAAATCTGTTAACACAGTAATTACTTAAGGTGCCAATTACACACCTGCCAACTTTTAATCCCCTCCATTATGATTTTTCCCAGTGGTATTAAAATGGAATAAAAATTTCAATTTTAAGCAAAAAAATACGTTGTATTTGTAAAAACTTAAGCTGCCTACCATGATAGTAACGCATATTAATATATATGCTTAATTTTTTTAAGAATAGTGGTGATGAAAATCTTAAAAAAATTTAGTTTATAAAAGAAAAAAATAGTATATATTTACTACCACTTTAAATATGAAAATAAGATTTTACGCCAAATGCGTAAAATTTGGCCGGTATGCAATTACTAAAAAAAAATTGCACCTGAAGCTCTGGATTGGGGGGAGGAGATCTTTAGTAGATCATAACCTAGGCCTTTAGTAGCACCTACTATTTCAATTAATGAAGAATCACTGGCTGTCGAATTTTTTAACGCTCCTCACCCCCCTCTTTCCAAACAGACTAATCCTGCATTTTTAAATAACAAAAAATTGAACGTTTTGTTGCTCTAAATCAGTGGTTACCAACTGGCGGCCCGCCATCTAAAATATATTAGTTGTTATTTTTTTGCGGACAATTTTCGTAAAAAATCTATATGGGTTTATTATACTTTTCTTTCGTAAAAAAAAAACTTATTTCTTCGTTTCTGTGAAATTTGACATACCAACGGTGCAAAAAAATTTATTTCTCAGGTTTTGCATCCAAGAAAATATTTATTGATATTTATAATTCAATTCAATTCTTTTGTTTTGTACAACTTGATAAAAATCTGACAGTAATATTTAATGTTCCTTCAAACATAAAAAGAATCCTATATAAAATTCTGACCAAGTTGCTGCCCGCCATTTGACTGGTGTTTTTAATTGTGGCCCCCGGTCTCATGTAAGTTGGAAACCCCTGCTCTAAATCTTTATTCTTTTGCCTTTTTAAAAAATCAAGTAATAATAAAAGTTATCGAAGTTAACAAAAGATAATCATGATTTCTTTCCATTTATTGTGAGGTAAGTTCGAAGTCGAAGTTTTTATTCAATTAAAAACGATTTTAAAGGAGCAACTCTCTCTCCCATTTGGCAAGAGCACGCAAGCGATGCATGTTGCTGGGTGTGGTATTTGTGTGTCGAGGGCGCCATTTTTTTTTCTTTCTTTTGTTTTTCCAAAACTTAAAACACTCTTTTCTAATCTTTTAGTAGTGGAAAGAGTAGAGTGATGTTTTGGAAGTCTCGCGACCCAATGACAAAGACCCAGTGACCTGCTCCACTTTCACTTTCAGCATGAATTGCGTCGCTCTTTGCAAGGACAACATAGGCTGCAGATATCGATAAGATGATAGCTTGACCGACATTTTTTCTTTTCTTTTTAGTAGTACTACTCACACGTTCTTTTGTTTTTTTTTCGAACTATTATTAATTATTCAATGTGATTAATCATTTTATTGGACTTATGACGCGTTGGAATAATACCTAGCTGATTTTGTAGAATCCCGTTTTAGGTATTTATTCTCTACTGGAATAAAGTAACAAATGATATAGAGTAACACTAAATGATATAAAGTAGTAAATTAGAAATACACGTTGGAATAATACATGTCTTATTTTGTAGATTCCCGTTTTGGTATTGATTCTCTGCTAGGAATAAAGTAACATTAAAATGATATAAAATAGTAAGTTGGAAGTAATAATAATATGAAATTTTATTTGAAATTAAGAGGACGCTATGGTGAATTCTTTTCACCTATAGAAGTAATTAAAAATTTAAAGTGTAAAAAAGGTGAATTCATTGTAAACCTAGAGTTAAAAATTAAGCTGAAGCTCAAAATATCAGGATTAGACTCTTGCGAAGTAATCCTGTCATAATTTGTTTGCATTCCTATATTTTGACAACATTTAAAAACTTCTATTCTAGGATTATCTGCACTTGCTTTTCTCTTAACTTTAAGTTTTAAAATACCAATGGCGACGAAACAGAATTTTCTATCTCCCGTGGGCATCTTTTTAACCCTTTTGACGGAGATGGGAGACCGATGTATATTTTTTTTCTGACACTTTAATTACAATGAAAAAATATATTTTGGTATTTTTTAATTATAAAAAATAGTTTAATGGTTTTTAAAAAAAAAAAAAAAATCTGTTGGATTATCGGAATTATTTATACTAAAATCCGAAAAGAAAAAATTTGGAAAACAATTTGTCTGCATTCATATTCAAAAATATCAATAATTGATTTTGTAAATTAAAGAAATTTCAGTTGATGCATAACTGTTTCTCTTGGATTTAAATAGCTGCAAATAAGTGCAAATTCGAAAAATTATGGCTTGGAAGTTTTTACGTAGAACAGGGTGCGTAGCGTTTTTAAAAAGTGCTTAAAGGTGCTTTTTTTCGATTTTCGTTTTTTTAAAAGCCCTTAAAGGTGCTTTTTTCATTGGGTGTTTTTAAAAAGTGCTTAATTTTCCCTTTTTCAAATTGAGATTTTTTCTTTACCATGTGGATTTTCGCTACGAATTATGCAGAAAGACACTGTTCACATTGATTTCGGCGCATCGTCCGTCCGTAGCGTATGAAAACGTATCAAAAACGTAGCGTATCAAAAATTGTGACAATTGTCAAGTACAAAACGTTTTTTTTTGGACATAATTGTTAAAACCAAGCAAAACCATCAATTGTCCAAAACTTTCCAACCTTGCCTAATTATGATAGTTTTTAAAGTGCTTAAAATATTATTTAAATGCTTAAAAGGTGCTTATTTTTTGTTGATTAATTTGGCTACTCACCATGTAGAAAAATGCATCAGCGATTCGTGCTGTACTTCATAATAACAGATTATTAAAATGCTTCATATGATACTTATTTTGACCTAAATCGATACAATATAATGAAAGAAGTTAGTATGATAAAAATTCTGCTTCCGAAGGTTAATAGTGAAGCAAGAAAGTATTAGTAAAATTACTGAGAAAGTTTCTATATTATGTTTACGTTGAAATAGAGAAATAAATCAACACCTTTTTGTCAGTTTTTAACTAATTGTTATTTAAAACTTGTACTGTTTGTAAGTAAGCTAATATTTTATAGTACAGTACAAAACCCGTTATCCGGAAATCAGAAAACCGGAAAACCAAAAAACCGGAACGAAATTCGATAAATTTTCCCGCGATTTTTTTTAAAAAGATGTTTTTTTCTTCATAAGATTTTAGGTTGTTTCTTTCTTTTTTGAAGGATGTTTACCTTACCATCAGTTTAGAAATAATCATTAGTGTATTACTTCATCGTTTTTTCTTCTTTTTAAGATAATTTCCAAATATATATTTCTTTTTTTAGTTGGGTTTAACGATAAAAAAACGGCTTTTTGTAACGATTCAGAAAACCGGAAAAATCAGTTATCCGGAATAGCGATGGTCCCGATCGTTCCGGATAATCGGTTCCCTACTGTACCTAAACTTATTTATAAATAAAACATATTTATTAATTTTTCCCCTTTTTTTTCCTTTCTGAATGCTGCTATTTTGCTGCCGAATATTCGATATTCGGCTTTTCGGCCAAATCACTATTTTTTGCATTCCTACTTACATAGCATTTTTTTTCCAATTAGTAATTTTAAATGCGGATGGCACATGATTATAATTTTTTTTTCTATTATAATTTTTTCCCCTTTATATAGCTTAGTTTTGAATATTTTTCAATAATGACTGAATTTATTTATAAAAAAAAAACTATTTATTAATGATTTTTTTTTAATTATTATAATTAGTTTTTTTTAAAGTGTTGCTATTCGGCCGAAGAATTTTCGGTATTCAGCTGACGAATATTCGACTTTGCGGCCAAGTCACTTTTCTTTACATCTTTACTTACATTGCATTTTTTTTTTCTTGTTAGTATTTTTAAATGTGGAAATATTAATGGCACATGAATACTTTATTTTTATTTGTAGAAATTATAGTGCAGGAATAAATAAAAATAAATAAATTATCATAAATTTTTTTTTTTTTTTTTAGAAGACCAATGAACGTGATTTTTCTACATTTGTATTGTTTATTTAAAAATTTCTAAATTTTTTTATGATATCTAAATAGAAATTTGAATAAGAATAATTTGCATACTCTCAGGACCCAATTTACAAATGTGGAGCTCATTGATCCCTATAATTTGGGTGTTTTTCTATTGATACTTTTTATTTTAATGCTAGCATATATTTTATTTTGCGAAAATTTTTGTACTAAATTTTAATTATCAGTTGCGTAATTTCAATTGACATTTTTAGTCTCCAAAATATTGTTTCCAAAATATTATATATATATATTATAGTTTTTTTTTAAAATCGACCTGGTGTTATTTTTATTGAATTTTCTACTTTTTTATGTAGTTGAAAGCTGTTTAATATTTTGATCCTTTTTTTTTTCCATTGATTTATATTTAATTTTAAAATTTTTAGCTTTTTTTTTTAAAAAAAGGATAAAGCAGTGTTTTATTAAGATAAATATATTTTATATTTTCTGCCCTGTTTTTTTACTAAAAAATCGACGTGGGATTACCATTGTGGCCACAGAACTCGAAATTAGTGAGAATAAAGAGTTTTATAATCTTTAAAAAAATCAAGGAAATGTAAAGGAATTTTATCATTTTTAATAAAATTATGGAAATGTAAGGTAAATTTAACTGAATTATTCCTGAAAGTCAAGAAAGTTGAATTAATTTGATTTTTAAGTTCGATATTTTTATTATGAATGTATTTGTATGGTAAATGATATTATGGTAATTTTAATTAGATTTTACAAATTATAATAGTACATTTAGTTGTTTTGTCCTATTTTATATGTATAGGAATAAGGCATAACAAAAAATTAATAATAAAATTTATGTCATCGATTGCAAAAAATTCAATAAAATCACCCTGAAAAATATTGGGGAATTTTTTCTGCTTGTTTGTGGTCACCCTGGTTGCGTAAAGATACATGAATTTAATATTTCATATTTTATTAAATGAGTTGAATTAATGCATGTAGATTTAAATAAAGTTTAATTATTCTAGATTATTTTTTAAATCCCCTAAACGTGTAACTAAAATGTATTTCTTTCCCAACACGTTTATCTTTATGTCTATTCTGACAAATTTCTCATTTGGATAATGTAATTATCCAAATTTAATTGTTTGGATCATGCAATTATCTAGATTTAAATTGCCATAAATATTTTTATATCGTCTAAATGCGTAACTAAAATGTATTTTTTCCCCCAAAACCTTTATTATTTCTATTATTAGTTAGAATTCTCCTTTGAATAATGCAATAATCCAAATTTAATTGAATGGATAATGCTATTATCCAAATTTAATTAAATGGATAATGCAATTTATCCAGATTTTAATAACCTTTAAAAGTTTTTTATTCTATTTTGAATCTTCTAAATGCGTTACTAGAATGTATTTCTTCCTCAAAAAGTCTATCCTTATTATTTCTATTATCTGTCAGAATTCTCTTTTGGATAATGCAATTATCCAAATTTAATTGAATGGATAATACAATTATCCAAATTTAATTAAATGGATAATGCAATTATTCAAATTTAATTGAATGGATAATACAATTATCCGAATTTAATTGAGTGGATAATTCAATTATCCAAATTTAATTGAATGGGTAATACAATTATCCAAATTTAATTAAATGGATAATGCAATTGTCCAGATTTTAATAACGTTTAAAAGTGTTAGATTTTATTTTAAATCGTCTAAATGCGTTACTAAAATATATGTCTTTCCCAACACGCCTATCTTTAGTATCTCTGTGCTCTGTCAAATTTCTCATTTGTATAATGTAATTATCAAAATTTAATTGTTAGGATAATGCAATTATCCGGATTTAATTGCCTTTAATATTTTTATATCGTCTAAATGCGTTACTAAAATGAATATCTTTCCCAAAACGTCTATCTTTATTATTTCTATAATCAGTCAGAATTTTCCTTTGGATAATGCAATTATCCAAATTTAATTAAATGGATAATACAATTGTCCAAATTTAATCAAATGGATAGTGCAATTATCCAAATTTAATTAAATGGATAATGAAATTATCCAAATTTAATTAAATGGATAGTACAATTATCCAAATTTAATTAAATGGATAATGCAATTATCCAAATTTATTTAAATGAGTAATACAATTATCCAACTTTAATTAAATGGATAATGCAAATATCCTGATCTTAATATCGTTTGAAAATTTTTTGATTCTATTTTGAATCTTATAAATGCGTTACTAATATATATGTCTTTCCCAAAATGCCTATCTTTATTATCTCTATTCTCTGACAGATTTCTCATTTGGATAATGCGATCCTTCCCATGCACGTCATTTCTCTATTATTAAGTTCTTCGGAAAATAAAAAAGGGTTCCCCTAAAGCGATGCGCATAGTTTTCAAATCTCTAATATGTATGCATATGCGCTGATATACACGCTTGTCAGATGGAAATTAAATCCAGCGCAATAAAAGGACGATGAATAAGAAATTCCAGGAACACTGCCTCTTCACCTGTATTTACATTTTCCTCTTTTGGAACTATTTAATTGAGGATGAGAAATAGTGGAACTAAGAAATAAACGTCGCAGCTGCTGCATTTGGAAAAACCGTGTCAAGGTCCTTATTTATTATTATTATTTTTTTTAAAGAAAATCTTTATAAATAAAGACTTATAATGAGAGAATAGATATGAAGTTTTTTTTTTTGTTTTTTTTTTCCTATCTTCTTGACACTCTACAATGGTGGCTTTTTCTTATTCTAAAGAAAAGTCTTATTATCATTGTTTTCTCTTCGACTCGAGAAAAAGTTCGCCAATGTGATATTTGGCACGTTTTTTTTTAAAATTTTATTTGCTTCTGGGCGCCATTGTTTCCGAAACCGTGCATTTCTCTTTGATTGAAAAGAATTTTGTACTTGTTATTATTTTACGTTGACCGATTTAACTTGAGTAGACTTCTTTTTTCAAATTTCTTTTCTTTCTTAGGGGGGTAATAATCAGATCCTATCACGGTCCTAACGGTAATTCTAAATTTATTGGTAATTTATTGGTATTTATTTATTAATTGGTAAATAAATTTAGAATGGTATAAGGCAAAATTAAATAAAGGAAAGAAAAAAATTGCTACTGACTAGTCAGGGGTCTGTTTAGAAGAAATTTGAGTCCGTTAACGGACCCTTCACAAAATATCTTTTTATAAAAACGGACCCTTTTATCTTTTAATCGGACCCTTCACAAATTTGTTTATCTTCATTACTGTTTTGTTAATCGAATAAACCCTTCCCGGGTGTTTGGGGGGGGGGAGAAAGACGGTTCCAGACAATATAAGTTTCCCCTAGTTTAATTCCAAATGTAGTATTATTCTAAGAAAATATTTCTACTTTTACATACATCGTGTGCACATTCTTATTAATATTAAATCATAATTTTTTTTGTAAATAAATAATTGATCAATTTAAATTTATTCATAAAATTAATTAATAGAATATTATGCAAATAAAAGTAAATTTCTGTCAATTTTTTAAATAAAATATTATAAATTAAAGAATTGTTTAAGTTTACTTAATGCGTAACACATTAAAAGTGATACATTACCAAGTTGCGTTATTTAAAATATGTCAATTGAAATTATTGAAAATGTGAGTGATTTTGTTTCCATTATTCGTCCGAAATGAATATTCTGTGTAGCAGTATAGGCTAAATACCAAATAACAGGACCCTATTTGCACAAATTCACGAAAAGCATGACCCTGGTTGAAAGAATGTGACTTAACGCTTATTTAAAATTCACAAATTATGAATAATTTTTTCACAATTTTGCAAAAACAGGACCTTTCACAAAATGTCTGGCTGGACAGACCTCTGCTAGTTGTAGCAATCTTATCGAAGCCTCTGTCTTCGCAAGCAGTGACGTTTTTTTTACGCTATTTTTATAACTACTATTATAATATGTTTTTTTTTTTTTTTTATAACCGTTGTGAGTTTGCAATAGTTATTCGTGACTGTTAAATCAAATTTTACCTATCTTTAGTCAGCGCCCTCTATACTTATTCTGAAAATGGCACAAAACTGCAAAATAGAGAAGCCACAGTTTTGAAGAAAAAAAATGAAAGCGTTTGCAATCCGATTTTTTTAAATATTTAAAAACTTACTACATTGCTAAATTATCTGGGCTCATAAAAATTTGCAAAAAATTAGAATAACTCCTTGATTTTGATGATTTTAATCCGGGTGGGAAAATGTCGCCAAATTGGGGTTTTTTAAAAAAAAAGTTTAGTGGTTTTTAAAATGTTTAAGTCATTCGTTCGTTCTAAAGTTCAGATAATTCTCCCCATCAAGACGGCATATATATTTAAACATTATAGTTCAGCTTCAAGTGTAAAGCACTTGATTTGTGTATTTTTATTATTATTATTATTAATTTTCTTATCGAAAAGAGATTTGAAAAACCATGTTAACAGTAACCACTTTTTAAGATGTGGCTACGTTTTCAAAAATTAAACGATCAAAAAAATTTTGATATTGATATAATTTTTTTGAGGCTTTTATTAAAATATCGTATTACAAGGTTCATTTCTAAAAAAAGGAAAAATTTTAGAAACGAGCTTGAAATAAAGTGATTTTTAGGATATTATAAAATATTCATAATTCCATATTTATTTTTTAAAAAAATTAATAAAATCCTAAATAATCGCAGTTCTAATGTTACTTCTAATTTGATGATTAAATTTTAAGAATAGGGCAAAATTTAAAAAAAAAAAAATTGCTACGGACCAGTGACTAGTTGTAGCTTTTTAACAGTGGCCTCTTTAAGACATGGCTAATTTTTTCAAATATTGAAAATTTTAAACCATCAAAAAACTGTTGATATTAATAATATAAGGCTCTTTTGTGGTGTAGAGGCCTTTCTGTAACTCTAGCCTCGGGAAATAATTATAATAATAAAAAAATAATAATATATGGCATTTCTTTGGGAGCTTTTCTCAAAATATTGTTAAACAATACAAGGTTCGTTTCTGAATTGAAGAAAATTTTAAGAAATGAGCTTGAAATAAAATAATCAGAATGTTTTCTGAATATCATAAAATATTCATATTTCTTTTATTTTATAACTGTCGTTGAACAGCCGACCCCATTTGTTGACTTCACGACTACTAATGTTCCATCCCGTAGCCTTGTAATTTTGAACCCAATCCAGAAGACAAGGGATCGAGTACTGGAAGAAATTTGCCTTCGGGGAGGACTTTCTAGAGGGAACTAACCCGCATTTGCGTTACACGGAGTGGAAAACCACGAAGACCTTCCACGGTTAGCCTAACGGCATGGGGACTCTAACCCATGATCTGTCTACCACTGAGGATATTTCATGTCAACACTGTGTGCGTACAATTCGTCAGCCATCGCTGGGGTTCTTATGGTTGAAAATTATTTTTAGAAGAAAAAAAAAACTAAGCATTTCAGACAAACAAACCTCATCTCATTTTTTAAAGCTAACTATCCCCCGTGTATTTAATATCTCCCGTGAGAAAAGAGAAATTTTTTAAAATTTACCCAGTGAAGTAATCCTATTAAAAATCGTAAAATCAGTGAAAGAAAAGAAAATCAAAATTATTTTATTTTTCCCAAAAGGGAATAAAAAAAATCACGAGCATTTCTTCCCCTGTGATGCGTGAAAAAGGTATCTCTTGAGTATAATTGTGGACGGAAAAAACAATCAACATTTTTGCAGAAAAGAAATTTTTTGCTTCAATATTCTTTATTTTTCATTCTTCTCTAATAGGAATCGAAAAATTAAGACTATTTCTTTCCCCTTCGATGCGCCAAAAAGGCATCTTTCAAATATAATTTTATGGGAAGAAAAAAAAAACGAAAATTTTTGCAGAAAAGAAAACCAAAATTTTTTACTTTCTAAAGGGAAATTCTTTCTGCAAGAACTCAGTAACGTTCTGCGACAATTTCGATCATTAAAAATCTAAAATAATTCAGTGTTCTATTTTTTTTTTCGCATTGTACACATGCATGGAAAATTTAAAAACTAATTTTGTTGGTTTAATTTTTTGTAAAAAATATAGAAGCTCTATGTAGAAGCTAAGCTCTCTTTGTCCTAATCTAGTGAGAAAAAGCTTTTATTTCCCACATCATATTAAAGGTATCGTGGAATGAAATGATACGGTATCATCAAAACTTAATTAAAAATATAACATACGCAGCGCTGAAAGTTTTTTTTCCATAAATGTATTCTTTAAGATAATCTAAAATTTTAATATTCCACGAAAAACTTATTATAATGCTATTTTATTTAAATACAAAAGTACATAGCGTAAGAAATGGAATTGGGTGTTAAAAAACATGAATTCAAATTAAAAAAAAAAGTTATTACAACGAAAATGAAAATAAAAATCTATAAAAATTAAAATGTTTTTAAGCATTTTTTAGTTTATTTCTGTACATTATAGCTTTTATTTTTGATAATTACAGCCTATTCTGGATTAAAGAGCACCTTGATTTAACGAACAAATTGTCTCATTTTCCAAATTCTCGAAGACTTCGATAAATTATAGATTAAAATTTATAAAAATGATTCCGTTTTTAAAATTTTTTTATTCTTCACATTACAGCTTTTATATTTGATAATTTCGGTCTATTCTGGTTTAAGGATTGTCTCGTATTCTACTATGTCGTTATAAAAAATATATAAAAATTGAGCAGTTTTTAGCCATTTTTTAGTTCGGTTCTGAACATTATAGATTTATTTAATTTTTGATAATTTGTCCGATTCTGGTTTAACTATTGTCTCATTCTCTTCTTTCTCGTTATAAAATCTATAAAAATTAACCGTTTCCTTTAATCTATAAAAATTAACAGTAATCCTTTGCTCTTCATTTTAGCTTTTAAATTAATTTCGGGCGATTCTGGTTTAACGTTGCAAATAGTCGGTCTCGTTTTCTACTTTCTCGTTATAAACGAGTTAGATAAATTTTATTACAAGTCGAAAAACAGTTGTTCTTAAATTAGAACATTATCAATTTGAAGTTTATTTTATTCTCTGTATTTAGTCCTCTTGGAAATTTTGCACTGGAATTAATGTCCAAAATAAAAAGGCATTATCATATCAGAAAGATGTCAGGGACATTTATTTATTAAAAAATGTTCGCCTTTAAGACTCGCTTTGTTTATTGTCTAGTTATATTATTATTACAAATATTTAGAATAGTCTTTCACCTTCCTTATGAAAAGTGGATAGTTTCTAATTTTTGAAGTTCAATTTAAAATTGTTCTGTCATTTATTTATTTATTATATTTATTTTTACTTTTTTTTAAATATATAATTGATTTTTATTCTTTTTCTTACTTTATTTTTGCAGGTTTGGAAATAGGTAATTTTACAACCACATTTTGAAATAAAAGGGGATTTCTATTTGATATTTTAAAATTAGTTGATAACTGGTATTTCGATTTCGATTGCAGTACTTAAATCAAGAGAAAGTTTTCTTCTTTTTTTGTTTGCTTGATGTCGATAAAGGAAATTTTCTAGTACAAGAACTTTTGAATTTAATACGGCAAGATTCACTGTATTGGATTTCAGATGAGTTATAAATCTCTCGAAGAATTCAACTGAATAATTAGTTTAAATAACTATTTAATAGTATAATTTTTATTTAGTTTAATAGTATAAGTTAATTTATTACTCCACAAAAGCCTAAAATTGAAGGATAAAGAATGCAAGGAGGGAAAACCCCAGACCGAATAACTTTCGTTCTAATACTCATGTATTAGGTTTAGGTTGTAACTGAGTGATTTTAGGGTTTAAAATAGGTTAATTATTAACAAGTGTAGTTAACAGTCGCACGTTAATAAGTATAGATTAATTATTAACTACTATCAAGTTACGAAATCGATTGCGTTTTCGGCTCTTTTAAATTTCTTTTATCAATGGAACAGTTAAAATTGATCAATTAAGCCTATTTTTTCTTCTCTCTCTGAAAGATTTATTTATGCACTGGGTTTACTCCCACACTTCGGAAGTAGAGATATTTAACATTTTCAATTAGCAACTCGCACTTTCATGTTCGTATGTTCTGCGCTGTTTTCTGCAGTACTCATGAAAAGCATATGTACTGTCTGGCGTTCACGAGAACTCCTCCAGACACCAGAATCACGTACTGGCGGTTACGAAGATAAGTCACTTCGAATAAGAAGATGAGGTTAAGCGTTTCGCATTAGTTTTTGGGAGAGAGACGTTATTTGTTCAATTCTACCTATTTGAAATGGTTTTTCCTTTTGTTTCTTTAGCAGTAGACAACCTCAAACTTTCTGATAGGAGGTTTTCTCTTGAAAGTTGAACATTTTGCGCAGCGCAGTTGCTACAACACAACCTCTGCTGTCTATAGAGCTTGCTCGGAACCTATTTACTTGAAGTGCAGAATATGTCTGTATGAGAGATTAGCACATCATGTCTCATAGTATGTTTTGCCCAAGCTCTGTATAGAGAACCGAATCGGTTCTATAGTACCTGCGTTGCGCAGAACCTACGTATGTGATCGTACGAGAGATTTACGTGAAAGTGCAATATCTCTGTATTTTCACACATCTTATAATCCTGCTCGCTCATGTGCATATGCCCCGCACAGGCTGTGTGAAAAACCAAGTTTGTTCTGTATTAACTTTGCGAAAAACGTGAATATACGATATGCTACACGACAGTACTAATACTCTTCTGTGCTAGAAAACAAATTCGGTATATCCTATTAAACTTTCTCTTGCACTATAATGCTTTATGAAATTTCAAATTATTCTCTCCCACGCAACTGAAGGAATCTGTAAATTTCTGTCCAAGCTCGTCAAGAATGGCTGGACTCAGCACTGTCTAGTCCTGGACGCTTCTTAACACTGTTCACAAGGTTCGATTCTGCACATGACTCCTAGACTTTAAAAAAAAAAAAAAACTTCATATTTTTTTCTGTTTTAGGAAGAAAAAGCGTCTAAAAATTATCACCATGACTATCTCCGTGAAGAATTGTCGAAAATATCCATGTTAGGAACTATCAAAATAAATGTCTCTATCAAAAATGATCCAATGATCGCATGCTAAGAATTCTCAACGTGATTCTATGGTAACATTATAATGCTTCCCCAAATAAAATAATTTTTTTAGCAATATTTAATTTCGTTCCACTATATATTTTAAAAATAATCAGCATGGATGCATCGGTAAAGATATATCAACATGAATTTAAGGTAGCATTATGATTTTATAAATAAAATAATTTTAGTAGCGACAATAATTCCATAATTTCGTATGAAAATCGATGTTCAAAATTATCAACAATTATATATATATGTTGAGAATTATCAACATGAAGTTATGGTGAAAATGTGTCAATTAAATAAAATAACTTTATTAGCATATAATTAAATATATAATTTCCTTTCGCGAAATATCTCTTCATTTGAATATGATTTTGGTATGTAATGTTATAGTAAAATTATGTTTCGTATGAATATCCATGTTCCAAATTATTAACATGAATATAGTTGTTGATAATTGTCAACATGAAGAGATAACCTTGTCATGTTTTTTTAAATAAAATAATTTTATGAGCGGTAACAAATAATTTCTTTTCGTTAAATACCTTTTCACTTCAATACGATTTTGGTAATGTTATGGTAACATTATGTTTCTTTAAATAAACTAACTTTAATTAATTAAAATTAATTAATTGATTTTTAGTAAATTTTAAACGATATTCTCTAATTTCTTATGAATATTCACTTTCAAAAATATCAACATGAATATATTTGTTGAGAATTGTCAACATAAAGCTATGGTAACCGTTTAATATTTCCATTCATAAATTTTTTTTTGTATATAATTAACATATAATTCTAATTATATGTTAATATGTAATTTTTTTTTCTTTAAATATCTCTTCACTTGAATATGATATTGGTATGTAATGTTATGGTAATATTATGTTTCTATAAATAAAATAATTTTAGTAACGATATTCATGCAAAATTATATCGATATTCTATATCACATATCGATATTCTATTATCTCTTATGAATATTCATTTTCAAAATTATCAACATGAATATATTTGTTGAGAATTGTCAACATGAAGCTATGGTAACCGTGTAATATTTCCATTCACAAAATTTTTTTTAGCATATAATTATAATTATATTTTAATATGTAATTTCTTTTCGTTAAATATCTTTTCTCGTGAATATGATTTTAGTATGCAATGTTATGGTATAATATTATGTTTCTATAAATAAAATAATTTTACTAACGATATTTCGTTATTTCTTATGAATATTCACGTTCAAAATAATCTATAAATTTACTTGTTAAGAATTGTTAACCTGAAATTATGGTAGCCTTAGAATGTTTCCATTCATAAAATAATTTTACTAACGATATTCTATTATTTCTTATGAATATTCACGTTCCAAATAATCTGTAAATTAACTTGTTAAGAACTGTTAACCTGAAATTATGGTAACCTTAGAATGTTTTCATTGATAAAATAATTTTACTAACGATATTCTATTATTTCTTATGAATATTCACGTTCAAAATAATCAGTAAACTAACTTGTTAAGAATTGTTAACCTGAAATTATGGTAACTTTAGAATGTTTCCATTCAGAAAATAATTTTACTAACGATATTCTATTATTTCTTATCAATATTCACATTCAAAATAATCTATAAATTTACTTGTTTAGAATTGTTAACCTGAAATTATGGTAACCTTAGAATGTTTCCATTTATAGAATAATTTTATTATCAATAGCATATAATTTTATGTATAGTTACATTTCTCTTCTCTTGATTTAGAACTTATTAAAGGGAAAAAAAAAACTAATCTCTATATAATCGTTTCCCCATCTAAGTAAACATAAACAAACAAATAATTCTGCGTGTGATGATAATCGCGTACTTCCGAACTTAGAAAAGGTAAGGGGGAATAAGTGTGAGAAGGGGGGAGAATATCAAGAGAGAGATAGTTGCGTTCTTTTCCGTACAGGTAGAAAAGTTCTTTTTCCCTTGTCAGGATTGGCCGTCCCGTTTATGGGTCAGTGGGCCCGTGCTGACATAGACCCACTACCGCCTCGTGGTTTAGTAGGTCGCGGGTGAAAGTGGCTATTCCGTCGCTCACGTGTCGAATAGACTTTCACTTCTATAGGAAGCTTGCAGGCAAGTCGGTCGACTTTCGACTATCGCTCGCAATTATGTGAATTCACTTTTTTGGATTAAAAACTGCAACAGACAGTGAATTATTTTTTTTCTTCCACCTCTCCCCCCTTTAATTACTTTTCGGTGTGCTTTTTGTTTATTTTTTTTTTTCATCTCTCACTCGCTCGCCATCTTAGAACGATGAACAAGTGTTCAGTGTGCAGCATCGCCTTTGGATTTTATTACTATTTTTAACAACTGTTTACGTGTGTGATTTTTTTTTTCTTTCTCATTCTTCTTGGGATTTGATGTGTGCATATATTTTAGTGACCAAAATGTACCCGGATTTTCGACTTAGACCCGCTTGACAGTGAACAAAACAGACTGAAACTAACACTTTCAGATTTATATATAAAAATATATAATATATATTGAATACTGCCTGAAAATGATGGCTACATCGCATCTTATGGATACTTCTTTTTTGCTAGGGCCCTCCAACATGCTCTCTGTGGTGCCCTCGCAAGTGGGGTCCCCGCAACAACAGTCCAGTGGCCCCCTGGTTGAGTATTCACATGACCTGCCGGACACCAAGGAGGGTATTGAGGAACTGTGCCCTGTTTGTGGGGACAAAGTGTCCGGATACCACTATGGTCTGCTCACGTGCGAGTCTTGCAAAGGATTTTTCAAGAGAACGGTACAGAATAAAAAAGTTTACACCTGCGTGGCCGACCGCAGTTGTCACATTGATAAAAGTCAAAGGAAAAGATGTCCCTTCTGCCGATTTCAAAAATGTCTGGACGTTGGAATGAAACTTGAAGGTAAGTCTTTACTTTTTTTTAATTCTTTTTTTTATTTTTATAACGCATGAATGCAGTACGTGGAAACCCAAAAATAATTAATTTGTTTGGAACCTTAATACTGGAATAACTGAAATACTGAATGAAATTGCAATGAAATACAAAATTCTAAATTTTTTTTTTTATTTAAAAAAAAATGGAAATGCAGAGTGAAATTGAAATGAAATTAGCATCGATTAATTTTTTTTAAACGGAAAAGAAACATGATTTTAAACTTTAAAAGAAAAAATGGTTAAAAAAATGGAAAATTTTGAATAATGTAATGAATTACCGAAATAGTGAAATATGGCAATTGATTAAAATATTCTAAAATTAAGGGGGGAAATCGTTTTAAAGAAAATTAAGAATATTGAATCAAATAATAATTTGTATTACAGATATATATATATTTGTCTGTAGAAAGCAGGATACTAAAATTAAAAAAAATAAATAAAAGTACCAAAATAATTATTAAAATTATACTAAATGTTTTAGAGATTTATCTCTCACAATGGTTAGCAAGATTGTTATTTTAATTTTTTTTTCTTTAAATATTTTAAACAAAAATTGAAGAAAATGTTGAAATAGTGAATCAAATTACTACCCATTTTTGACAATGAGAAGCAAGATTCCGAAATTGGAAAGGAAATAAATGATAAATATGAAAAAAATGGATAATATTGAAATATTGTATAAATTGCAATGTGCACCATAGATATTTGTTTATCAAAATGGAAAGCAGGAATCTAAATATGTTAATTTTTTTTATATATTTATTACTAATTGAAAACATAGTCGAATAATTTTGAATAAATTTAGTACTAAGAAAAAAAATTCCATGTAATTTTCATGCCATTGAAATTGCTGTTTTATACTAACGTTTTTATTTAACCTTATTACCTGCTTAAGACACATTTTTTCAATAACATTTTGCATGCTTAAAATAAATGTCGTTAAACCAACTAGAAAATTACTCAAACTTTTTTCTTTCTGTGAAAAATTTCAAATATCAAATGAATTTTAAATTATGTGAAAAAATATATTTGCAATTACATTTACTAAAATGGTTTCTGATAAAAAAAATTATTTAACAAACTAATATTTAAAAAAAAATTTTTTTTTTTTCGAGTTAGACTTAATTATAATTATATAGACTTATCATTATTTTAATTTACTTGTTTGTCACAGTTTCCCCGTAACTATGCCCTGAATATTTGGTATTTTTGGATCCATATAATAATCTTTTTTCCCCATAGAATAACCTATGGTTATGGGCTTCTAAACGGATTTCCTAGCTTAAATATAGTTTTCTTTAATTTATTTATTTATCATTATAATTTTAAAAGACATAGACACTGTGTTTAAAATTTTGAGTTCTCTTTTTGGGAATATGTTTAGAATTCTTTGATTGAAAATATTGGGAATCTCGAATCGGGAATTGGTGCATAGTTCTCTAATTGGCAATAGGTCCAGAGTTCGGATACTCTGTCTATAAATAGACTTAACTTCTTTCATCTACCGAATTTTAAAAAGTGTTGGTGAAATTAAAAGAAATAAACGTATTTCAATCATCGTGATATTTTAAGACACGAAAACTCGTCGAAATTTCGTCTCTTGAGGTTTTAATTTTGAAGTGTTATTTCTAGAAAATCTGCTACGTATTGAAATAAAATTTATATATAAGATACGCAGTATGTGCAATCTGCATAAGAAAAAAAAAAAAGATACTTAAAATAAAATCATCTTAGTTTATAGTGTATGTTAGAAAAGTTTTAAAAGGTGTTAAAGGAAAAAGTTATTTTTTTAATCATTCCTTAAAACGATATTAAAAGGAAAGTTAAATAATATTTATTCTTTTAAACGGCGTTAAATTGAAAAAAAAAAAAAAAAAAAAAAAAAAGCGAAAGTATGAATGGATTAATGAAACTTTAATATATATTTTATATCATTTAACTTTTTGAATCTACCAGAAATGCTTACGAATCAAGTTTTTTCTTTCTTTCTTTGTTCTTTTAGATGAATGAAATATTTATCGTTGATAAGATATAAAGAAAATGCTTTTATATTATATCATTTCACAGTAACAATCTAGAATTACTAGCAACTGTATCAGTTTAAAGTAAATATTTATATTTAAAAGATTTTCTGCACATTGGAATCACGTTTTATGATTTATTTTTTCAAGGAGTGTAAAATTAACTTACGAAAATGATGTAGAGCTTACATAATATTAGTTTTCCTTGAAAAATTATGAACCTTAATCTGGATTTAAAAAAGTCGTCTTCTTTAGAATCATTTAGAAGATTGAAGTTAAAGTTATTATTCTCTGCTATTCTATTTTTATTTTACGCTAAGAAAATATCTGTTTCTCTTTCTCACTTTTTTTTTTTTAAATTTTCGTTTGTGTTTTAAACAGTTATTTTTGTCTTCGATTGTCATTTTAAGTAATGTTTGAATTCGAATAGTTGTTGGAATTCGTCGCTAGGTGTCGTTGATTAATGTATTCTGAAATATAAACAAACACTACACACACATTCTCAATTTCTATGAAAAATGTATCGTTTAAATTGCACACATCTTAAGAAATATTGATATAAGCAGCAATTTAAAGCTTAAAATGTGTCCATTTTATATCATATTTCAAAAAACAAAAGTTTAAAATCGGAAACTAGAAAACGATTACAAAAATTTCAATTTAATTAAGAAAGGTGAATGTTTTTTATTTTTTTTAAAAAAAAGTATCGTCGTCTGATGAAAAGTAAACAGATTTTTAATCTAAATAATTGAAAAAAAATTTTTAAGTAAATTCCTACGCAGTAGGTTATTTAATAAAAACGTATTAGTCCCAATTACTCAATCATCAAAAAAAAATTTTTTTTAAATGAATTGATAATCAAAAATTAAAAATAACTCAAATAAGGATTATTTCTACCATCTCTAGCTTTCATTTTTTAGTGTTATTTTACACGCTTTCAATTTTTACAAAATAAATATCGATAAAAAGAAAAGAAAAGAAAGAACATATTTAAGATAGAATTAGTCATACTTTTATCCGACTGCATATTTTAAATACTGCTATGACCGGTTTCCTTTTTTTTTTGTTACAATTCATCAAATACATTACATTACTACATTAAAAACTATGCAATTCATTACTGCATTAAAAGTAATGGAAAATTTTATCTACGAGAACGCAAATTAAATTACACAACTTTGTTTTGATCTTTCATAAATTTATCCTTTCGTATTGAAATGAGCTCGTGGTCTACATCGGCACGATGTTAAATAAAGATGACATCATACTTCACTTAAAATCACGCCAATGTAAATGAAATCGATATCTCTGATGCAGCTTATTTTGTTTCTTTTATTATGTAATTTACTCGCTTGTAAATTTTACTACATATTACCTAGTAGTGGAATCGTCAGGCAGTCGAAAAAAATCTATAATAGAATACACAAATTAAACATTTCAAATTTATTTGAATTTTTAGTAAGTTTATTTGGTATTTAAATTAAGACTAGTCATACTTTTATTGTAAATTAAATATTTAATGTAATTCTTATAAATAATTATATTCGTATTTATGTGGATATAATAGATAAATTTAATCCAACTCTCTTGTTTTTTGTTTGTTTTTGTTTGTTTTTTTTTAACATGCCAACAAACTTTATAACTTTTAAGGCAGTAAGTTTATATAAAAATACACAAATTAAGTATCGTTAATTTATTTGTATTTTAATAAGTTTAATTTTTGGTATTCGAATTAGAACCAGTCCTATTTTTATTATAAATTATTCCAATGTAGACACCTGTAACACACATAGCTGCCAGCTGTACTGGATTACTCCAGTTTCTCTTGATTTAATTATAATTATCCTGGTTTTTGTACATATTAGAAAATTTCCTAAAATTGAGTCTTAATTCCTAAAAAAAAAATCACTATTGAAATAGAATTTTTGTATAGATTATTGCTTGTTAGAATATTTAAATAAGTATTACTAATACATAAGGAAGTGAACCTTATTTATAGAAATCAGTTCAAAACATTGTTTCGTTCTAAAATGTTGTTTATTTTTATTCAGAACTTTCTTTTTAAATTAATTTAAAAAAAATATTTTAACTATCTTTGATGAATAAAATGGCTCTCAATATTCGTAATTATGAGTAAACATAATACATAACATTTCAAGTATGTTTAATGTCAATCATAACTGGAAAATATTGCAATATCTCTGTTCTAAAAATGTCTCATTTGGTCTTAAAAATTATCGCTTGCTTTTTTTTATGTGTTTATTTTATATTTTTATTTCATTCATGCTTTTGCTAGCCCGTTATTTTTTAATATATTTACTTTTATTCATGCTTTTGCTAGCCAATTATTTTTGAATATTTTTAGGCTTCAAAGCACGTTTTTACTCCGTTTAACTCACCCATAAATTTTACTACTTAAAAATCAATTGAAGTCTTGTTTTAGAATATAAATAAATTAAATGGTGCAATTAAAAGAGAAAAAAATATTCTTTGGTATCTAAATTAGAACTAGTCCCACTTTTATTATTAAGTTATTTCAATGCAGATAAAAGCTATCTTTAATACAACTCTTTTTTTTAAGCTGTTACAATTTCTGGCTTCCTTTTTTAGTGTCATTTCCCACGCCAGCGAATTTTTACGACATTAAAGTCGATCGAAATCAGCGTTTTTAAAGTGTTTGCCATTTACGCGCAGTCCCTGTGATCCGCCCAGAACAGCTTTAGCAACAACCGGCGACCTAATTTTTCACTTCGAAATCATCTGACCTAGTGACCCCGTTGGCAAAATGCAACGAGATAGTGCGACTCTCTTTTTTTAATTCTGTTACCGCTTTCTCTCGCTCTTTTCGACTAGGTCACTGTTAAAAAGATAACTCTCACTTTTTAAACTTTTACTCTCTTTTTATAAACTGATTTCCTCACTCATTTTCCCCCCCTCGTGATATGGTTTCCCCCCTCTCCTTTCACTTTCATGCTCAATCAACTGTTTTCTGCGTGATAAAGGAATAAATAAAAGATTGTTTTTTTTTTTTTTTTTTTTTTTTTTTTTTTTTTTTTGTTTGTTAATTTTTTAAAAACAGCGAAAATGAGGAAGCTGCTTCCCCTTTTTTTCTTCAAATATTGCAATATTTAATCTCAAATATGACGAATTTTAGTTTTGTTTTAATAAAGCTGATGTACGTGAAATGAAATGTAATGAAAGCTATTTTTACTTAATGTACGTGAAGTATTGAAAATTGTATGTCAATAGTTACTAGTTTCAACAAATTGTTTTCACTTTCGCTAAAAAAAAAAAAAAAAAAAAAAAAAAAAAAAAAAAAAAAAAAAAANAAAAAAAAAAAAAAAAAAGCGATTTATACATGTTAACATTTAACCCATTGGCAAAATGAAAATGGGTCTTGGTTAGGATTTGATGGCGTCCACACACTTTTCAACTGTGGTCAGGAGTAATCGTAAACAGTGCGCATGCGTCATCATTGCATGCGTTGCTATGGCGACCGCTGCTGCTTTTCTTTTCACAGCAGGGGTTTTTAACGTATATTTACATAATAATAATTCAAAGTATTTTTATATTCTTTTTATTATTAAAGTATAATTACTGTCTTGACGGTGATTTCAATATAAATATGAATGGTGAAGAAGGAAAAGTATTTTGTGACGTCTTGAAACACGTACATAGGCAGGATTTGAAAACCAATCCGACGACAAACATCAAATGAGACAGTTTTTGCAACCCATGATATTGAAATGTTTAACGGAGTCAATCCAGAAAGAAAAAGCATTTGACCAATGGATAACCAGTAATCGTAATAACTCGATCACAATTATTTCCCATTGTCCTCAAAAATACCAGAATTTCTACATACTCTCTCTCTCTTTTTTTTTAATATAAAATTTAAATTAAATGACGTGCTTCCTAAAATTTTTTTTTTTAAGAAATAAGTTAATCTTGCGATCTAATTCATTTTTTGAAGCATTCCTGAAACAGGACACAAGACGTTTGTGTGTTAATATTTAAACGCTCAAATTGATATTTCAGGACAAGATTTAAAAAAAAAAAAAAAAAAAAATAGTTCTTTTNAAAAAAAAAAAAAAAAAAAAAAAAAAAAAAAAAAAAAAAAGTGCTGATACTTAACTAAACATTTGATAAGTGCCCCTTTTTATAAAATTTAAAATAAATAAACACATTGAAATAATTAATTTCGAAAATATAGTTCTTAAGTTCTGTGATCTTATAATGGACTTTTAAGAATCATTCCTGAAAAAACCCTTCAGGCGTTGTTGAACTTTTCAAGTCGATATTTCAGAACAACATAATTTTTTTTTATTATTTTAATTAAAATATTAAAAAAAAACCTCGCAGTATCAACCAAACGCTCAATATGCGATGTAATTTATGAAATTTTAAATGAACAAATATTTTTAGAAATAATTTATGTTGTAAAAATAATGTTTGGAGGTTTTATCATATATTTTATGTAAAGGGTTGCAATGCGCTAGTGTGCTTGATATCGGAATATATATATATAAAATTTGAAATGTTTAAAAAAATTTAATGGTAAAAAGTGTGGTCTTAGCATACATTTTAAGGTAAGGCGTTAGTGGGTTAATAATGTCGATATCAAGTTGATCTTACAGAACATAGAAAAATAAAAATAAACAAATTAAAAGTAAATATTAAGTATTAGTATGGAAAAGATCCTGCAATATCAACTGAACGCATGATTCCTGGTTTTATTTTATAAGACATTAATGCTGACAATGCGTTATGCTATGTATATGTAGTCTTATAGATATATAATATACTTAGTCTTATAGATTTTAATAAAAGGGCCGCGGGTCTTTAGTAGGTTAAAAATGTAGGGATCAAACTGATATTTCAGGGCAATATTCTTTTTAAAAAAATTTCGAATAAAAAGCACTATCAGTATCAACCTAACTCATGCTACGTGATTGCATTTATGAAATTTAAAATGTATGCTGAAAAAATATTATACATGTTCGTATCTTAAAATTTGTGTAAAAGCACGCAAGGCTTTAGTGCATTTTATAGCTCAACTTTATGTGTGATATTACAGAACAACTTTTAAAATATAAGCGCTTGTAAAAGGTACAAATGCGAAGGATCGATTTTATTTAAAGTTAGCGGGTGTGTATGACCTTTTCATTGAATGAAATTAGCCATTTTAGTCGTTGAATAGCAAACACAAGAAAGCATAAAAAATAATTCTTCATCAATCAATCTTTTTCTTTCTCCTTCGCGTTTGTTGTTTTGTTAAGTGGGAAAGAATGTTAAAAACTTGTCAGTTGAAAGTATGTGGGTTTGATATAGCCGTGACCCACTATTTTTAATTGCTCTTTTTTTTGTTACTGCTTTCTTTTTTAAGGTTTAACTGTTTGCAATGTATGCCTTTTAATTTGAAATTTTAATATCGCGAAATATCGTGCTGAAGTATCGGTATTTCATTATATCGCGACATTTTTTTCAGTTTATCTTATTTTACATAGATCAATATTTTCCTTGTCCAAAGAAAATATATCAAAATTCACGATAATATCATAGCTGATAATTATCGTTTTCGATAATGCTCACTACGTAATTATTTTTAATATTAATATTGCCGATAATATTCGCGATATTTAATGTAGGATTAACATCATCAGTAGTGCTCACAACATTATCGTATTTGAGTTTTATAGTTGTTGATGTTGATTGCGATAATTATCCTATTTGACGATAATTATCGTATATTCGACCTTAAGAGTCACAGAAGGTATTCACGGTGTATCGCGATGTTTTTAAAATGTCGATATTTCGCGACGTATCAATATCTTGTCCAGCTGCGCTCCCAATACACCTTTTTTAATGTGTAGAAATAATTTCGTACTATATTTGTCTGGTCCTTAAGAATTATGAATAGTTTAACATTTCGTTTGTACTTATTGTAGTTTTTTCCCTTTGTAGGATAGAAATAAAGGGGAAAAAATTCAATATAAGTTCAAATTATTAGAGAATAATTAGAAAATTAATGTATAATTTAATAATTAGAAATAGAAAATTAATTTATTAATTAGAAAATGATATGTTATCTTATGAGTACTATGAAAGCAGTAATTTCTATAGATGCTAGTAATTTCTATATAAAAATAAAACTTCATTAAAGTAGTGTTATAACTTAAAAGATAAATAAAATGGTACCCCCCATGAGTTTTTTTTTTTTTTTAACGTAAGCATATGTACAGTGTGGGAAAGAAGAAAAAAAATAAGGGGGGGGGGGAACGGACAACCCTTCATAACTTTTGATCTAATGTTCGGATCTTCACATTAGGGCTCATTCATAATGGTTCGAGGGGGTGACCTTAAATACCCTAATTAGTTAGTGCAGACGAAATTTTAAGTTACGAAATCAAACACAAAAACTTACTTTCTCTAAATAAACATAGCTTTTTTTCAACGAATTCTTATTTCTGACCTCCAAAATATAGGAGGTAGCCGCAATCTGGGAAATATGATCTTCATGGTTTGATCAGGAGAGCGATTCAAAGTTTGGACCTTAATGTTAATTTTACTTTTTGTATATTTCGCCATATCTCGAGATCTTTTTAAGCGAATTATATCTTTGCAAACAATTATAAATTTTGTTGATCCACGCAAACAATGAATTTTAGTAAATATTTTTTTATTTTTTTATTATTTTATTAAATAAATGTAGAAAATGTTTTGAATTGTAAGGTATGCAATTTTCATGCCATTTTAAAGTATGTAAATTTTACATGGCAAAACACCAAATTTGAGCAAAATCGTTTGAATTTGTTCTTGGGAGATCGAATTTTAAATATACGACTTTTTTAAAATTCCATTTCTCAGCAACTATTTAACCGATTTCGTAAATATGTTAAACATTGTATAGCTTACAATTCAAAATTTCCGACTATTGTTTAATAAAATAATAAAAAAATAATATTTATTAAAATTTATTTTTTTGCATGGAAATATTTTTGGATAAACGAATTTTATAATTGTGTGCAAAAATGCTTTAATTCGCTTAAATTCTCGATATACGGTGAAATACGCAAAAGTAAAGTTAACATTAAGGGGTCCAAACATTAGATCGCTTACCTGATCCAACTATGAGGATCGTATTTCCCAGAGATGCGGCTACCCCCATATTTTGTGGTTTAAAAAATCCGAATCCGTTGGAAAAAAAGACATGTTTATTCAGAGAATGCACGTTTTTGCGTCTGATTTCGTAAAAATATCGTCTGAACTCTTTTCATGAACATATTTGTCACCCTCTCAAAACAGCAAGATTGGGTCCTAAAACGTGAAGATCGAATCATTAGAGATCAGGGTGAAGCGTTTGTTTTTGCTGCACTGCACACGTAATTTTTTTGATGCTGTTAGATTATCCCAAAATATGCGGGAAATAGTACAATAAAGCGAACAGGGCTCGAAATTTAAGGTGACCACTAAAATTTTACTTAAACCACCATAAAATAATTATCCAATGATCCTCCGAAGCAGCAATCGATGATTTGCTGTTTCATGTTATGGTTTTTGTTACTAAAAAGCATATTGTCCCGTGACATTACATATTTTTTGTATTTTCATTTAAATACACTTTATCAATTTTTAAAATAGACATGTAAATGAACTAGTGAAAATGTGTTCAGACAAGTAATATAGAAAATCAGGAAACTAACATAGAAAAATTAAGAAATTAACATATAAAAATAAGTCACTAGACGTAATTTCTTAATTCCTACCCCTGTCAAGTGCATCCTTATACGTCGTCAATAGGTCTTCCCTGCTTAAGAGGTATCTCGGCAGAGAAAAAACTGTACAGGGGCATTTAGGGGTTGTACAGGGGCATGTGTCGGAGAAGCATGGATTATGTCTTTTCAGTGCTATTTTATGTATTCTATCAATTTGTTGCTGATTTAAATTAACAAATCTTTTGTTTGAGAATTATTTCATTGTCATCGTTCCCCGTTATTGTCATTTTTTTGTTAAATAAAAATTGCTTTAAAGAATTATTTCTGGATGATTAAGTTCTGAAATTGAATTTTTTTTTCATGATTAAATTTTTTATTTCTAACTTTGTAGTTTTCGGTTTTATTTTTAAGTAAATTTTCCCACAAGCAGTGATAGCCTACCCCCCAGTTCGATATATATATATATTAATACAGTCAATTCGCTATAACTCGAAGTACGATAACTCGAATATTACTATAACTCGATTTTTTTATGAGGTCCCGACCCTTTTATATTTAATTTCATGTTAATCATTCTCGATTACTCGAAATTTACTCCCTTTAACTCGATTTTTTTATGAGGTCCCGACCCTTTTATCTTCAATTTTATGTTAATTATTCTCGATTACTCGAATTTTACTCCCTTTAACTCGATTTTTTCTGGATCTTTTAAAGCAGAAAAAAACAACAACCTAGGAGGTGATATCTTGCCCCTTCCTTTGCAACACACACACAATGTCTTTTGCACTCTTCATGGAGAAGCTAAAGCTGTCCCTCTTGAAGTATGTGAACAATGGTTAAATGAAACGTTACCAAATTTACTTCAAGGATACAATTAAAAATAATGTTTTCAATACTGATGAAATGGGTTTATTTTTTAAATGTCTTCCAAATAAGACTAGGATGTTTAAGGATGAAAACTGCTCAGGGGGTAAAATGAGCAAGGAACGTTTGACTGTCCTAGTTGGAAGAAATGCGTCTGGGACAGAAAAATTGCCCTTAGTTGTTATCGGAAAATACCGAAATTTCCGATGTTTCAAGAATGTAAAAACGTATCCTTGGGATTACAAGTCTAACAAAAAGTTTTGGATGACATCAGTTTTATTTGAAGACTATGTAAGAAAATTGGATCGGAAATTCTTCGCTAGAAAAAGAAAAGTGGTACTCTTTATGGATAAATGCGCAGCGCATAGTGATCTACCTAATTTGAAAGCAGTAAACTTGCAGGTTCTCCCACCAAACACAACAGCAAAGTTGCAGCCGATGGACCAGGGTATCATAAAGTGCTTCAAACAGTCTTATCGTAAATGGCTTGTCAGAAAAATGATCTTAAATATTGTAAGCATTTAGAAGATTTGTAATTAATAAATAAGCATTAATTAAATAATCCGACAATATTTTGAAAGTCCAAAACCGAAACTAACGGTAAGTCGAACTTCCGATATGTCGAAGTTTTTCGTCAGTCCTATCAGATTCGAGTTATCGCGAATTCACTGTATATATATATATATATAATAATAATAATAAACTTAATTATTGTGGAGTTTTTTTCTTCAATATTTTTCATAAGATAAAAATAATCTAATTATTTCTGTCATTTGAAAACGAAGTTAAATTTAAGAATTTTCTAATTATAAACGGGACAACAGTAAGTTATTACAAGAATGTCTTATTGCCTACTTGAAAATTATGTTTTTTCGCCAAAAACGCTCTCTTATTCATAAATGTGACTTATCATTTTATAACAGTTCAATTATAAAAAATCTACACAAATGTTCAATTTCAGCGGTATATTTATTTAGTTATAAATCCCCTCATTTTCTTTAAAAGCAAGGCTAATTAAACATTGACACATCTGCTTTAATAAGACAAGAAAAAACGGGCTCTTAACGATGGAGATAATAAAAAAAAAAGAAAGAAAAAAAAAAAGAATTTCGAATATTCTTCAAGGTCAAAAGTCTTCTTAACGCACCCAGTAGTTGAAAAAGCCCATTCCTTCCTGTTTCGAAGAAGCATAGAAATTTGTATTCATATCCCTCCGCCCCCCTTTCACTGATGGAACCGGTTGTATAGAAATGACGTTTGAATTCTGAAAAATTATATTTTATTAGATGGATACTGTTGCAGCCGCTCTTGTCCGCCTGGCGCCTTTTTAACCCCTTTTACACCAAAGAAAAAAGCGCTGTCGGCCATGTTAATGAAAGATAGCTTATGTTATGTTTTTTTGAGTTGAGTTTTTTTTGTTGCGTCGCCGTTCGTGAATAGTTGTTAGAATAAACTACTACGAACACGATTAAAATTCACAAAAGAAAATATCATAAAATTTGTTTTAATTTAAAAAGAATTAAAAAAAATGTACTTACTAAAATCATATTACTTATATACAAACTGACTTATAATTTATTAAGGAGAAAAAATAATCAGAAATTGAATAGCAAAATGTTTAATTACCATATATTTGAAGCACAATTATATGGAATTATTTTTATTTACTTTCATTCCTTTTTTTCCCCCAATACACTCATTGTATATTGAAATAAACTTTAATTCTTCAATCTATTTTCTTGATTTATTTTTCCTACTTAACTCTTCTTGTTGTAGTTGTTACTAATGCTACTTGCCAATGCTAGAAAGCCTGCCATGAGGAATCTAATCGATTTAAGGCATAGGGTGCGTTTCTTGTTTTTCAATGGCGTTATTTATGGCCTAGACTACAACCACACACACGTCACAGTACATTTTACACGTAGGATCCATTCATACACCCACAGATGAGGCTGGGATAGTCTGGTTGGTAGGGCACTGGGCCCATGTCCAAGAGTTCGTGGGTTCGATCACCGCCGGCCGAAGACTCCCCTTGTAGTAAATGGTGACTGATGCGCGTTAAATCTGCCGAGTTGCAATGTCCTCCAAGTTCCCATAACAAATCAATACCTCTGGGGGTACTGATCCAGTAGAGTACTTATCTTCTGAATTGGTTCAGAATTACAAGGCTACGGAGCTGAACATTAGTAGTCTTAAACCCAGAATCAGTCTGCTGTTCAACGACGGATATATATACATCCACTGATCGTGAATTTGACCTGAATCAGAGAACGATCCATTTCCAATTCAGTAGCCCCAGAGGTATTGATTTGTTATGGGAACTTGGAGGACTATGTGATCTCGACATATTTGACGATCACCAGTCACCATTTAATATACAGGGATTCTTCAACCGGCGGGATTCGAACTCACGAACATGAGCCCAGCGTCCTACCAACCAGGCCATCCCAGCCTCAACTGAACTCTTTCTGTCTCGTCGATACTCTCAAAACTCCCGCAAATCCTTTTTTTATACCGTCTTTCAAAAACCCACTCCTTTATAAGTTAAATGCAATCATATTAGCCTTAAGAGTTAAGATCCAATCAAAACTAAAAGGGTTTGGACAAATCCTGAATAAAAGAAATGGGGGGGGGGCTCAAACGATTCTCCCACATATTACACCCAGTTGGTCAAAAGTTAACTGTATCCCCTTAATTACTACAGCTGGGCAGGAAACTACAACATCGTCTCCCAAAATCTGGTGTTCACTAAAAACAGAGTAGGACAGGAAATCCATTTACTGTGCGGCATTCAGGAGAACTACTCCAGACATCAGTTTCGCTTCGTGGCGGTTACCATGGTTACGAGGGAAAGTCACTTCGAATAGGGGTGTGGGGTGAATAGTTTTGTCTTGATCTTTGCATAGGTCAGCTTAAGCAAACCAATCGACACCTTCATATCTCCATGTCACCCCCATTCGAAATGTGCTCTCGCTTGTTACCATAGCAGCAGACAGCCCCAGACTTTTAGTCTGTAGGAGTTCTCCTCAAAGCCGCACTGTATCTGAATAGTAAGTATAAGAAAAAAGGGAATGAATTAAATTAAATAAGGTAAATTAAAATATAATTTGAGTTTCGATGTCATTGAAGATATCGTATCGTTTTGGGTCTGTTGCAAACGATTTTTATAATCGTGTGCGATACTTTTTCAATTTGCTTTAAAAGTTCTCGAGGTTAGTGATATGCACAAAAACTAAAATTAAACTGGGGAACCTATTTCCCAAATTTCGGCTACCCCCCTATATTTTGGGGGTCAGTCATCCTAATCCGTCGAAAAGAAGATATTTTTATTTAGAGAAAGTACGTTCTTGTGTCTGATTTCGTAACTTAAAATATAGTCTGCGTCTGCAATTAATTAGCATATTTGAGGTCACCCCCTCGATTTTACATATTATTGTTATTTATAGACACGTTACAATAATTGTGTTGCGGCTACAATAATTGTGTTACAATAATTGTGTACAGTAATCATAATCCATCGAAAAAAAGGTGTGTTTATTAAGAGGAAGTAATTTTTTGTGTGTGTGCCTGTTTTCGTACGTCTTGAATCGTTTTCATAACTTTCGTGAACTTAATTAACCTTATTTCGCAACTTAACTTTATTAATAATTAATTCGTCTGTTTTGATTAATTAGCTGTTATGATTAATTGGACATTCGATCATTAGATCAAAGGGTGTTTCGTTTACTTTTTGCGCACTGTACACTAACTCCATGTTTAATAAATTTTAAAAGCACTAAAATAAAATTATCGAAAATCGATATATGTTTATAGTACCAGCAAAATATTTTACATACAGTTAAAAAAAAAATAGTTTAAAAGTTTCTTGGCACTTTTTTTTAGTCTATTTCATATGCATGTTATGCATATATAAATGCATATTATGCATATATAATATATAATTTATGTATGCATATTATGCATATATAAATTATGCATAATTTATATGCCTCGTCATTTTGTTATTTCATTGTAAAAAATGTCTTCATTATCAATGTGAGCAGACTTTAGAAAAAATTCTCTCAGTAAACAATGTATTCATTTATTATGTTATAAAAAAAAATTTTAAATTTAAATTTTTTTTTCTCAAAAAAGAACAACATTTATTTGGTTTTTAATTAATGATTGATCGTGTTGTAAATCATGCTAGCCCTGATAAATAAAACATCAATAATATTCTTATTTGCGGTTTTTGGTATTTTGCATAATAGTTTCAGCAGGTTGCTCAAAACTTAAAAATTAATGGCCTTTCTAAATGTTATTGCAGGTCTTTATTACAAAATTAGAGAGTAAAACTTTAGTAAGAAATTCTGGATAAAAACGCTTATTTTTAAGTTGTTCGGCTGCGTCAAAATTTTCGGTAGCAATTATTATTATAATTTTTTTTTTAACGAAAGCAAAATTGTATAGCATTTATTATCGAATGCTTAACTTTTTTTCTTTCTTTATATCAAATAAAAATTAATAATGGTTTGTAAGCATAAGTACTATTTTTTCAATTATTTATTTCCTTTTTTTTACTGTTATCCAATGAGTATAAACAGTAAAGAAATTTAATGCTGTTAAAATTTAATAATTAACATTAATATAACAATGTAATAAATATTAATAACATAATTATTTCACAAATGTTTAATAATAAACATTTAATATCTGATTATTTTCGGAATTTACTATCTATTCAAATATTCAAAACTTTTAAATGTCTAATATATATATATATTTTAGTCTTCCTGGAATATTAAAATTCCAACTGGAAAAGAAAGGAAGGGAGAAAAAAAAATCTCTGTTCATTTCCTTTCCCTGTTTCTGGGTTCAGGTGTTTCCCGCCTTAGTTTCCGAGTCCTTGGAAAACCCTTTTCCTACTGTGAAATCTTCATAGCAACGCACATGCGCAGTCTCCTCATTCTTCTCAGAAGAGAGATAATATTGGTTGGGGATTTGGTTGGTCGGGGAGACAGTATCGTAGACTTCTTGCAGACACTTAAAATTTATTAAGAATATTAAATCTATAAATATATAAATCTTAAATTCAGACGTTTTTTGAGATGATTTATTTTTCTAAAAACAATTGTATGTAGCTTGTTTGTAGACTTTTATCGTTATTAAAAATATATATATATATTTATGTCAATAACGACTCGTTGTAAAATCGTCTGCTGCTTTTTCGACAACTTTATTTAATTGAACGTTTATAAAAAAAGAAAAGTGTTGTTTTATTTATTTTGTATTCATTTTTGGCCACTTGATTGAACAATCTAAAATAATATTATTTGCATCTCGTTACTTAAAATTTGACGTTATTTTAATGTTTATCAATATTTTCAGTCATGGTATCTAAAAACGTTAAAAAGCAGCCCCCTATCTCATCTTTAGCTGCTATGCATTTTATTACTAATTGCTTTTTATTAAATAAAACAAAAGTAAAAGGAATCAATAATGGTTTGTGAACAAAAATGTTTCTCCTAAGTTGCAAAGTTCATTTGTTAAATCGTTTTCTTCATCTTACTTACACTGAATACATTCATCAGTTTTGTTCTATCTATTAATTTTTGCGAAATTAGGCTGAAAACACAACACCCCTGAATGCACACAGTGATTTCATTAATTAATGATTAATGTGGATTTAATTCCCCCCCCCCCAAATGTAGATTAATTATCTGTATTTGAATAAAATATCATTAATAGTTTACCCGGATTTCCTAATCTATTCTGATACTCGTTTTTTCCTAAAAATTTTTGTTACATTTTATTCATTAAAATGTGTTTTATAAGTTGCAAAAATTTAAATTCGAATGATTAGTGTTATAATTATGTTATCGATTAAGTACTCAGGGGTAAGTACTCATATCGATACTCTTACTCAGGGAGCCGCGATGGCCCAAGGGATACAGCGCTGGCCTTCCAATGAGGTGAACCGGGTTCGAATCCCACGAATCCGCTTTTGGCTTGCACCGACCACGGTGCTGACGTGAAAAATATCCTCAGTGGTAGACGGATCATGGGTTAGAGCTCCCTTGCCGTGAGGCTAACCGTGGGAGGTTCTCGTGGTCTTCCTCACCATGTAACGCAAATGCGGGTTAGTTCCATCAGAACGTCCTCCACAAAGGCAAATTTCTATCACTACTTGATCCAGGAGTTTCCTTGTCTTCTGGATTGGGTTCAAAATGACAAGGCTACGGAGTTGAACATTAGTAGTCGTAAACTCAAAAATTGTGTCAACTGTACAACGACTGTTATAATATTAAAAAAAAAATTAAGAGATTGATATGTGATTATTAAATTTTAATGATTTAAAAAAATTATTAATTATTTTAAAAATAAAAGTGATTTATTCGTTTTGCAGATATTTTACCAGAAGCTAAATTATTAATGCAGCCAAATCCATAAAAATAGGCTCAAAGATCGGCGGCTCAAACACATGAAAGTAATTAGAAAAACGAATTAAAAACGGAAACAAAATGAAAACGAAAGTAAGTTAATAGTAGAGATTTTGTTCTTTGGAAATAAATTATTTCCTAATGCAATAAGTAATATTAAAAAAAAAAATCTAAAAATAAATTGAAAAATTTTTATCTGCTTCATTCTTTACATTTTGGTTTAGGTAGTTAAATTTCAATAAAGTATTCCAAATATTTATCTGTTTTGTTTCATCTTTAAGTTCTTAGCATCCTTTCCATTCGATTGGTTTACTGTTTTGAAAAATTTTTTGAAACGAAAGGTATGGTATAGCCTTTTTCGATGAGAAAAGTAGGTCGTATGTTTCGAAAATGGAATTTTTTGTTTTCATTTTTAAATAAAGAAGCAGACCTAGTCACGTGAACAAGATCACGGTGCAGAATGGGAACTGGTTGCGTCACGACTTTTGACTCACGTGATCAAAATCCTTAGAATTTTTCTTCCAGCTTTAACTACTTCGTCTTTTGTCATGTTTTGTAACGATGAGTTAGTTTTATGTTCTTTACTTTCTCATTAATCATATTATTTTTATTGTTGCTAATTTAGATGTTTTACTGTCTTGATTTTTATTCAATATTTGACTTATGGATAATGTTTGTTCCATTTTTCTTTGACTTTAACGAATTTACCTTTTCATTTACTGAAATTTTAAATTAACTTTTTCCTTTAAAATTCTTCGTAATAGCTTGCGAAGAAAAGTTAGTTTAACAATTTTTTTCTCTTCATAAAACGATATTATTCTTTAGAAAGTAAATCGATATATAAATTGATATATAAATTGATAACTTTCCTTTCTTTGCTATTTAAATTTGCTACGTTACAATCGGAGCGATGTATTTTTTTGTTTGATTATTATGTGCAACAAATTCGATCTATTCTTACAATTACAAGAATGTTGACGTTAATTACTTTTCACAATAACATTAAAAAAAAAAATGGAGCTGATTTTCAGTATGTGAAAAATGGGTGATATAAAATTTGAATTACTTAATACTATTACAGATGCTCGATAATTAGAAGAATGTTAACTTTGATTTGATTATTTTGCATTATAAAATTGGCGATTAGAGAAATAGAAAACTTTATTTTGATTATAAACAAAATCTATAATATTTGAAAGTACTGGTGATTAGGATATGTTTTTTCCTTTTTTTTTTCACAAACAATTCAGCTACAAATTCGATACTTTACAATTAGTTTAGCTGCCATTTGGAAAAGAGTTAAAAGGTTAAGCATTAAGAAGAAATTTCGAAAAACTTTACTTCGACAGTATTTCAAAGTCTTAACTGCCCACGAAGGCAAATTTCTCCCAATACTTGATCCAGGAGTTCCCCTGTCTTCTGGATTGGGTTCAAAATTACAAGGCTACGTTTTTTATTTATTTATTTATTATTTTTTTTTTTTAATTTATTTAAAAACCGAAATATATACCTTAAAATCTAAATGTATTTGCAAAGAAATTTTTTATATCAACAACCGCGTAAGTAAACAGATAAAAATAAGAGACATGTAAACTTTTGTCTGATTGCTTTTCACTATGAAAGTCATTCTGTGTGATCAAAGCAATGTAAACTTTTATTTGATTACTTAAAGATATAAATTCATTCTTTATAAATTAAATTTTTATTTATAAAAATGGTATAATTTCCCTTTTTTGTGCAATCTGCAGTCTCATGAGAAAACAAATAAAAATGAGAGACACGTAATTTTTTGTCTGATTGCTTTTCACTATGAAAGTGATTCTGTGTGATCAAAGCAATGTAAACTTTTCTTTGATTACTTAAATAAAAGTTTACATTGCTTAAATATAATTTCCTTTTTTTTTGTGCGATCTAATTTTTATGAGAGTAAATACTATTTATTATAGTGTGTAATAACTCTTTATTTTAAAATAAAAATAAGCATGATTAACGTTGATGTTTTTTATGAACCTTTAAAGGTCAGTGTCTTTCTGTGTGGGAGACAAGAAAGTTAACTCTAAGCAATAAAATTATTTAGTCAGAATTAGAGTCAGAGTCATTTTGAGTCACCAAGAGAGTAATAAAGAGAAAGGAAGAAAAAAAAATTGTAAAAAATTACGAATTTTTTTTAGCTGGCATAGCTTTGTCGGATCAATTATTAAATAATTTTGATTCAGAATTATGGTTAGAGTTGTCAAGCCTATGCGCTTATTTATGAATGTAAATGTTCAAAAGGCGAAAAAAATTCTTTAAAAATTAGCTTTTTTTTTGCTGTTACAGTATTGTTGGATCAATTATTAAATTATTATTCTAATTAAATTTATGGGACAAACTCATAAATTTTTATTAGCTGTCACAGTATTATTGGGCAGTAATAGAATTCACATTTCCTAAAAACTAGATATTGAATTGTTGCTGAACAATATCAGATAATTGCTATCGCGACATAATCCCAGAAAATATCGATATTTTTTGTTGTTTATATATCGATATCGTGATATTTTTCAATTTAATTTATTTAGATTTGTCAATATTTTCGCTACTCGGATGAAGTGAGGAAACACCTATTTTAATATCGTATTCGATGATGACCGAGATAACATTGGTTGCAGATAATTATAGTTCATTCGATATTTATCGTAAGTGATCGTATTCACGATATCTAATGAGAATACTAATTCGAACACCTTTATCAAAATTTAACGATACATCGACAGGCTCTACAACTTAGCAATTTAAAACGTATTTCTTGACGTGTTTTTTAAAGCTCTTTTCTCAATGTAAAAACCTTAAAAAAAAAAGGCCTCGATTTTGGAGCCTTACACTTAAAGGAAAGTTATTTAAAAAAATCTAATTAAAAGCTATTTTTGAAACTTAAAAATCACCTTGCCCTAAAGATTCATCTAGTGTTTAGAACGGACAAATAACTTATATTCTATAAGTTATGAAACTTACCCAAAAATTTCTATTTGGCGATTTTTTTTCCGTCTAGAAGAAAATTCTAAATTTTAATATTCTAAATTTTTGCAAATTTATATGAGCCCAGATAATAAACATAACATTGGATTAACTTTTATAAACATTAACATACTAAATCACAAACGATTTTCATTTTCGCGAAGCTGTGGCTTTTCTCTATATTGACGTTTGCGCCATTTTTATTATTAACATTGATGGCCCAAAAATTGATCTAACAGTTATATAAATAGCATATTATTCGCTAAAAAACGTTATTTTACGTGCAGCGTTCGAAAAACGGGCCTAACAATAGTTGTGTTGCGTTGTTCATTCATGTAAAATGCAACCCCTATGTTTTCTATTTCCAACGCAGTGAGAACAGAACTTGAACGAGTAGCAGTCATCTTATCAGTCGACAGCGGGATATTTTAGTTACATAAGTTTTTATAATTTTGTTTTTAAAGTGTTGAATTGCATATTTGAGATAAGGCTCAAACTCGACCTTCACCCACTTTTATGTAAGCGACGTAACACAGTTCTTTGCCTGCTTCATTACTATCTTCAATTACTTTCATTTGCTATCGCATCTCATATCATTACAGATTAAATAATTTTGACATTGCACTAATGGCTGTTGCCAAAAAATACTTTGTTTCTTTTTTATTTAATAAATTTGCGAAACCAAACGATTTTGTCATAGCCTATCATTGCTTCGTTTTATTTTTAGTTATTAGTTATACAAAACCAAACGATTATGGCATTTTAATGAAGATTGTTGCCGAAAAATGCCTTGCGAGTCCGCATGCATTCCCCTCAGCAGGGGTCTGTCCAGACATTTTGTGAAAGGCCCGTTTTTGTAAAATTGTGAAAAAATTACTCGTAATTTGTGAATATAAAATAAACGTTAAGTCATATTCTTCCTACCAGGATCCTGCTTTTGTGAATTTGTGCAAATAGGGTCCTGTTGCAAAAAACTTTTTCAAGGAGTTTTTAAATTGTAAAGAGATGCAAGATTATAATTAAAAATTGTAATAAAAAAAATTGCATTTTCAAAAGTTAACAGCAATTGTTGCTACTAAATTAGAGATGCAACATACAAATATTTGGTATTTAGCCTATTATACTGCTCTACACAGAATATTCATTTCGGACGAATAAAGGAAGAAGCGTCTGCCGAAGACAAAATTTAGTTCGTTTACATCTGTCTTTCTTTCCCCCCACCCCCCTGGGAATGGTTAACAATAACAATTAACAAAACAATAATGAAGATAAACAAATTTGTGAAGAGTCCGATTAAAAGAAATATTTTGTGAAGGGTCTGTTTTTATGAAAAGATATTTTGTGAAGGGTCCGTTACGGTCCCAAATTTAAACAGACCCCTGACTCTGTTGCATTTTGCAAGATATTTTCAATTTCCGTCTTCATTTCCACCCTCTGAAATCGAACCGAAAAATCTCTCGATCTTTTTATGGTGGCTAATATAATCAAGAAAAAGAGTTCTTTGTCAGAAACTAGTTATTTTATCATGATCATGTAAAGCCTTAGAAAATTATTTTGCATTTTGTTATGTATGTAATATTAATAATAAAATATTTTATAATATAAAAATATTTTCTGAGTACTTAAAAGGTGCTTATTTTTTGTTGAAAAAATTGGCTACGCACCCTGTTTTAGTCTTAAATTATGAACTAATGACATTATAAAGAAAAATGCTTCGAATGATCTGTTTTTACTATTAAAAAGTGCATGAAGGGTCTTTTAACGGACCCAAATTTCTCCTTAGTAGACCCGTGTGAAGAATATGCATCAAATTAAAAATCGTTTGGAAACTGAGCCTTCTTTAATAAAATTAAATCCCACGAAGTTTTTAATCTATTCAGCTAATCAAATAATTATTTTTTTTTTAAATTTTTAGTGTGCATAAGTTTGCTTACATCTTCAATTTTTAAACAACATCTGTTAAATATTTGTTTGTGTTAATGTATTTTCCGTAATATATTCTTTCGGTTACGGTTAGAAATGGAACATACAGTATAATCCTTAAAAAGGGCCCCTTTCTCTATTTCGTCACCCAATTGAAGTGTGAACGCTGAGCGAAACGTTGCAAAATGCGCCGTGACAAATGCGTTGCTCTAGTTTTGCATGTTATGCAGAAAAGTATCATGATATATATAGTTATTATTTTCTTTTAATTTCAATAATCATAATTTGTATGTAGTTATTTAATTAACAGTAAGAATAATTAAATAAGAATGATCAAGTAGTAATGATAAAACATATAATATGTTAACAATAATGAAATAGTAATGATAAAACAATATATATTAGCAATAATAAAATAATGATGATAATGAATATAAAGTGCTTTTAACACGGTGGTTTTTAACTGTTTAATTTTTTTCGTTTTTGTCAATATTTTTGTGTTTTGTCGTTTTACAAATGTTTTTTTTTTTTTTTTTTTTTTTTTTAATTTAATGCTGTTTTTTTTCGTTGTATTTCTGGAGCATTTTAAAATATATGTATTTTATTTAGAATTTCATCAATATAAACTATGTGTTTTCATCTTGGCAATTTAAATATTGCTAAAAGTTGTTAAGCTAAACGGCAATTATGTGGTTAATATTTGTTAAGATATTTTTATTACTGCTATATTTTTTTTATTTTTTATTACTGCTTGATTCAATTATAATTTAAATATAACCCATTATAACTTTGAAAGAACAAACACAAGGTAAAAAAACGCTAGTACCAATTGATTTTTCCATTCAGATGCATTCTTTTATTTTAGCTTAACGTATTAACACCAAAATAGTTCATAAAAGTAATATAGTTATAAAAACTGCAGTGCTTTTATTCCTCATGCTTACCGTATCGTGATTTTTCTTTATACTATATTTTCAGTGGTGGTGAAGTAAAAATTAAGTAAAGCAATTATTTGAAAAATTACGCCATTGATTATTCAAACTTCTCTACTTGGTGTTCTGGTCTTATATGTATGTGTATTATCTTTTTAAAAACATACCGAAAAATTCAGAATAGTGGAAAAAGCCGCAATGGCCCAGTTGATAGAGCGTTCGCCTTCCAATGTGGTGAACCAGGTTCGAAACCCGGCGATGGCTGGTCGATACGAATCCGCATCCTGCTTGCACCAACCACAGTACTGACGTGAAATATCCTCAGTGGTAGACGGATCATGGGCTCGTGGTCTTCCTCTTCATGTAACCCAAATGTGGGTTAGTTCTATTAAAAAGTCCTCCACAAAGGCGTATTTCTCTCACTACTTGATCCAGGAGTTCCCTTGTCTTCTGGATTGGGATCAAAATTACGATGCTATATATAGAGTTAAGTATTAAACGTTTTACATGTCAAAATTTTAGAATAGGATTGTTACGCAAGAAATTACGTTAGATTTTTTCTCTTTTTTATCAAAAATCTTTTTCAGTACAATTAGTAAATGTTTTTAGCACATTTTTTAAACATACGGTATTAGTTGTTGCGTAATTTTAAGTTTGATAAACTTTGTTTCAAATAATTTAATTTAAAAAAAAGAAAAGAGAAAAGAAAAAAAAGCGAAAGTGACAAATAGGAAAGAATTGCAGGAAGGAAATTAAATTTTCTAATCAACTTGTTTTTTTTTTTTTTTCCCTTCTTTTTTTTTCTTTTTTTTAAAAAAAATCCGCGATTATTATAGACAATGCCAATAAATTAAAAAAAAAATTTCGAAGCAAATTTTAAATTTTTTATTTGTAATTCTAAGTTCAAATGTATGTATAAAACATGAAATGGTTAATAAGTCATCAGTTTTTCACTTGTAAAAGTTATTAGTTAAACCTTTATTTATTAAACCTATATTTGTTAAGATATTTTCTTTTTCGATATGTTTCTTTGAAAACTGTCAGTGTAACTCCATTATTTTAAAATTTATTAGTGTATATTTCGTAACCAGTATTCAAAAGCTCTTAAATAAAACGGATAATAATAATAATAAAAAACAGATTTAAATTGATTTTTAGTAGAGTGCTCTATTTAAACACTTTTGAAATATTTTTTCTTACTTTTGAAATATTTAACTTTTGATGTAAATACCTGATTTTGCCACAGACCTACCTGATAAGACTTAATTTTTTTTTCTCTCTCTCTTTTGTGTTATGTAAAATCTTATCTTTAAAATAGGTTAAAACCTACATTTGATTTCGTTTTCTTTCGAAATAGTGAAACAACTGGAATAATAATTTCTTAAATTGTATTGCTTTTTTCTTTTAATTATTTCTTATAACAGTTAAATAGAGGAAATATCTCTTTTGTATTTAATATTTTTAAATTTTTGTTCAAAATTGCTCGACAAAATGTGATTTTCTATCTTTTCGCATTAGGAGTTGGATTTTTGTAGTCGGACATTCATTTTTACAAACGTTTTTTTATTTATTAATATTAATAAAATAATGCGAATAAGAACAAGGGTGCTTAGCTTTTTTAAAAAGTGCTTAAAAGTACTTATCTTGTGATTTACGTTTTTTGAAAGCCCTTAAAGGTGCTTTTTTTTTATTCGGGGTTTGTAAAATGTGCTTAATTTTCTGTCTTTTAAAAAGATATTTTTTCTCCGCCGTTGTCGATTGTCTTTCTAAATTATGAAAAATGCATTATTTTCGCAATTTTCTCTGCAATATTTGTCAGTAACCAGTTATTTTATCTTGATTATGTAAAGTTTTTGAAAATGGTTTTGAGTTATATAGATTTTATGTTTATAAAGTAAGAACTTGAAACGATAAAAAATTTTTTTACTACTGCACAGATCCTAATAAAATTTTTTTTAATTTTTTTTGGAAAGTGCTTATAAATATTTTTTTAGTGCCAAAAAAGTATCTAAAAAAGGTGCTTATTTTTTGTTGAAAAATCTGGCTACGCACCCTGAAGAAAAATAAAGTTTTATTTGATCTGGGTAATGAATTCAAAATGCATGTGGAGTTTTTCATAGTTATTTGCGAGCATTGAATTAATATATTTATTTTAAAGTAGAAATTATAATTTTAAGCAAATGAGCAAAAATTTTCATTTTATATTAATCTTTTCTTTTCTTTTCTTTGAGAGCTCTCACCTTCACTCAAATATGCCCAACGCCCTACCAACCAGGCTATTCCGTCCTTTTTCTTCTTTTTTTTTAAACGAACATTCAAACTTGAAATAAAGGCATAACGCATATTTATAACAATTAATTATCTGTTTAACTTGTCAGAAATATTTCCTATTTTATAAGCTCGCATTTCTTAAAACGTTTACGGCCTTCTGTATCCAATTAATTTTTTAAATTGAAAAATGTGCAAATTATTTCAATTAGCAAACGATGGAATTTTAGTTTGATATTCGATGGAATTTTAGAGTGATAACTCTCGGCTTCGGCATAGTTGGAATCATTTGATTTTTTAAAAAAAATATCATTGATTTCAGATTTTTTTTATTTTTTTTTATTCCATATTTTTATAAATATATTTGTAAAGTTGTGATTTTTTTTAAAATAGACTCGTAAAAATGATATTTAAACTTAAAAAGTCAACGTTTTTAGTTTTATGTTGAATAGGTTTTGTGACTAAACTTCAGTCAATATGTTATTTAAGAATGTAAATAATGAAGGAAGGCTTATTTCGAAGAATCGATTTCATATTTTGCCTGATCTAAATTCATATATATATATATATTTATTTTTCATTTGATATCCAATCGAGGTTGTTGTTTTCCTTTCAGGTTGTTTTTTTTTTTTTTTTTTTTTTTNTTAATAAAAACAACTATGATTTTATTTATTCAAGAGAGCAGTGATTAGTTTGTAATCATTTCAATTAGAAATACTAATAGAGTCCTCTTCTATCGCCATCTTGGATTTTTGGTAAAAATTTTTTTTGATTTGCTGTTTTTATTTTAATTATGTTTCCCAAACTTTTTAATGATAGGATTCGACAGCAAATAAACATTTCAGAAAAGATAGCAAATAAAGGTGTGGTTTTATTAGATAAGGATAATTGATAATATTTTTAACTTTTCTTACCTGAAAACTGTAAAGCAATAAAATTATGAGCTTTGTGTTATCCGTTTTAGAATTATTTTTTTTTAAATTTAATTTTATTTCTATTTAAACTTGAATATGGGTGGTGATGCTAAAAAAAGTGAATTATGCAAAAACGTATTTTATCAAAAACCTAAAAACAGATTAATGTTTAATAGTAAATTATCTTCCTAAAAATGATGATTTCAGAATTGTATTGGTATAATTTTATCAGTTAAAGAAAATGAATACAGAATTATTACAGGTCTCTTTCTACAGTTGAGGTAAGTCGGGGGAGGGGGTGTGACTTCTTTTAGTTACAGAGAGAGAAAAATTCTGATAAAAAATAAATAAATAAAATGTGATTCTGCTTGATTAAACCAAAGTATACAGTATTTAAACCATTCATTTTGTAATTTTATGTTCACATGGTAAGGTTTGCCGGAAATTGTGATTTTTCAAAATTAAGAGTTCTTATTACCACGCATTTAGAAAAAATACAAAACTGAAAAATAAATTTAACCGAATAAGTGGTTTTTATGTTAGGCTGCAAGGTATAATAATAAAATTACAAAAGGCTGCAACATTAACCAAATTTTAGAACGTGTATGATAAAACCATATTTTATTGTTAATTTTACCAAAATCATTTCAAAGCGATTCGGTAAAAATGACCGAACTCTTCTTTTTTTTTTTTTTAGTCTGACTATACTTTTTTTTCTCAGTGTATAATATTAGTTTTAAATAATATTTAGGCAATTCTTTTTTATCTATTCATTATACTTAAAAAATGGAATAATTCATTTTTTAATGTATTCATTTTATATGAAAAAAATACGTATCGGAATAATGTTTATTTTTTAAAATTTTTTTTTAAATTTATTTTATTTTAAATGGATTTTTTTATTGATAATAAAAAATTCGATTTATTTACAAAAAAAANAAAAAAAAAAAAAAAAAAAAAAAAAAAAAAAAATCAAGTAAATTTTATTTATTCTTAAGAAAAAGGATTTTCGCCAACTAGGAAATAGTTACATATAAATTGAAATAAGGTTTTTTGTTATTCAATTTAAGTTTTTCATATTTTCTCGCCAAACTTTAATTTTAAATTTGGGAAGTAGAACAGCTGTTTAAAATAATGAAGTATTTCCAGTTTTCACTAGGAAGTATTCTCAAACTTTTTCTTTCAATTATTATCAGTTCTTTGAGCGTATAAAAAGTTTAATAAAAACCCATTTTCACCGCTACTGGTTTTCATCTTATTATTTTAAATCTTTAAAGTAGAGCGATCACAATACTTTGTTTTGATAAGACATAGGAGCATTAACTACTTCCAGTATAATTATTTAAGAATAATAATGTCTCAGTGCATGTTTTTTTTCGGTTTGGAAAATCTTGTTATGATTTGTAAAGTGTTTATTTTAATTAAAATTCTATCTATCAAAAGATAAAGCATATTATTTTCATTTTGCAATAACGTTTTAATTAAAAGTAAGTAAATAAATAATCAAGTTCTTTTTATTTTTACATAATGTTTTGTTTAAGAGAATTTTCAAAAATAATAAGGTTAAAATAATTACACAAACACATTATTGGAAAACGAAAATCGTAGTTTTTTTTTATTTATTATTCACTCTCAATTTCCTCTTGAATTTGCGAAGACAAAAGTTCACAATTTGTTAGTTTAGGCTATTAAATGAAGAATAAATATAGGATAAGGAGCACAATTATTCCTAAAAAAAATACGATTGTTTTAAATGGCTTCTGCCGAAACAAGTCCTTTTTCATTACGTTATTTATATTCGCAAAATACGTGTTTAATAAGTTTTAAAAGTATTTGTACTGAATCAAACATGAAACAAATTTGTTATAATCGAAATATGTTTATTAAATAGCAAATTATTTTTCATCCCTTGCAGTAAAATGACTTGGGCTGTCATTGGACCAATATTCACGAATATTGGCCCAATAAGGTTCAAAGGGCCTATATTTTCCTATATGGGCCATATATAGTATTGTCCGATTCACTCAATATTTTACTGTCGCTTTACAACCAATATCGGCTCTATATAGAATTTTCAGATTCACCCCAGATATTTTATAATTATTATTCGACTAATATAAGCCCTATATTGGTCCTATATAGCCCGATATTGACACTGCGTATTACTTTACATTCCTAGCAGCAAAATAACTTGGGCCCTCATTGACACTGCATAGGACCAATATTAAAAACTCTAGACATCCCAATATGGGGCCCATATTGAGCCTATTTCGAGCCCAACCGATATTCCTATATTTGCCGATATTGACAACTGCATTGGACCCATATTAAAAAATCTAGACATCCCAATATTGACCCATATTGAGCCTATTTCGAGCCAAGATAAAATTGTTGCTAGCTTATAAATTAAATAATAATTACTTTTTTATTATTTCTCTCTTCCTTCCAGTGACATTGAAATCAGACTTTGAAAAAAAAAAAATGTAATCTTAACAAATAAAAGTGATTTGAATCGCGATTTAAAAGATGATTTACGAATTGCTGCAGATAGGTATAATTTAAATTAGATGATCCCAAAAAGTGTTCCAAGATGCACTAGTAATACATGGAAGGATCATAAGGGCTTCCAGAGAACTATTGAAAGTCGGGGTTCCGCCGAAAGAGGGTTGATCAATTAGGGTTTCATACCCGATTAAACCTCCGATTTAAATCATGATTACCTTAGTATAATTGAGAGTTATATATATTGAAGTATATTATTAGGGGTGTATCTCTTCGATATTCAAAATTTCAAATCGGAAAAAAAAATAATTTTACTTTAGTTTTATATTTACCAAAAATATTTAACCTCATGGGAGAATATGCTTAAAGTTTTTTTTCTTTATGGTAAAAAAGCGTAATAAAAGTTTTTTTTTTTTTTAAGGATTGTAGCAAATTACTATATGCCTCACACACCTATATTTATATATATATTAACATATTGTTTAATAAAATATATGTTAAACTAACACTTGGGTCACCCTAAATTTAAAGAAAATTAATGATTGCGCATTGATTCAGTGAGACCTAAATGATATATTTTTTTACAATTATTCGACCTTAAAAACCAAAATAATTTAAAATAAATTTCTGGAAGAAAAAAAAAGAGTTTGGAGTTATGAATTTTGCAAGATTTAAACGGATTTTTACTATGTTTTTTTCCGACTTGTTCTTAAAATTTTCTGTGATCTGATTAAACAGCCCGTATTATACGTAAGATTTTTTTTTTTTTTAAATTTAATAACTTTTTCGTATTAATTAAATGTTAAACCCTAATTTTTCAGTATTTTTCGATCAATACGCTGCCGTTTTTATCTTACGATATACTTATTATTATTATTATTATTATTTTGGTTGCTATTCTTAAAAATAATAATAAATTGTTATAAATTATCTGCAACTTAGAAACAAAATGTGAGGGACCTTTTTTTTTGAATGAACATAAATGGAAAATATTTATCTTAAAATGTTCTTGGTTACATATTTTATTAAGAAATCGAGGCGATAAAGTTGCCAGTAAAAACAGTAAATTCAACATTTTTATTTATTTTACTTTTATTTATTTTTGAACAAATGAGAAATAAAAAGTAAATAAATAATAGCTATCGAAATCGATAAGTACATTTTGTATATTTTTTTTAAATATTATTATTATTTTTTAGTTTATTTATTTGAAAAGCCCTTGCTATTTTGTGTTGAGGTGTCATTGAGTTTAAAAAATCATTTCAATATTAACGTAAACGTTGGTAGTCCAAATACAATTACAGATATAAAACATTAAAAAACAAAAGAAATATTAATTAAGTAAATCTCAATTAATTGTTTTAATATTGCGGCAAGTTAAAAAAATGTAAGTCGCATCCTTCACGGATAAATTTCTGAAATTAAATAATATCAGAAACACTAAATTTGAATTGAGTTACTATCTGTTTGTTACTATAAATCAATAGAAAACTATCGAAGTATTGGTACTTCTCGATATGTTATAATATCAGTTTTTGTTATAATTTTTTATATCGATTTTAATACATAAATATCGATATTGATTTGAGTTTTAGAATGCCCTGTTTGCTAATTTTGGCTCGTGGAAGTAATAGTTTAAAAAGAGCATTTTCTAAAGGAATCGAATTTAGTTTATTCAATTCAATGTTTTAGTTAGCTTATTTAAGTTAGTTAGATAATTTATTTAGTTAGTTTATTGAATTCAATTAGTTTGTTCAATTCAATTATGGTTCTTCATGTACCAAAATTCAATTTTTTAATTATAATTAGAATTCAACGGAGCAATTATTAACGTAGCAGCGGAAAGAGTTCAAAATAAAAGCATTAAGTTGTGATATATAACAGGGGTTTCCAACTTACATGAGGCCGGGGGCCGCAATTAAAAACACCAGTCAAATGGCGGGCCGCAACTTTATCAAAATTTTATATAGGACTTTTTTATGTTTGAAGGAACATTCAATATTACTGTCAGATGTTTATCAAGTTGTACAAAGCAAAAGTATTGAATTTTAAATTGAAACAAGAAGTAGATTTTTAAAAATTGTATATTAAATTGCATATTAAAAAATTCTGGTCACACAATTTACAAATGTAAATAATTTCGTCCAAAATGAGTGGTTTCAAAAAGTTAAGTCGGAGAATTTCTTCGAAAAAATTTCTTATACGCACATGCTAAATTATATTCACAAAATACAGAAGAAAAAAAAAAAAAAAAAAAACTTATAATTCTCTCCTTATTCATCTTCCAAATCTAGCATCATTTGTTTCATACGTAATTCAACGAAACTGGTGAATGTAAGAAAATCAATTTTTAAGGTTGACTAACCGCCTAAAGCTACTTATCATTCTTTTGGGGACTAACGAAAATGACTTCTTCAATTTTGTTCCTTTTCTCATTTCTATTTTCAGCATGGCATGTTCCAAGTCGTTATTTTACTCACAAAAATCTCCAGAATTCGAAGTCACTTCTTTTCTCGGAAGAATTTACTCTGAAGAATTTGTGTAACGCGCTGATTTATTTATGTAATAATCGTCTGATCAGAAGGGAAACTGGGATTTGAGCCCATTTTTTTGTGGGACTTACGAATCAGGGCAGTACTCGCATCAAAGAATATATAGCTCCAATATATAGCCCATTGCTCGCATGGTCCTCAAAAAAATTTAAACAATGGTAGCAACAGTAAGAAAACACAATTCATTTTAATAAATCAGTTTTCACCACTAAGCTTAAACGCATTTACTTAACCCTTGGAGACATAATTCTTATTTAACATATATTTCATACTTTTTTCACGTGACTTTCTATTAATTTTTAGTCAAAATAAGCGAAAAATATTATATTTAGCATTTTAATAATTCATCGTTATGAAATACAGCATGAAACGCCGGTGTTTTGTTTGACGTTATGGTTAAAATCTTCCAAACAAAAATTTTTCAAATTTGCACTTATTTGCAGTTATTTAGATGTAAGAGAAACAATTATTCATCATTGAAATTTCTTTAATTTACAAAATTAATTATTGATAATTCTTTGAATAAGAATGAAATTTTTTTTTTCAAACTACGAAGAAAAAAAAATTGTTCATTAATGTNCGAAATGAATATTCTGCGTTCAGCAGTATAGGCTAAATACCAAATATTTGTATGTTGCATCTCTAATTTAGAAGCTGCAATTGCTGTTTATTTTTGAAAATTTAATTTTTTTTTATTATAATTTTACAGTGCCGAGCATAATCTTGCATCTATTTACAATTTAAAAACTCATTGAAAAAGTTTTTTGCAATAACCGGACCCTATTTGCACAAATTCATAAAAGCGGACCCTGGTTGAAAGAATGTGAGTAATTTTTTCCCAATTTCACGAAAAACGGACCTTACACAAAATGTCTGGACAGACCCCTGATCATGAATAATTAACTAACGTTTAATCGACAGGTACGATAATTAATCCAAAGTAAATGGACGCAACATAAGAGCTATGAATATACATTATGTTGATAACATCTTTAAACACTAAAATAAAGTAATGTGCTTACCCATTTTGTTATGATTAATTCATTTATTAACTTTTTTTTTAATATAAATTTGTCATCATAAATAAGTGAATTGGCGTTTCAATAACAAAAAAAAAAACTTTTAACAAAAAAAATTGCGTTTGCAATGGAGTGAAAATGAGTAATTAACGTATAGTATTTATTTGTTTCTTTTTTTCTTTTTTTTTTAAATATCACCCTAAAGATGATAGATTACACAATGCGGTAATTTAAAAAAATAATAATAACGTAATTTGTTTCAGAGTTAAAAGATATCGCTGAATATTAAACGAGTTTCTTCGTGAAAACCAGCTTCGCTCTGCAGATCGCGTTACCTTTGCAAAGAAAAGTTGTTTCATGAACCAGTGAGGTGGCCTTATTATTCAGCATGAATTTCATGGCTTCTGAATTACGCTTCCGTATGGAAACCTAATATTTTCTTCAATTTTACAATAAGGGTTTGCCACTGCCTTTTTTCATGCACGCTTAATTTAATTTATTCCATTGTTTATGGAACCCGATTTCGGTTGTTTTCATTTTATTTATTTTATTTTATTTTTTCTCTTCAATTTCGCGTAATGAGAATCCGTTGGTTTGTAGGTGAAAGTTAATCACTTTTTCATGTTTAACATGGTGCGTAGCGTTTTTAAAAAGTGCGTAAAGGTGCTTATTTTCAATTTTCGTTTTTTAAAAGTCCTTAAAGGTGCTTTTTTTTCATTGGGTCTTTCTAAAAAGTGCTTAATTTTCCCTTTTCCAAAATGAGATTATTTTCTTTACCATGTTGGTTTTCGCTTCGAATTATGCAAACAGACACAATTCAACCCCAATCTATTTCGGCGCATTGGCAGTCCATAGCGGAAGAAAACATCATTCGTTTTGCATGATTCAAAATTTCATGATTTTTGACAAATGTCAAAAATAATGCCAAATTTTTTTTTTTTTTTTTTTTTTTTTTTTTTTTTTTTACATGATGGCTAAAACAAGATAAAACCGCTTAAAGTGCTTAAAAATATGGTTTGAGTGCTTGAAAATTACTTATTTTTTGTTGAATAATTTGGCTACGCACCCTGTTTATTGTTTTCTTTATCAACGACGGTTATAAAATGAAATAAAGTATTATGCAAAAGCGTGGTTTTCTCATTGTTCTATTAAACGTTTTCACAATCCATTTTGGCGTACCGTCGGTCCATAGCGTATGAAAGCGCCAATCATTTTACACGTTTGATGAACTACTTGGTAGTCCGCATGTGCGTCTACTGAGCTGGGTTCGGTGAGATTCTTGCACTCTCGTGTACAACTCTGCTGCATTTTTCAAGTTATTCTCAATTTCAGGCTTCATTTTCCAACCTCTGAAATCGAACCGAAAAACCTCTTCATATTTTTATAATGGCTAATATAATCAAGAAAAGAGATCTTTTTCAGATACAAGTTATTTTATCATGATCATGTAAAGTCTTTAAAAATTATTTTGCATTTTGTTAATGTACGTAGTGCTTAAAAATACTTTTTGAGAGCTTGAAAAGTACTCAAATTGTGCTTATTTTTTATTGAAAGCTTTGGCTACGCACTGTGATGTTGATTTTAGCCACGTATTATGCAAAAAGACCCTGTTCATATTCTTCTATTCAACGTTTTCACAATTAATTCAACCCCTATCTATTTCGGCGTACCGTCTGTCCTTAGCGTATGAAAACGCCATTCGTTTTGCGCTCAAAATTTCATGATTTTAGACAGTTGTCAAAAACTATGCCAAAAGTTTTATTTTTATTTTTTTGACATGACGGTTAAATCTGGATAAAACTGTCAATTGTCAAAAACTTGCCAACCCTGCCTAATTATATATTTTAAAGTGCCTAAAAATATTTTTAGTGCTTAAAAGGTGCTTATTTTTTGTTGAAGAATTTGGCTACGCACCATGAATGCTTTTTATTTTTATTTATTTTTTATTCTAAGTTCATGCAAAATTTGAACCCCAGAGTAACGTTGCTCAGGTTCATCATTGTATAAGCACTTGCAAGATTTTTTTTGTATTAAATAATATTAGTATTTTCTAGAAATGAACGGCTTTTTAAAAGTGGCCTTGTAATGACATGACCTTAGGCATTTTCACACACAACATTTATCGTAGGGTTTTTATAATAACAATAATTAAAAAAAAAAAATAATAACATTTGTATTTTTGAGAAAGGAACGGCTTTTAAATAACAGTCTTAGCACGAGGATTCGTGACCTTTTTCTTTTCTCTCTACTTAATTCAACGTTTTTTAACGACGAATTAAGAACGACCCACAACGACGTCTTTATATGGTTTAGTTGTATTTCTATTAAGATTTCTGTATTTTTTTTAAAAAAAACAAGCAAAAATTTTTTAATTTCTGTTGCAGAAATAACATATCGCGTCGTATTCATTAAAAATTTCTTTATCGAAATCAAAATTATTAAATAAATTTAATAAGATTTCAGTTTTTAAAAATATTGCCCACCCGCTAAGTATTTCGTTATCGAACTCTAAAAAGCCACACCCTTTTATTTCAATCACATATTTTCCCGGTATTTAAGTTAAATAAATCCAAACTTATTTTGATTTCTTATAATATAGAAAGTTGTAATCAGATTTGCTCTCATTTCCATACAAAGAACAACAAAAAAACTATATTATTCCAACTGCTTTGAATGATTTCTTTTGAAAAAACAAAGCAAATAACAACATTTTCGCATTTTGATTGAAGTGCAGTCATTCTTTTTTTAAATACTTGTGCATTTTTCTGTGATTTAAATCTGCAATCATATTCGAAAGGGAAATTAGAATTTTCCCATGTAGGCCAACGGAAACTTCGTTTGCTACTTAAACGTGAAAGAGAAAACGTACATATTATGTTTCACCTATTTGAAATATGCGTGAAAATAAAAACGAAAAAGAGTGAAAAAGACATGATAAACAGCAACGGTACAAAACAAATTAATAGAGCATCATCGTAATAAACTCTTTTATTATCGTTTTCGACCGAGAATTCTGGTTTAAAAAAAGTAAAAAAGAAAAATAAATAAAAAAGAAAATATAGAGAGTCCTGTCCTTACGTGCACTGACCTGTAACGTTATTGGAGGCGGAAATTAGTATAGTTCAACTGATTTTTTTTTTTTTTTTTTTAATGTTTTCACATTTTAATGTACAAAACATGAGGGCTAAAGATAGTGCTTGGCAAAAGTAATAATTATGGATTTTTTTTTCTTCTTTTATTTAAGAATAGGGATTATTAATTCTATTAATCTCATATGAATAAGGGTTCAAAATTTTTATAATTCTTAAATAAATATTAAATAAATTCAGAATTCGAGTTTTTTTTTTAAAAAATTGCTTTTGTTTTATTTTTTCTTTTCCTCCACCTTGGTCGTGTAATAACAAATTAATAGAATAAGTAATATTCTTGGAATTTGAAAGTCATTGCCTCTAGAAGAATCATAATGTAGAGTATGTTATATTCTTGAAAAATAAAAGTTATTGTCGCTAGAATAATAATAATTTAGAATATGTTATATTCTTCAAAAATGAAAGTTATTGTGACTAGAAGTTATTGCCTCTAGAAGAATTACCTCTAGAGGGTAGAATATGTTATATTCTTGAAAAATTAAAGTTGTTGTCGCTAGAATAATAATAATTTAGAATATGTTATATTCTTGAAAAATAAAAGTTATTGTGGCTAGAAGAATCATAATTTAGAATATTGTTATATTCTTGAAAAATAAAAGTTATTGTCCCTATAATAATAATAATTTAGAAAATGGTTATATTCTTGAAAAATAAAAGTTATTGTGGCTAGAATAATAATAATTTAGAATGTGTTATATTCTTGAAAAATAAAAGTTATTGTGGCTAAAAGAATCATAATTTAGAATATGTTATATTCTTGAAAAACAAAAGTTATTGTGGCTAGAAGAATCATAATGTAGAATATGTTATATTCTTGAAAAATAAAAGTTATTGTCCCTTATAACTTGATATTAATGCTACAAATATCTATGTCCACGCTTTTCTCAAATTGAAAAAATGAAAGCATTAAAATGTGAATAAAGTGTATGTATTCACATACAAATAATAAAAATATTTTTTTTATTACGGCATGCTTTTGTAACGTATAACGTAAAATAAAATTTTTTAAAGACTAAACGAAAATTTTCGAATGAATGGCAAATTTTTTTTTTAGTAATATCGAGTGTTTATTGTCGTTTTTTTAATGATCACAGTTACAGTATTCAAAATTTTATAATTTTTTAATAATATTTCGAAATAATTCACAATTCAATAATAATTTCAATAATTCGCTTAAATGTTACGAGTATTGATTGGCAGCAACAGTTTTATTTAAATGTTCTCCGCAAATGTTGTTGTACTATTATGATTGTTATTTATGATTATGGCAATCAATGGATGTTATCCTCTAAGCCAGTGTTTCCCAAACTTATGACTTTTGTGTACCCTTTCTAAATTTTTCGTAACGCTGTGTACCCCTAATAAAAAAAATGAATGCATTTTTTTACTATAACAAAAATTTCACGAAAGTTAAAAATCACAACTGGCTGTTGACACAAATTAACTCTGAACTGTTAACTCTGAAAAATATAGCCAATAGAAAATAAGTAATCGTAAATTTTCATGGCTAGCTAAGTTTTTAAACAAAATTTTTTGAAATTTTCGTTTGTTGCAAGATATTTCGTATAAGAACGCGTACCCCCGCTAAACTGTTCCCTTACCACTGGAGGTACGTGTACCACACTTTGGGAAACACTGCTCTAAGACAGTGTTTTCCAAAGTGTGGTACGCGTACCCCCAGGGGTACGCGTTTCTTATGCGAAATATCTTGCAACAAACGAAAATTTCATAAAATTTTATTTCAAAACGAAGCTGTCCATGAAAATTTGCGATTACGTATTTTTCCATTGGCAATTTTTTGCAGAGTTAACAGTTAATAATTAGGGGTGTCAGCAGCCAGTTATGATTTTTAATTTTTGTGCAATTTTTTTATACTAAAAAATCCATTCAATTTTTTATTAGTGGTACACAGCATTACGTAAAATTTAGAAAGCGTTCACAAAAGTCATAAGTTTGGGAAACACTGCTCTAAGATAATGTCATCCTTTTCTCTGTATTAATTGTTGCCTCTTAACACTCTTAAAACTACGAAGGAAGATAGTTAATTACAAATATATTTTTTACGAAATATTGTCAAAGAATGAAGTTTTTTCTATAGTAAAATGAATTACCTCATAAGTAAGATTTGAAATAAATATTTTTTTATTAATTTATAAGCCTTCCTTCGCTTGTAACTCCTCTTAATAGGACGCCATACTGCGGAAGAAAATTTTAATCGCTAATTCTCTTTTTCCTTCTTTACTAATTTAAAATTTAAAGTGTAGGAAAAGTGATTTCAGACAAATCTAGAGTAAGCCATAAAGTTTCAAATACGGAAAAGAAAATTTTAAAATATACAAATGAAAATAAATTAAGAGAAGATAATTTAGGATTACGCAGTGGAGAAGTTCTATTCTAATAATTTGTTTGCATTTTTAACGTTTTGAAGTATTTTTTTCTCCAATTAAAACTTCATGACTTAAGGTGTACCTGAACTTACTTTTTCTTTCATTTGAATTTTAAATTTGTAAGACAGAGAACTTGTGACGAAAATTTTCTTCCACGGTTTTTCTTCTCTCCTTCAAATTTTATATTTTAAAATTAGTGCTGTTTTTTTTTTGTATTAAGTTCGAAACTCATATTATTTCCTCACTCAGAACGATTCAGATGGATGGCGTTATTACTTAGGATGCACTGTGCACATATTCTGATGAAACTGCAAAACGAATTTCAGAGTATTCAAAGCTTAAAAAAAATCACACAATAATAATAAGTATTAACTTTTAACAGTAGCGCAACTATATAAAATCCAAAGTGAAGATTAATGATTATGAAGTGTCAACAATAATTAGTTGTAGTTGTTGTAGTTAAACGTTTTCTGTATGTGCAGTTCATTGCCGTTTTTTTTTTAATGAATTATGGTACTCAAGGATGTGCGGCTTTTGTTTTTTTTAAAAAAAAATTTGGTTTAGTGTAACGAAGAGGAAGCAACTCTCACTTGCACACATTACGGGGAAAATTTAATACCAGAAAGAATGGCCAATTATTTAAGTGCAACGAAGAGGACTTACGCTTTTCGAACACTATTGTTTTTTTGGTTTTTTTTCCCTACACACCCAGCTACCTTCAATTAATTGATCTAGAGGTTCACAAAGTATAAACCACTAAATTTTTTTTTTTTTTTTTTTTTTTTTTTTTTTTTNTGAGGGTGTTTAATATTTGTAGTGGTAGTTACGCCACATAACTCCCCTTTCAGAATTTTAATTGTGATAGAATTCGATGAGCGATTGCCACTAGTTGATTTATGCTGTTTTTTTTTTCTTCTTTTATTTATTTATTAGTTTTTTTTAATTACATCAATTTGCTCATTATATTTTTTCTTCATTTTTGTTTATTGAAAGGGAGACTTTTATTTACTTCACCGGCTTTTTTTTTATCGCTATATTTTTAGCAAATCAACTGTTAAATGTGATTCATCCATCGATGTTGTCGAGTTCATATCACTTCCGCAGGTCACCATTGAGGGGATTTAATTATCGACTGTGTAACCTTCATTTACTAAAAAGTGACTTAATATAGAATCAAGTTAACTTGTCTTATATACTAGTGAATCGGTATTTAATGTTTATAGTGGTAGTTACACCACACTAGAATACTCAATGTTTTTTTTTTTTTAAGAATCGCTTTTGAAATTAAATTTTTTTATTTTTTATTATTTAAAATCTAAAATGCATAACCTCTTTTGGAATATATTTTTTTTCTGAAGGCGTTAGGTTTTTACATTAATTGAGAAGTTGTAGTTCCTAGCATATGAAGGTGCGGCCATTGAAGAGGGATTCCGGATTTTAATCCCATTGACAACTTATAGGCTATATTTAAGTAAAGATTCTGTAAAAACCTGGTGGAATCTGTGTCAAAGAGAGTAAAACTGGTTCACTGGGTGGGGGTGGGGGCGTATTAAATATAGGTTAAGAACAAAATGCATTAATATTCCCAGTAACTGTTGTTTTCTAAATCATGTGTCTGATAAATAAAATGAAATTGTTTAAAAAAATAAAGTTAAAACAGCGTAAAAAGTGTCACATATATAGGCAATATAAACGTTTCGGTTCTGTATGGAATCCCCGTCTTCAGTGTCGAAAATACAGAAGAGGGATCAGCTGTGTTCTAACACTAAAATGGTGCTATATTATAGTAGTACTGAAACGATCGTTATGTGATATCATTTGTATTCTTTTTCAAGTAGCTTTTAGGCAAACGATAAAATTCTCTCGGTATTGTATTGAAGCACCTAATTCAGTGTCAAAATACAGAAGAATCAGTGCTCCGACACTGAAGAAGTCGCCATTTTATAGTTCTGAAACGATCGTATGCTTGTTTATGTGACTCTATTCGTTCTCTTTATACGTTGTTTTTGAATCGACAATACGATCGTTTCGGTACTGTAATGAAGCATCTTCTTCAGTGTCGAAACACAAGTTCGACATTGAAGAAGGTGCTTCATTATCGTATCGAAACAGTTATAAATCTTTTTATAGAACATTGTCTCTGCTCTTTTTCTCGTTCTTTTCGCTTTATTCACCTGTTTGATTTTTTTAACATGCTCACTACTGCACTTATCCTGTAGCTACTGATAAAGGTGAAGCTTAAGTTGGCTGTTACTCGTGAAGGGTTAGTAATCTACTAGATCACTCAGCTGTTTTAGCAACAGTTTAGAAAAACAGCTGTAAATCTGTTTGTAGGACATTATTAGTATTTATTTTTTTCCCTTCGTTTTATTCTCGTGTTTAATTTTTTAACATGCTCACTACTGCACTTATCCTGTAAATATTGAAGTCTAAGTTAGCTGTTACTCGTGAAGGCTTACTGATCTAGATCATTTAGCTATTATAGCAACAGTTTAGTAAACAGTTATAAATCTGATCCTAGGACATTATAAGTATTCTTTTTTTCGTTTTATTCTCGTGTGTTTAATTTTTTAACATGCCTACTACTGCACTTATCCTGCAGCTACCGAAGTCTTAGTTAGCTGTTAGTGAAGGCTTAGTAATCTAGATCACTCAGCTGTTTTAGCAACAGTTTAGAAAAACAGTTGTAAATCTGTTTGTAGGACATTATTAGTATTCTTTTTTTTCTTCTTCGTTTTATTCTCGTGTTTAATTTTTTAACATGCTCACTAGTGCACTTATCCTGTAGCTACTGAAGTCTAAGTTAGCTGTTACTCGTGAAAGGTTACTGATCTAGATCATTTAGCTGTTATAGCAACAGTTTAGTAAACAGTTATAAATCTGATCCTAGGACATTATTAGTATTCTTTTTTTCGTTTTATTCTCGTGTGTTTAATTTTTTAACATTACTACCTCACCTATCCTGTAGCTACTGAAGTCTAAGTTAGCTGTTACTCGTGAAGGCTTACTGATCTAGATCATTTAGCTGTTATAGCAACAGTTTAGTAAACAGTTATAAATCTGATCCTAGGACATTATTAGTATTCTTTTTTTCGTTTTATTCTCGTGTGTTTAATTTTTTAACATGCCTACTACTGCACTTATCCTGTAGCTACCGAAGTCTTAGTTAGCTGTTAGTGAAGGCTTAGTAATCTAGATCACTCTGCTGTTTTAGCAACAGTTTAGAAAAACAGTTGTAAATCTGTTTATAGGACATTATTAGTATTCTTTTTTTCGTTTTATTCTCGTGTGTTTAATTTTTTAACATACCTACTACTGCACTTATCCTGTAGCTACCGAAGTCTTAGTTAGCTGTTAGTGAAGGCTTAGTAATCTAGATCACTCAGCTGTTTTAGCAACAGTTTAGATCTAAACAGTTGTAAATCTGTTTATAGGACATTATTAGTATTCTTTTTTTTTAATGTTGTTCTCCTGTTTAATTTTTTAACAAGCTGTTTAATTTTTTAACATTACTACCTCACTTATCCTGTAGCTACTGAAGTCTAAGTTAGCTGTTACTCGTGAAGGGTTAGTAATTTAGATCACTCAGCTGTTTTAGCAACAGTTTAAAGAAATAGTTAAATCTGTTTGTAGGACATTATTAGTATTCTTTTTTTCGTTTTATTCTCGCTTTTAATCTTTTAACATGCTCACTACTGCACTTATCCTGTAGCTACTGAAGTGTCTAAGTTAGCTGTTACTCGTGAAGGTAATCTAGAACATTCAGCTGTTTTTAGTAACTCTCTCATTTATTACGCATAAGTCAAAGTGACGCATTGAATCATTTTCTGAAAATTATATGATACTAAAAACTCTATTTTGTTTTTAACCTGTTTTCGGCTACGGTTACGCTTCCATTCTTGCGTGTCGAGAAATATTAAGTGTTTATTCAGCAGTATTCTTGTCGGCGTTTTATAGATAAGACAGCGATGACTCATACTAGACTTCCAAGAAATTTTAATACCCGCTTCCTATCTCTGTACCCACTAAATTTTTAAACAATACAACTCGTTTTCTGACGAAGAAATACGATTTGTTCCATTTTACTACGCTTAGCACCCCTTTCCCCCCTTATTTTTTATTCTTCGAGAGCAAGTAACAAAAATATAGAGTTTGCATTCGTACTTCCTGTTTTTAAAAACAGGGATTGACAATAATTTGGATTTAAAAAAAACTGCTTCTCAGAAATTAAATTGACCAAAGGGTAAGAACCTGTTTTGGATATAATTGTTTCTCTGTTTTGTGTTACCCTGACACTCCCAATGATTTTGTTCTCTTTTAAGTTACATAAAATATGTATAAAAATATATTTTTTTATAAATTTTTTTTGGCAACAGTAAACAGAGGGGCGGATTCTTCTCGAGAAGTTAGTTCTCGTCTCTTGACGGGACTTGTTGACCCAGAATTCGAAAAAGATGGGGTCACGTTTCTTGGGAGGAACAATACCTGGTTTGGATCTCGAATGTTTTGAACACGAATTCTAGTGAAAAAGGTGGACTTTTCTTTCAATTGTTTGAGAAAAGTAAAGTGAAAAAAGTTCTTTTTTTTTTATATTTATTTATTTAGGTAGCTTTTGCGTGGTGAGATTAATGTGTTCTGTTTTCCCTCTTTTTTTCGAATTGAAGTGATAATAAATCGAAGTTGGTTTACTTTCGAATAAATTAATTGGCGGAAAGTGTCAGAATTTTCCCACTAAGTGCCTGTTATAATGTTTATTATTATTATTTCTTTTAAAACTTCTTTTCACTTTAAAATAAACATTTACAAAGTCGCTTATTAATTCAACTCTTGGACAGTTAAACTGGAGCATTTTGAGTTATGGTATTTGACCACTTCATTAAATAAGGAAAAACAGAACATTGGCAAAAAAAATTTGATGTTGTTCTTTTGTATTTAAACAAAATAATACAACTTGTAAGATAATTCGCAGTCAATATAATACAACAAAATAGAAATTTAAGACAGAGTTTTTCAGGTAAACTAAAAAGAAATTATTATTATTATTATTTTTTTTTTTTGGTCAGGCTTAAAATATAAGGCATGTCACTTCTGAACTTCTAAAAGACGTGTGAGAGATTTTAGTTGATGAGAGAAGCTTTACTCTTGTCTGCCTCTAAGTGGTGGAAATTTCTGTTAGTAAGCACAATTTAAAAAGCGATTGTAAGTTGTTTTAGCGTCAACAACAAAGCTCCAGTTGAATTTTAAGCCGTTTAGTTAGTCGGGAAGTAATGATATAAATTTTTCTTGTATTGATCACTACATTGTCTCCAGGCAGTAGTGATATCTGGATGAGATTTGAGGGAGAAAGTAGTCAATAATTTGATGGACGTATAAAATGGCGTTAAAATTCTGGTGGTAGCAATCTGTATCCGAATGAAACTTGAGCTCGGAGTTGCAGTAGAAATCCAAGGTAGTTGGAAAGTGATCAAAATTGCAATTACCAGATCTCGCGCATCAAAGACTGGCGAGGCGATTGATAAAAACGAATTGATAAAAACGTGGCAATAAACATGTAATTTTAAAAAAGAACTATGGTTGATCTATATGCAAGATCCTCGTGTCGTTGTCGCAGATCGTTACAGAGTTCTTGCAAAAAGATTTTTCAATTAAAAAGCAAAAAATTTTACTTTTCTTTTCTACACAAATTTACAGGTAATATTTAAATATGTATTTCCGGCAGTTATTGATATTGATTTTCACGTGATTTTTTAAATACCCCGATATATTTCACACAATATGGAAAATTCGAATCGTGCATTTGGGTGTTTAGTTTTTAAGGCAATAATTCTATCGAATTTTTGACAGTTATTGCTATTGATTTCTCCATGGTTTTTTTTAAATCCGATATTTTTTTATACGATATTATTTATTACAACAACCTAATCTCGGAATGAAACACGCATTTAAAGAATCTCGATTCGCGTGATTTCATCGTCGATCTATTTTTCGGCAATTACTACTACGCGGATTTCAAGATTTTTAATTTTTTTTCTTTTATTGTGATTATTATTTACAAAATGCGAAGAAGGAAATAATTTGTGCGTTGTAAACACAACTTTTTGTTAATTTAAATTAGTGACATGTTTGTTATTATTATAAGTATCTTGCAGAATGATATTAGTGATAGATTTTCGTCTCAGAAAGCTCGAAAAAATTCTGCCTCAGGGTGAAAGATATCGTTTACAAGTTTTCAATACTTTTTATACAAATATGGTGTTTTTTTAAAAAACTAATAAGTTAATATACATTGATTCAAACAATTGTCAACCTCAATAACTTCTAATGATAGGATTCTAACGTACTAAGTGCCAAACAGAATGCTGCGTAGGATCGACTTCCTGTAACAAATGCTAATTCTCAATTAGGCACTGAAATGAGACAAAGCGTGCTACCATTTTTTCCCCCCGATAGAATTGGATTTTTTTGATTATTAAACATTGTGCGTAGCGCATTTTTTAAAAAGGTGCTTAAAGGTGTTTTTTTCATTGGGTGTTTTTTAAAAAATGTGCTTAATTTTCCCTTTTTCATAATGAGATTTCTTTACCATGTCGATTTTCGCCAAGTATTATGCAAAGAGCCGCGATGGATCAGGGTATAGAGCTTTCGCCTTCTAATGAGGTGAACCGGGTTCGAATCCCAGTCGATACGAATTCCGCATCCGGTTTGCATCGACCACGGTGCTGACGTGAAATATCCTCAGTGGTAGACGGATCATGGGTTGGAGTCCCCTTGCCGTCAGGCTAACCGTAGGAGGTTCTCGTGGTCTTCATCTCCATGTAAACGCAAATGCAGGTTAGCTCCATCGAAAAGTCCTCCACGAAGGCAATTTTCTCCCGATACTCGATCCAGGAGTTCCCTTGTGTTCTGGATTGGGTTCAAAATTACAAGGCTACGGAGTTGAACATTAGTAAACGTAAACCCCAAAAATTGGGTCAGCTGTTCAACGACGGTTATAAAATAAAATAAAGTATTATGCAGAAGCGTGATTTTCTCATTGTTCTATTAAACGTTTTCAAAATCCATTTTGGCGTACCGTCGATCCTTAGCGTATGAAAGCGCCAATCATTTTACAGGTTTGATGAAATACTTGCGAGTCTGCTTGTGCTTCTACTGAGCTGGGTTCGGTGAGATTATTGCACTCTCATGTGCAACTCTGCTGCATTTTGCAAGATACTCTCAATTTCAGTCTTCATTTTCCACCCTCTGATATCGAACTGAAAAATCTCTTGCTCATTTTATAATGGCTAATATAATCAAGAAAAGTGTTCTTTGTCAGAAACTAGTTATTTTATCACAATCATGTTAAGTCTTTGAAAATTATTTTGCATTTTGTTAACGTACATAGTACTTAAAAATATTTTTGAGTGCTTAAAAGGTGCTTATTTTTTGTTGAAAAATTTGGCTACGTATATGCCTGAAATAAATAACTGTAAAATAGTTTTCCATGTGAAAAAAATTAATCATCAAAAAATTGTTAAGATTTGCATTTATCGAAGACTTTCGAAAATTGGCGAATACTTTTAATATTTGGCTAATTTACTGGCTGATAATTGGAAATCCTTAGCACGGGCCCTGATTCATATTATTTTTTTTCAATGCAAATAGAACTTTTTGTAAAAATGAAAGTGAAATAGTTATTTTTCTTTCCTAGCCAAATAGTTTACCATTTTGTACACGAATTACTGACTGATTCAGGTTACCTTTTTTCCCCCCCAACAAAACAATAAAAGATTACATTCTCGCACGGGTTTTAAGTAAATTTATGATATTTTTTCGGGGCGAACAGAAAGAAAAGAAAGTCGAAAGAATCCAATTGTCTGTGGAACGTTATTCTTGGTACAATTGTTCTTCCTTGTGCTAAATTTTTTTTTCTCACCTGTCTTGGCGATTTTTTTTTCAAGGAGTAATTTCGGTTTCGTTTTCATCCAATTTGGGGGTAAAAAAAGAAGAAAAAAAAACTGTTAATAGGGATTTGGTTTATATGAAGATGCCGAATTTCCTAGTTTTGAAGAAAAGATGTTTATTTATTTTTTTGTGTGTGTGATTGAACACTTTTTTTCTTCTTTCTTTCCTATTAAATCTTTCGACATTTTTGATTTGGCACGCCCTTTAATGTAGCTCTTTCTGTTGACTCCATTGTTCGAAATTTTTTTTTCTGGAATCGAAATATTTTTAGATTATTATCTTCCTAAAATGATTTTTAGCTTCGAAAGTAGGTTGCGTTGTTTGATGTTGATGCGAATTTGATTAGGTATTAGAATCATTTTTTTTTCTTCTTTATAATTTGTAATTGGTTAAAGGAACACGATCAATTGCACTTCTCTTTATTGTATTGTAAGTATTACAGGACCTTTTTCCTTTAAAAAAAAATAAAAAATGGATTCAATTCTTGGTTTTTATCAGATAAATAAGAGTGCGTTTTAAAGTGATGAATTGCTTTTCCAGGTATGTGCAACCCTCTTTTAATGGGTCGATCAATCTTTTAATGCAGTTCTTTAGAAATGAGTTATTTCGTTTGATTTTATTTAAATTTAAAATATAATAACTTAGAATTATAGAAAAAAAAATACGAAAGAAATAACAAACTCAGTCGATATGTTTTTACGAAAACTATTTAAATGCGCGCAAATGTTCCTGTTGTACTAAACAATATTAAATGGCAATCTGTCTAACTGTTGTGACTTTCTAACAGCTATTCGTGACTGTTAGGTTAGTTTTGCCCATACATTGTCCTCTATGCTAGTTATGAAAATAATGCAAAATGTTAATATGAGGTCAGTTTTGTGCAACAGAAAACCATTATTCTGTGAAACTGAAAAGTATTTATGATTTAAATTTTTCTTATTTGCAACATGGTGATTAGCGTTTTTAAAAAGTACTTAAAGGTGCTTATTTTCGTTTTTTAAAAGCTTTTTTCATTTTCAAAAATGAGATTTTTTCTTTACCCTGCCAATTTTCTTCACGTATTATGCAAAAGCGTGCTTTTCATATTGTTCTATTCAACGTTTTCACAATTTATTCAACCACAAGCTATTTCGGCGTACCGTCGATTCATAGCGTATGAAAGCGCTAATCATTTTACATGTTTGATGAAATGCTTGGGAGCCCTACAGAGCTGGGTTCGGTGAGATTCTAGCACTCTCATGTGCAACTCTGCTGCATTTTGTAAGATAATTCTCAATTTCAGACTTCATTTTCCACCCTCGAACCGAAAAATCTCTCAATCTTTTTATGTTGGCTAATATAATCAAGAAAAGAGATCTTTGTCAGAAACTAGTGATTTTATCACGATCATGTAAAGTCTTTGCATTTTGTTAATGTACATAGTGCTTAAAAATATTTTCTGAGTGCTTAAGAAGTACTTAAGAGGTGCTTATTTTTTGTTGAAAGATTTGGCTACGCACCTTGTTTTCATATTTTTAAATTTATTTCAACACTTCACTGTCTGGACTCACAAAAATTTGCAGAAATTAATAATTTTTCCATTGAATTAATTAGCTTATATGATGTGTTTCTGGGGTTTTAAGAATACCGAGTTTTTCATCATTGCTATGTTGTTTGATACTTGACAAGTTAAAATATCCCAAACACTTTCAGTTGGATTTATGTCAGGGCTCTAGGACTGGCCAGTCTAGTACTTGAACATTTTGTAGAGAATGCTTTTTTTTTTTTTTGTCCAGCGTGTATCGAGGCATTATCTTGTTGAAATGTGCAATCAATTCCTTTCAAGAGGTCTTGCAAATAGAGCATATGTTGCCTCAGTATATCTTCATACCTTTTCGACGTTTCCTTTTGTTTTCCTTCCAGAGATTCGAAAAACGCTGTTTTTCGATGCTCTGTCTCCAAGGGAAAAAAAAAAGAAAAAGAAAAAAAGCCGTATTTCAAGTGCCTTATACTTGAAATAATAAAGTTATGATTTAAAACAATATGTATTATTTTGCCGTGAAGAATTATCTGGGCTTTAGAACAGACAAATAAATTAAATATTTTAAAAGTTATTTAACTTTTTTAAAAATCGTAAATTTGGCGACATTTTCGCACCGAGATGAAAATGATTGAAATCGCGCCAGTTTTTACAAATTTTTATGAGCCCAGGTGGTAATGCAGCATTGGAGAAAGTTTTTATGTATTAAAAAAACTAGACCACGAATGCGAAACTGTTGCTTTTTCTCCATATAAACGTTTTGCTCTGTAGAATTATCTGGACTTAAGATGGAACAAATGACTAAAATATTTTAAAATTTGTTAAACTTTTTAAAATCGCCAATTTTAGACGACATTTTTCAACCCAGGTGAAAATGATCAAAATCAGTGTCTTATTCCTTTTTTTTTTTNTTTCCCCCCCCCCTTTTTTTTTAGCAAATTTTTAATTTTTATGAGCTCAGAAAAGGCAGCAATAGAATAAGTTTTTGAATATTAAGAAATTAAACAGCTAATACTTTTCATTTTCACAAAACTGTGGCTTTTCTCCATATTGACGTTTTGGGCCATATTTAGCATAAACATGAAAAGTGCTGACTCAAGATTGGCATAAGTTGACCCAACAATCATGAGTAACTGTCACCAACTCAGATCAGTTATGAAAATAGCATATTATTCGCAAAAAGGTAACTATGTTATTTGTCCGTTCTAAAGCTCAGGTAATTTATTACTGCAAGATGTTATTTAAAGTTTAAAATTTTAGTAAAGGAAAAATTGTTAGCTATCGTGTATTGAAATGAATACCTTTTCTAAGATAACGCACAAACATTAGTAAATGATGTAGGTACAGGGTATCTGCGCACCTGGAAAGTTATGAGGAATCATGGAAAGTCATAAATTTAGGTATTGAACAAAATTTGTCATGGATTTAAGTCGCCGAAAAGTCTAATTTTTAAAATGGAATTACCCCCCCCCCCAATNCTTATATTCTTTTCGTTTGATTCAATATTTTTATTGAATAATGTGATAATATACCTATGTAGTAAAAAACAGCGTAATTATGAATAAAGTGTTGTGTTAGCGAAAAAATATATTAGGAAGTTAGAAGACGGTAGGAGGGGGGACGAGACGAGCATTGCCTAGGGGCCGCGACATGCATAAGCCGGCCCTGGCCATATTTAGCATAAACATGAAAAATGCTGACTCAAGATTGGCATAAGTTGACCCAACAATCATGAGTAACTGTCACCAACTCAGATCAGTTATGAAAATAGCATATTATTCGCAAAAAGGTAACATTTCATGCGACTCCATAGCCTTCGAAGAACAGTTTTTAGGATATTTATGTTATTTGTCAGTTCTAAAGCTCAGGTAATTCATTACTGCAAGATGTTAATTAAAGTTTAAAATTTTAGTAAAGGAAAAATTGTTAGCTATTGTGTATTGAAATGATAACGCACAAACATTAGTAAATGACGTAGGTTCAGGGTATCTGCGCACCTGGAAAGTCATGAGAAATCGTGGAAAGTCATAAATTTAGGTATTGAACAAAATTTGTCATGGATTTAAGTCGCCGAAAAATCCAATTTTAAAAATGGAATTACCCCCTCCCCCAATTTAATGATGTTCCGAATATTTGAATTTGTAACAAAATCCCCACTCACAGTCATATTTTATTAAAATATAAAAGGTTTTATCATATTCTTTAAAAATTATAGTGTTCTTTCAAAAAATGAAAGAAAAATCATCATTTCTAGAGCGAATTATCTTTTAAACTTCTGTGATTTCAGAATTTTTTTTTATTATTTATTTTGTTTTTATTTTATCAATTTCAAATTCTAGCTGAAGCAAACCAGTCATTGGCGATTTTTTTTTTAAAATTCCGAATTGAGAACAGAAAAATCGAGAGTGTTTCTTTCCTTTCTGATGAACAAGAAAAGTATCTTCAGAATATAATTCTACAGAAAAAAAAGGGAAAGAAAAAAAATCATTTTCTTTTGTATTTTTTTCCAGCTATTTTATTGCTTCAACTCTTTCTTTACTCGGTTTTTAAATTTAAAATATATGAAGATGCAGAGTATAACAGTTTTGGTTGTACGTATCATTTCAATTAATGTTATTATAATGCTTTTTTTAAATTTATCGTTGTGTTTTTGNTCTTTTCTTTACTCGGTTTTTTAAATTTAAAATCTATAAATATATGAAGATGCAGAGTATAACAGTTTTGGTTATACCTATCATTTCAATTAATGTTATTCTAATGCTTTTTTAAATTTATTATTGTGTTTTTGTCGGAGAAAATGGTAACTTCGTTAAGTGATGAAAAATTCTTGAAATTAGTCATGGAAAATCTTGAATTTGAAAATCTAAAATGTAGCAGATACCCTGTAGGTAGGTATTAAAAATGTTACTCATGTAACTGATTTATAGAGAGCGTTCGTTTTCAGTTCCATATTATTTCAATCACATAAAAGATAAATAGAATGGACCCTTTTAACCTACCTGAAAGTCTCAGGTGTTGTAGGGGTGTTTAAGATGAACAATGGACGGAATATCATGTGATACCTTCCCCCTTTTTAGCTAAATCTCAGAGAGGTCAGTTGGAGGGTGGGGGGAAAAGGGGAATTTTTCACGCATCGCCACCTATGGGTGTCACGTGCACACGCAACTTGTAGTTCTGGGTCAACTCTACCTGTTGCGGTCAGCGAAAGGGAATGGGTAAAAGTGGACTCTTTTTCAAAATAGACCTTAGCGGATATAAAAATATTGGGGTTGTTGTATGGGTCTTTTTAGAGGGATTTCTTTTTGTCTGTGTGTGTGGAAGTTCTTAGGCACACAAGGGGTTGGGAAATGTGTCAGGCGATTTTTGTGTTATATTATTCATACAAATAGCTGGCAATTTTGTATCTGAAAAGTGTGCTATTGAAATTTTAATAGCCAGGAAACGCAGCCTTATTATCTTATCTTGAATATATATATATTTTTTTGTACGAAGGCTTCGTTTGTTTATTTATTATTAAAGCAACTATGTAAATAATTTAAAGAAAATAAAACTATTATGCATTTTTGTAATATTATAGTATATTCCTTTTCGAAACTTAAAAACTAAAGTTCACTTACGCTGTGAAAAAGACCACATAATTAAAAAAAAAAAGTACTCCGTATTACCGCTATTAGTTGGCAATTTTAAGTTTCTAATTTTAGCTGGAGTTATGTGTTGGATTACGTTTCACCGGTTCTAACCGTTTCAACCGGAATTTATCGTTACGCCCCCCCCCCCTAAAAAAAGTATCGCCAATCCCATTAACAAATTTAAATTTGAGCTGTGAGCCTGATAACCTTAGAAGTTACAATTTTGGACGCATTTTTCTGGTCATAGCTCAATGTGCTGGTTTAAGAAAATAGTCATAGCATTTTTTATTCCGCTTTTCGAACTTAGCGTATAAAAATTATATGTATATATTTTTAAGGAATTAACTAATGACTACTTATTACGACTACTAATGTTCAACTCCGTAACCTTGTAATATTGAACCCAATAAAGAAGACAAGGGAACTCTTGGATCGAGTATTTGGATAAATTTGCCTTCGTGGATTACTTTTTTGATGGAGCTAACCCGCATTTGCGTTACATGGAGAGGAAGACCACGAGAACCTCCCATGCTTAGCTTGACTGTAAGGGGACTCTAACCCATGNCAAGGGAACTCTTGGATCGAGTATTTGGATAAATTTGCCTTCGTGGATGACTTTTTTGATGGAGCTAACCCGCATTTGCGTTACATGGAGAGGAAGACCACGAGATTGATATTTCACGTCAGCACTTGGTCGGTGCAAGCCGGATGCGGAATTCGTAACGACTGGGATTCGAACCCGGTTCGCCTCATTGGAAGGCGAACGCTCTATCCCCTGAGCCATCGTAGCTCTGTATTATAAGATTGACATTTTTATTGCTTAAAAGTAGCTTCCTTATTAAGTATTTAATCAAATCTCAAACTAGTTCAAAACTAATTAAGTTTGAAGCAGCCATTTATAAAAACATTTGTTGTGTAGGCAAAACAAATTAAATGATTTCCACCCTCGTTTTCTAAACATTTCTTTACTGAAAACAATTAAGTTTAAATTACAATGCAAATTTTGTTTACCGTGCTTCTACAAACAGAAATTAAATTTCCATTGAAGTTGATTTTTTTCTTTTTTAGTTTTATTTGTTTATTTTAATTGTCTGATCTTGAGGTTTTAATCGTCTCCCAAAAGTTAACTGTCTGTATCAGTTCGTGGATCAAAGATTCATTTTAAAATAAAAAATGCTTATTGTTAGTAAATTTATTTGGGGTTGTTAAAACTGCCTGGCAATTGAAAAAACAACGTAAGTGCTTCCGGTGAGACAACTATTTTCTTTCTATTGTTAAATACTATGAACTCTCAAATAAAATGTATGAAATTTATTTTTGCAAAATTTTTAACTTATCATGCGAAAATGCCAGATATATAAATCTAAAAATATTTAATTTTTTGTCGCTTACTTTAATTTCTCAATTGCCCGGCGGGAAACACTAGCACTTATATGTATAAGAAGTTAATTTTTAAAATTTTTCTTTTTAATTTTTTATTCATTTTTTAAATACTGATAAGGATGGACGAGATTATGATTAATTCCGTACGTAAGATACCAACTTTGCTTGAAAGAAAACAACAAAAATAATGTAATTGAAAAGAGAAAAAAAAATTGAAAATTTTCTCCGCGGAATTCCCCTTTACTAAAAAATAACATAACTAAGAAAATAAAATTGTTACATAAATTTTTTTTTCTTTTCTATAAAAAATTGTAGTTAATAAGTAAATGAAAACCAATAGGTTTCTCATAATACTGTTGTATATTACAATACTGTTCTGTATACAATACTGTACTGTTCTGTATGTCCCTTGTAGTTTATAAGCGTCGTTGAACTACCGTTGTAGCCCTGTAATTTTGAACCCTATCCAGAAGACAAAGGAGCTCCTTTATCAAGTATTGGGAGAAATGTGGAGGATATTTTGATGGAACTAACCCGTAGTTGCGTTACATGGAAAGGAAAACCACGAAAACCTCCAACTGTTAACCTAACTGCAGAGGGACTCAAACCCATGATCCGTCTACCTCTCAGGATATTTTATGTCAGCACTGTGGTCGGTGCGAGCCGGGTTCGGAATTCGTATAGACCAGCCATCGCTGGGATTCGAACCAATGTCTCTTAGAAGAGAAACGATCTCAACACGACTTACTGTAAAAAAGAAATTTGATCCTTTAGTAGTCTTAACATAAAGAAATCTTTCGCAGTTTATGTTCGTGACGTCGGACTGCTAAATTGATTTATGCTGAGGCCTTCTCTTTTCTAGGTGTTGTTTGAGCCCTATTCACTTTATTGGAAGGTGAACGCTTCCCCCCCCCCCCCC
>NC_092204.1:8282025-8308360 GCF_043381705.1 Parasteatoda tepidariorum
TTTGTTCACTGTACTATTGAATTATCGTTAAGAGAAACGATCTGAACACGACTTACTGTAAAAAAGAAATTCGATCTTTTAGTAGTCTTAACATAAAGAAATCTTTCGTATTTTCTCCCACTGCGCGGCTTGAGCATAGTAACTTAATTTTTATTTCCCCCACTGCGCAGTTTATGTTCGTGACGTCGGACTGCTAAATTGATTTATGCTGAGGCCTTCTCTTTTCTAGTAGGTGTTGTTTGTGCCCAGTTCACTTCGTTGGATGGAAGGTGGACGCTGCCTCCCCTGAGCCACCGAATGTAACTTTTTTTTTTTTTTGTATAATTATTAGTCTTTTCCTGAACGCGCTAAATATTCCCGAATGAACAAAATGAGCTCAGTGTTTGTATTTAGAAATTTTGATTGGAAAGTTTGAAAAATTTTACTCTAATCTCAGTTGCAAAATAATACTTTGTTTCATCGCTTTCTTACTATGTTTAAATGCCAAAAAAATATAATGCTTGCATTATATTGGAACTGTTCCTTACAAAAATTTCATTGCGGTTTAAAGATCTTATATAGGTCAAGATCTATCATTTATGAACTATCAAAACATTTTTAAAATCATTCTCTTAATTGCTAAGTAATCGAAAAATATTTCACATTTCACAAAACTTTAAAAAGTAAAAAAAAAATCAATAAATAAAATCTAGAAACCTCTAAAAAAAATGTCGGGAAAGGAAAATAAAACAAGGCTTTGATCTATTGTGTATACTATTTTATCTACCTAAATATTGGTATTTTAACTAGCTGCAATTTTAATTTAAAAACCTATTTAACCTTTTGACCGACTGCCATTTTGGTTTACTTGTTGCACCAGCCGTGAGCTAAAGGTTAAGAAGACAATTAAACGATCTTAAGAAATTAATTATTTCTTTCTTAGTATTTTAGACGAAAAAGTAACGCAGGTGGTGACTGATAATTTTTAATCGCTACTTGTTACTCTCCCTGTTTGCGATGGCAACCGTTAATTTTGTCCATTAGTCGATAAATGAGTCTCGGTAGCTCAGAGGATAGAGCGCTCGCCTCAATGAGGTGACCCGGGTTCGATCCCAGCTTTGCCTGGTCGGTCTATTTGTATTCTGCTGCCGGCTCGCACCAGCCACAGCGTTGACGTAAAATATCCTCAGTGGTCGACGGATCATGGGTTAGAATCACCCTGCCTACCGGTTAAACGTAGGCATGGGTGCAAGTGTTCCGTCCCCAGGACGGATTTCCGTCTTTCGAAAGTGTCCGCGGACGGAAGTAAGACGGAAACAAGACAGACTTGAAGACGGAAATCGGAATTTTTTTCCCCCTGTCCTTAAAAATATTTTTTAGGTCTACGTTATTGGTCTACTTTCTTATGTCCTGTTGTTATTTTATCAAAAGACAGATGAATAAATATTTTTTGCACAGTATTTAAACTTGATGTATTATGGTAAAGCTTTCTTAGACAGTTTGCATATGTCGAGGGGGTATTGCGTATGTTAGGTATTTCAGTCAAAAAAATTTTCAGTCTTGGCCTTTTTTACAACTTGCACCCATGATAGGAGTTTTTCGTGGTTTTCCTCTCCATGTAGCGCAAATGCGGGATAGTTTGAACAAAAAGTCCACCACGAAGTTTAGTTTATCTCGATGCTTGATGCAGAAGTTTCCTTGTCTTCTGGATTGGGTTTAAAATTTCATGGCTACGGAACATTGATTAGTTGCAAGCTGATAATTGGGTCGACTGTTTAACGCCGGTTATAAAATATTGATAAATGCTAAAAAAAATTTTTAATGTCATATGTGCCCTTTGATTTTCGAACAATTTATTCCACGAGGGGGGGAGGACCGATTCCATAAATTGGAATTCTGTGTATTGTTTTGTTCTGTAATATTGATTCAATTGAGCTGCATGCACACAATTTAACGATTTTTTTCCGTGCAAATCTTTAATGTTCCTCCTACTGTCAAGTTCTCCTCGTATCTCATTTTGCATTGTTTCCTTTCTCATTGTTTCCTCTAATGTTAATAAAATTTCAACACGGCGTTTAACAATGTAGCAGCGATTAATGTTTCGAACAAGGTTTGCTATTATCATTTAACCTCGTTCTTTTTTTTTTTTTTTTGTAAGATGCGAGCAACTTTGAGATGACTAACTAATTGTGTATAAATTTTTGCTATTTTAGAATGCCATAGAATTCTAACCAACCGAAAGGTAAATCTTTCAATACCTAAACTATCTAAAACTATATTTTATATACACATTCTAATTGAGGTACAAGATGATATTCACCAAGAAAAAAAAAAGAACATACACTTTCATTGTTCTGATATACTTATCAATTTAAAGGCATAAAGTTTAAAAAAATTATCTTGGATCAAGCTGGTTCTGACCACAAGCAAAAAGAACTCTTACGTTGTTCTACTTAATTTTTAAGGCAAAAAAAAAGTAAGCAATCCGTTTTTTAACATGTAGAGTGAGGGAAAAAAATACCCATCCTGAATAACTTTTGATCCGATGATCAAATCACGTACTTACACTCGATTTCTAAGATTCGAGAGAATGAATTCATATATGCTAATTAACGCAGACGATATTTTAATTTGCGAAATCAGACACAAAAATGTACTTTTTCTGAATAAACATACTTTTTTTTCCTACGGATTAGGATTCCTGACCCCCAAAATATAATATAGTTTGTCTAAAATAAGAACTCCCTCAGACATTCGTCTGCACCTGTGGCGGTGACTATGGTAACGAGGTGTGACTATTTCAAGTAGGGGTGTGGGGTCACTGATTTGGAGTGGTTTCGGCGAGAGAAAGAGAATCTCTTTCTTCGGTCTATTGTGTTCAGTCCTGGAGTAAAGCCACCCTCCCTAAAATGCGCCATTCTTGTTTCCATAGCACCAGACAACCTCAGATTTTGTGGCGAGAGGAGTTCTTAGCTTAGACAAACTATAATTTGGTCTTGAGAGCTGTGGAAAGTTTGTATACCTGAATTTTAATTTTACTTTTAGCGAATTTTGCCTTATTTCGGGAACTTTTTAAGCGAATTTAAAACTTTTTTTGTGAGTAATTATGAATTTTGTTTTATCTGAAGATAAATCTGCTCAAAAAGTAATTTTTAATTTGTCATTATTTTATTTAATAACAGTCGATGAAATTTTAAATTGTATGATACACAAAGTTTTGCGTTATTTTAAAGCATGTAATTTTATAATGCAAAATTTGAACGAAATCCGTCACCTGATTCTTGAGTAATCGAATTTTAAAGACATTAGATATTTTTAATTCGATTTCTCTGAAAATGTAATACTTATTCGATCCATTTCGTTCGAATTTTGTATTTTGCCATTAAAAATTAAATTCTTTAAAATGATTTAAAAATGTGTATACCTTGCAATTGAAAATGTTTCGAAAATTATTTAATTAAATCATAATTTTTTTTTTAAACGTAGTTAATAAATATATTTAAAAAAAAAATAGTTATTTTTAGCGTGGAATTATATGTTTAAGGTCATACCCTCAAACCTTTGTTGAGTCCTAATCCGTGAAAATTCTGTCATTAGATCAAAAGTTAATTGTGATGTTTCGTTTATATTTTTGTTCACTGTACTATTGAATTATCGTTAGTTTTCGTTGTTGTTATATATTTTTCATAAATTTTGGATATTGGCAAAAGGGAAAAAATATATTTCTTAATTTAATTTAAAAATTTTTTTTTCTGTGAAAGTACTATTCTTACAATCATATTTACTTGAATACTTATTGACTATAAATTTTTTAATTAATAAAGGTGAAAACTTAACGTTATAAAAGTTCAAATTTTTTGGGCAAATACCCTTAAAATCAGCTCAAAACACTCTTAAAATAGAAATAAACATCTTTCTATCCCCCCCCCCTTTTTTTTTTTAACCTTCCCTTTTTATTTTCAAACGTTCGAGATAGAAAATCTTGTTCAGATTGAAACAAGAATTTCAAACTGAATAACGAACCGAAATTGACGTGACATTTAAAAAAAAAATTAAAAATAAAATTGGGATGAATGAATAGTAATAAAAAAGCTGACCTGATATAAAATAAAGTTCGAAATTATTAAAAAAAAAAAAATGCTCTTTAAAGGGTAAAAAATACTCTTTAAAGGGAAAAAAATAACTTCAAATATCAAAATAGGCCCTGAAAAAAGAGAGAAAGAAAAAGATTATTGAAATGCAAATGTCAAAGTCGGTTCTTAGCTATGATTAATTATATTCTAAAATAAATCCCCTAAAATTTAAAAAAAAAAAAAGTTTTTCAGTTGTGTAACATCAGAAGACGATCATAAAGAAAAGAAAAGCCTAGCAACAAAAACGAAAAAAATTAAACGCGATGCCAAAATTTAAATCATAATCGTGTGACAATTATATTTACGTTTTTTGGCAATTAAATCTCATGTTTTTTTGTGTGTGTCCTCACTAAGTGGTAAAAAGAGTTTCCATAAGCTGTGAAGGATTACTTAGCATACACGTGACTTCTGAAAAAAGAACGATATATTAAATATAGAAAGCAAAAGATTATTATTTATTTCGACTTTCCCCCTCCTCACGAATGTGTGATGGCATCGTCCATGCATTCACACATCCCTGCAAAGAGTGAAAGTGGGACAAGGACAACCACTTGTAGTTATTCCTCTTTCAGCTATTCTCAATAATGAAAGGAAAAAAAAAATCATCCGTCCAAATGGCAAGTGCGATTTGTGGAAAGGGGGGGGGGGAGAACTGTTGCTTAGTTGTTTACAGATATGCTTATGCAAGCTGAGATATTAACACGGTGCGTATCGTTTTTAAAAAGTGCTTAAAGGTGCTTATTTTCGTTATTTAAGCCCTTGAAGGTGTTTTTTTTTCATTGGGTGTTTTTAAAAAGTGCTTAATTTTTCCCTTTTCGAAAATGAGATTTTTTCTTTACCATGCCGAGTTTTGCAACGTATAATGCAAAAGCGTGCTTTTAACATGTTTCTATTTAATGTTTTCACAATTCATTCAAACATAATTTAAATCTCTCGGTCATTTTATAATGGCTAATCAGGGATCTGTTTAGAAGAAATTTGGGTTCGTTAACCGACCCTTCACAAAATATCTTTTCATAAAAACTGACCCCTCAGTAAATATTTTAATTTAAATACGGACCCTTAACAAAATAATCTATCTTTTAATCGGACCCTTCACAAGAAACACTCGAAAGACAATTGCGTATTATTGTAAAAGGGCGGGAAAAATAGACTGATGCTGAGTGTTCAGTCAGCTATTATAGATATTTTCAAATCTACTGGCAATCGACGTATATTACTCTAATATTTTGTTAATTATGTTTTTTTGCTTTAATTCTAAGGCTAAGTTTGATCTCATTTCATTTATATTATGTACCTTAACCTCTTCGAAATCAAAAAAAAATTTATAAATTCCAAATGTAGTATTCTAAGAATATATTTCTACTTCTACAAACATCGTGTGTCCATTCTTATTGATATTAAATGATATTTTTTGTAAATAAATAATTGAGCCATATATTATTTATGTTTTTTTTTTAAAAAAAAACTATTATTAATTTAAGAATTGTTTAAGTTTACTTTAAGTGTAACACATTAGAAGTGATACATAACTAAGTTGTGATATTTAAAATATGTCAATTGAAATTATTAAAAATGTGAGTGATTTTGTTTCCATTATTCGTCCGAAATGAATATTCTGTGTTGTGCAGTATAGGCTTAATACCAAATAGTTGTATGTTGCATCGTTAATAGTAGCAGCAATAGCTGTTTATTTTTTTAAAATTTTTTGTTTTGTTATAATTTTACAGTGTTGAGCATAATCTTGTATCCATTTACAATTTAAAAACTCCTTGAAAAGGTTTTTTGCAATAACAGGAACCTATTCACGAAACAGAACCCTGGTTGAAAGAATGTGACTTACGCTTATTTTATAGTCACAAATTACGAGTAATTTTTTCACAATTTTGCAAAAACTGGACCTTTTACAAAATGTCTGGACAGACCCCTGCTTATATAATCAAGAGAAAGAGTTCTTTGTCAGAAACTAGTTATTTTATCATGATCATGTAAAGTCTTTGAAAATTATTTTGCATTTTATTAATGCATATAGTACTTAATAAATTTTGAGTGCTTGAAAAGTACTTAAAAGTTGCTTATTTTTTGTTCAAAGATTTGGCTACGCTACACCTTCCATTGAGGTGAACTGGGTTCGAATTCCAGCAATGGCTGATTGATACGAATTCCGCTCCCGACTCGCACTGACCACAATGCTGACGCAAAATATCCTCAGTGGTAGACGGATCGTGGGTTAGAGTCCCCTTGCTGTCGGGCTGACCGTGAGAGGTTTACAAGGTTTTCCTCTCCATTTAACGCAAATGCGGTTTAGTTCCATCAAAAAAAGTCCTCCTAGAAAGCAAATTTCTCCTAATACTTGATCCAGGAGTTCCTTTGTCTTCTGGATTGGGTTCGAAATTACAAGACTACGGAGTTGAACATGGGTGGATAGTCGTAAACCCAAAATTGGGCCAGCTGCTCAACGACGGTTATAAAATAAATGAAAATAAAAACTGAGAACAGTCATAAAAATAGCATATTATTCGCTAAAAAGGGTTACACAATGGAAAGACAGAGGCTTCGAGCAAAACACCCTTAACGTTGATCTATCATGGTGCAGATCCATTTCGCTGTAACTTCAAATAAGTGTACGTAAAACCATCGTAAAAATTGAATCATAATATCGTGTAATCAAATTTAAGATGATACGGTTCCTGTCCAAATTATTATACGCACTATAAGTAAAATTTTAACTATCAGGTGATACTATACCGAGTTATTGTTTTTACGTGACTGAAACCGGTTCGCACTTGTTTACGTGCATGTATCAATGGGTTAACAGTGTAATGCAATACGTTAAAAATAAATACATATAGGAAGTATATAAAAATCCCCCGAATAAAAATCCATTACATGTATGTTTAAATATAAAAGTATTGCCTATAAAATCGTGGAAAACATGTAATTGTTAAAAAAATTCAGTGCATCGAATAATTTGGTCTAATTATTATAATATACTAATATAATACCTGATATAATAAATATTCTGTATTTATATAGTATATCGTCTACTTTGTCCAATCGTCAAATTTATATTATATACCGTCTAATTTAACCGATTGATACACGTACGTAAACAAGTGCAAACCGGTTTCAGTCGCTTAGAAACAATAAAGCTGTATAGTATCACCTGATAATTAAGATTTTACATAGAATCTTATAGTACGTCTAATAATTTGGGGAGAGATTGTATAAGTAGGCACGGCATTAAGATTGTAACTAATTTGTACGACATGTAGTTCTAAATCAACAACACATTTCTGACTGTGTCTTAATTTGGTATCCAATAATGAGTGGGTTTTTATAATATGTTCTATATAAATGTTCTTCTTTATAAATGTTCTATATAAATGTTCTCTCATTGCAGCTGTACGAGCAGATCGAATGAGAGGAGGTAGGAACAAATTCGGACCTATGTACAAACGTGACAGAGCACGAAAGCTACAAATGATGAGACAAAAACAAATCCAGAGAGCCCAGTGTCTCGGTATCATGACCAACAACGAGGTCACCCCAGCCTTGCCTCCACCATTCGCACCCCCAGCAATGCCATCACCATCAGTCTACGACCCCCATCACATCAAACAAGAACTCATCCAAATACCCCAACTGAGCTCATCCACCAGCTCACCGGACTCATCTCCCTCTCCCCTCTGTACCTCAGCTCAGACCAACTCAACGATGGCGGCTCATTTTGCCCTGGCCGGTGGACCACCAGTCCTGTCTACCGTGCCAGAGCCAATGAAATCATGGCCTTCATCCACCAGGGCACCATCACCACCCCATCCGACTGGGTCGAATGGTGGTGCATCCTCTGGTTCACCCAAACCACCTTATCACTACGGAGACGTGAGTCCTGTACCACTTACAGTAAGAAGTCCATCACCTATTCTTATCGGAAGTGGTAAGATCCCTCACCTAATCAAAGATTTTCAGACGTCCATGCCTGACGACAAAGATTGGCAGTCTCAACTCTTTGGTCTTCTTCAAAATCAAACATACAACCAGTGTGAGGTGGATCTTTTTGAACTTATGTGTAAAGTTATTGACCAATCACTTTTTGCGCAAGTTGATTGGGCCCGCAATAGTGTCTTCTTCAAGGAACTGAAGGTAAGAATTTATTCTTGTTGTTGTTGTTTCTAATGCTACCTGCCACACTAGCAAGCCTGCTTGGTGAAACTGATCAAATTTAAGGCAGAGGGTGCGTTTCTTGTTTTTCAGTGGAGGCATCTATGGCCAAGAATTCGTCTTCAGCTACATACCCGTTTATAGGGCGGACCCATTCATACATCCATTAATTCATCCTCAGATCGTACTTTTTGACCTGGATCAGATATCAGAGAACAATCGAAGTCCAATCCAGTACCCCCAGAGGTATTGATTTGTTATATGAACATGGAGGACTTTGCGACTCGAGAGATTTAACGTGCATCAGTCACCATTTACTACACGGGGAGTCTTCGGCTGGCGGGGTTCGAACCCACGAAATCTCAAGAATTTATTCTTAAAACACTTCTTCAGATGAGGGATACTGAATTTTAAAAACAGGGGGCGTATAGTGCGACTTTCAGGAGAGCTCCTCCAGACATCCGTTTTGCGTCGTGGCGGGTGTCATGGTTACGAAAATCAATTCACTTCTCGTAGGTGAGGGGAGAATAGTTTTGTTTTGATCTTGGTATAGGTCAGCGTAAGTAAACCAATCGTCACCTTCATTTTTCCGTTGCACCATTCCATTAAATATGTGCTCTCGCTTGTTACCATAGCAGCAGACAGCCCCAGACTTTTCGTCTGGAGGAGTTCTCCTCCAAGCCGCAACTATAGCATTTTTAAAAAGTGCTTAAAGATGCTTATTTTCGATTTTTGTTTCTTAAAAGCCCTTAAAAGTGCTTTTCTCACTAGGTGTTTTTAAAAAGTGCTTAATTTTCCCTTTTCGAAAATGTGATTTTTTTCTTTCTTCACCCTGTCGATTTTCGCCACTTTTGATGCAAAATCGTGCTTTTCACATTGTTCTATTCCATGTGTTCACAATTCATTCAACCACAATCCATTTTGGCCTACCGTCGGTCTATAGCGTATGAAAGCGCTAATCATTTTACATGTTTGCTGAAATACTTGCGGGTAATATAGTTATATATAGCGGGGAAAATAGTGTTTTTTCTCAGAAACTAGTTATTTTATCATGATCATGCAATGAAAATTATTTTGCCTTTTGTTAATGCATATAGTGCTTAAAAATGTTTTTTGAGTGCTTAGAAAGTACTTAAAAGGTGCTTATTTTTTCTTGAAAGATTTGGCCATGCACCTTGACTTCCTTGTTATCAGTCTTTGCAAATTTATATTTATATTCAAAATTTAAACCACAAATTCTTTTTATTTTCACAAAACTGCGGCTTTTCTCAATATTTGACGTTTTGCGCCATTTTATGAAAATGGCATCTTCTTCGCAAAAAAGCATATTTTTTACGACGACCGAGGCTTTGAAAAACAGCCTTAATATATACATTTTATTTTTTTAAATTTTCCTTTTATTTTTATTTAAACTGACGAAAATCCGGATTTCCTAAGTAAAAGTAACATTGAGAAAACTAATATATCCGTCCTTCATTAAATGCACTCTAATTTCTTTCCTTTTTCCTTTCTTATTGCAGTGGTTAAAGGCTTAGTTACGCTTGCTTAGTTCGAGATTCGGTTTGCTAACCCATTACATTTGTGCAATCAGTTTGTTGCGTCGTAAAAACTACAAACTCTGACATGAAAATTTAGCTTACTTCAAGTTCTTTTTTTTCTTCTAAAGAACGTTACGTTTTTAAGATGTAATATTAAGCCTTCTATGATGTCGGTCATAAATTCTTTTTCGCGCTTAACTTTTATTTGTCTTGCGTTCAAAGGTTTTTGGTTTTAAAAATTAAATATCTTAAAAAGGTTCCGGTTGGGCATTAAATTGTTATTTATTTATTCGTTTATTATTTATTTTTTTATTTGGTTGAAAGAACCCAATATAATTATTTTGCAACAATTACAGTTATTTTTGTTGTAAAAAATATTGAGGAGAAATTTGCAATAAAAAGAAACTTATGTGATATTGAACGTAAGTCGTGGTGGCTCAAGGAATAGAGCACTCGCTTCCCAATGAGGTGAGGGTTCGAATCCGAGCGATTCGAATTCCGCATCCTGCTCGCATCGACCACAGTGCTGACGTAAAATATTCTCATTCGTGTTATAATGCCACTTGCCAACACCAGCAAACCTGCAATGGAATCAAGGAAATTTAAGGCTGGGGTGCATTTGTTTTTCAGTGGCGCCATCTATTGCTAAGAATGCGACTTTAGCCACACAAGACGTCATAGATCGTTTTACAGGGAGGACCATTCATTCATCTACGTATCGTAATTTTGACCTGAACCAGAGAACGATAAAATATCAAATGCAGTATCCCTAGAGGTATTGATTTGTTATAGGAACTTGGAGGACTTAGTGACCTCGACAGATTTGACGTGCATCAGTCACCATTTAGTACACGTGATTCCCAGTGGTAGGAGGATCATGGATTCGATTGTGATCCGTAAGGCTAATCGGGGGGAAATTTTCGTGGTTTATTTCTCCATGCAAGGCAAATGTTGGTTAGTTCCATCAAAAAGTCCTCTACGAAGGCAAATTTCACTCAAACCTTGATCCTGGAGTTCCCTGGTCTTCTAGATTGGGTTCAAAATTACAAGACTATGGAGTTAAACATAAGTAGACTCAAATATTCGGTCGGCAGTTTAACGACTGTTATAAATAAATATAAATACGTCTATATAAATACGCCTTTGTCTAAAAGATAACGCAATCAATTATATAACTGCTTGCACCACTATATAAGATTAGCTAGATATCCTGATGTCTAACTCTTAGTTAAAGAGTTACAAAATGGTTTCAAAGTTGTCCGAAACAGCAGGGTCGCGAAATACTAAGATAATGGAACGGTTACCACATTTGGCGAAGTTTCTCCACAATTTTTTTTCTTTCTCTGTGTTCTGAAGTTATAGCTTTCGCAGTGATTTTTATTGTTATTTTAATTTCTTTCTTTAATATCATGTGATGTTTAAATCAAAGATATGTTAAAAATGAAACTAAAATAAATAGCATTTTCATTAAAAGAGCAAATTATTGACAAGGTTACAAAAATTAAATTGGTGAAAGTATTTTTTTATTTTATTATTTTTATTAACATATTTTTTATCACTTAAATAAATATTTTTGTCTTAAATAAATAAGCTTTTTATTTTATTCCTTTTTTCGTTCACTAATAGAATCTCGATAGATGAATGTTTGTGTCCATGGAATTAAAATTTCAAACACTTTGCGACTAGCTTGAGCACTCAATAGAGTAAAGCTCCATATCCGATGTCAATGCAAGATTGAATCATATTTTGGCATTAGCAGAACTTATTACGATATTACTGTCAAAGAGGCAATCAACATTTTCCGACAGTTTTAGACTGGCTAGAGCACTCAAATTTAAAGTAACACTTAGTGCGAAATTTCAATATGATTTGCAATCATTTCACGGCGGTTACCAAAATTATTTCCAAACGGAACTTGTCATTTGCGACCACTTTCTGATTAACTAGAGTGCTCATGTTATGAGAGACCTTCAGTGCCTGACGACTAAGTAAGTTTCAATCCTTCCCAAAACAATCAGAATTAATCACCGTATTATCGCCGTTAATCACCATTAATAAGTTAACTGAATGAATCACTGTATTATCGCCGTTAATCACCATTAATAAGTTAACTGAATTAATCACCGTACTATCGCCATTAATCACCATTAATAAGTTTACAGATTGCTGGTAAAAGTGTTGTCCACTTTCCGAAAAACTGAAGTGTTTAAACCTAGATCCGAGCCTGATTATAAATTAAATAATAATTATTTCCTGATAACTTTGTCAGAAGCAAAATTTTTTTATTTACTGCATGGCTTGTCACTGCGTTTTCAGAATTTAAAAAAAAAATTGAATTTCTTCAACATAAGGAACGAAAGCTTTAAAGAACTACAGAAAAATCTTAATTTTACGACTATTTTTGTTTTGTTTTAATAGTTCATGATTTATTGGTACAGTTATTTATTTTCTTCGTGGTATTTGTTATCGCCTATTTGTGTGGTATTTTAATTCTAATTATACCTTACCAAAAACTATAAACAAAACTTAAACATTCCAGATTAGTCGCTTAAGGCCATTTTCATCTTTTATCATGCTCGTTGATTATACAACCACAAGATTTAAGATTTGCGCTTCAGATTGGAGGAAAATCATTAATATATAATCCAATCCGTCATCTTCTATCATTTTGACTTTAATGAAATTTATTTTTCTTGTTTTTTTTCTTTCAAGTTTGGCTCTTTACTAACTTAGAGTAAAGAAATTCTCCTCCCAGAGATTGCGGTTTTGTAGGGTTTTTCGTTATTAGTGTATCTTTGATGTTTATTATTTATTTATTTATTTTTAGTTCTTTTAAAGGGGGATAACTCGGAGTGCCATGATTTCTACAAATTCTAAAAGAACTTTTATCAAGCATTGCACCTCTCTTCTCTTCTAAAGCTGCATTTTTTTTTCTTTCTTAAATTCAGCATTGACCTAGCTTTAAATTAGAAGCAACCGTATCTTCTGTGCGTCTTCGTTTTTTTTTTCTCTTTAAAAAAGAAATAAAAATAAAATAAACGATAAAATTATACCTTACCAAAATTTAGGAAGAACTTTTCATAAGAATTGTTATCGCTTGCAATAATTACATTTTCAAACGATTTTTTTTTTCTTTTTAAAAAAACTGTTAAAATTTCTACAAATTTAAGAAATTAAGAAAAAAAAAAGAAGAAAAAAAAGGTATCATTGTAATAAAACTTACCATCTCACAGGATTTTATTTTAAGAGACAAATATTTCAAACTGTGCGTTTTATATATTTTCTACAAATTAAAGAAGAACAGTCAAAATAAACGATACAACTGTTGTTGAACAGAAAGTAGTATTACCACACACTGGCAAAGCAAGCGGTAAGAAAGAAGCATACAGGCGACAAATTCCTATAGTTATTTCCTTAGGATGCTCAGAGGCGATGTGCGCATGCTAATGCAAAAATATGGGAATCTGCCTCTCGTATGTCTCTTACCGCTCGCTCATTCAGTGTGTTTGGCTTAAGAACTTTTTACTTTTTTAAAAATTACATTAAAAAAAATATTTTTTTAAAATTTTTGTCTTTTAAAATAAAATCTTGTGAGATAGTAGTTTTATTACAATGATGTTTTTTTTTTTTTTTTTTTTTTTTTTTTTTTTTNTTTTTTTTTTTTTTTTTTTTTTTTTTTTTTTTTTAAATAAATTTCCTAAATTCGTAGAAATTACAACAGCTTCTTTAAAAAGAAAGAAAAAAATCGTTTGAAGATGTACTGCAAGCGATATCAATCCTAGAGTATGAAAAGTTCTTCTCAAATTTTGGAAATAAAGCACAGTTAAAAATATCCTTTCTAGAATTATAGCTAAATTCGTATAACATACTTTAGGACTCGGGGTTGCCGGTTACTATTTTTTGACGCGATTGTGGCTGGTGGCCCCGAGATTTAATCCTTGTTTTTCTATTGGGAAAAAAAATACATCTTAAGAATTTTTTTTAATAGAAAAATTAGCATTTTTATGCTTAATATTAAACATTCTAGTAATTAAAAAGCACTATTACTTCAAGCGATTCCTTGTTTCGTCTTCCCCCTTCTTTCTTTTTTTACTTTTTGTAAGAAACATAAAACTTTTTATAAACTTAGGTTGTATCCTCCTTGCTAAAGATTAACGCGTCAAACGATTTTTATTCATAATGAAAAGAAAAGATACCTTTAATGCATTTAATTAAGAAAGAAAAGAGGCGGTTGCTTACACTTGTTTACTCTTTTATTTTTACCTTGACATACTTCGATAGAAAAATGTAGAGAGTTTGCCTGCAGTTATTTACATTTCTTTCTTCCTTTTTTCCCCATTACCCCCTCCTATCCTTTATCGTAAGTTGCGCAAATAATCGAACATAAATTTACAATTTCTAGAAAATAAAGTTTCCTTTGTTGTTTCTTTTTTTGTTTTAAATGTCTCTATTGTTTAGATTTATTTATCATAAATGCTTATAGTTGCAAAAATGTCCATTTTTTTTGTATGTTAAAATAATAATTTTTTATTTATTTAAATGTGCTCTTAGAAGGAATGAATTTCATGGACCATTTTACTACTGTTTTATCTTTCAAAGACTTTGTTTTTGGAGTTTCTAAAAAAAAAAAATCTTGAATTGTTTTTCTGCTATTTTTTGTCTTTAACACATTTTTTCGAAGCTCTTTTGCCAAGGGGAAAAAAAAACCACAGTTTCAATAAGTTACGCTTGAAGGGCAAAGCCATAATTTTAAAAGTTATTAAACTTTTTTAATAATCACCAATTTGGCGACATTTTCTCACCTAGATAAAAATAATCAAAATTATCGAATAATTATCAGTTTTGCGAATGTTTTATATGCCGAGATAATGATGCGTTGAAGTAACTTTTCAAATACTAAAAAATCAGATCACAAACGTTTTTCTTTTTCGCAAAATGGTGGCTTTTCTTCATATTAATATTTTGCGCCATTTTGGGAATTATAGAGAGCTCAGTCTAAAAAGATAGACTAAACTAGATCTCATTTTTGACTGATAGGAAATTTCGAATTGATGATTGTTGGATACATAGAAATTCTATTTTATTCCTTCATTTAGGTTTTATTTTTAAATGATATGAAATTTCGAATTTGTGAACATCATTGATATAAAAATCATGTTATTCTTTCAAATTTTTTGAGGTAAATCATTTGGATTTTATTGTTGATTGATAGGAAATTTCCGTTTAATGAATGTTGGATGCATGGAAATTCTATTTTATTCCTTCTGATAGTTTTTTTTATTTTTAAAAAATCATATGAAATTTCGAATTTGTGAGCATCATCGATATAGAAATTATGTTGTTATTCTTTCAAATTTCTGTGTACCTCTATTTTTTGTGGTAAATCATTTAGATTTTATTTTTGACTGATAGAAAATTTCGGATTGGTGAATATCAATTAGAAAATATGCAATGAGTTTTCCACTGTATACCTTATACGTATTTTAATGTAAATTTTATAAATCTCATTTTTGAATGACAGAAATTACGAATTAACAGATGCTTACAAATTATAACTTTAATGAGAATTTATTGATCTCATTTTTGAATGAAGGAATTTTTTTTAAATATAAATCTTAATATTTATTTTAGGAAGCCTTTCATTTGTGTAGGGCATAGAATAGAAAATTGTTACCCCCCGCAGGTTATTTTATATTTGTGCATTTCCAAATTATAATTTTAATTAATAAACGCTCACTAAAAATTACTTTATTGATTGTATTTACCGTGACTAATGTAGCAATAATGCTGATTTTATCTTCTTTTTATGAAACACAGCGGTTCATTCTGTGATTTTTTTTTCTTCTGTTCGTTAATTATTCATATTTTGATGGGCATTTAATGCTTGAAGAATGTTTAATGATCTCATTTTACAACTGAGTCAAGTCGTTTAAAGTGATACAGCTCAATTCCTCCCTTTTTTGTTGTTTACATATTTGCATTTTTTTTTCAACTATGGAGATCTTAACACACTGTAACCATAGGAGAAACCCTCTGAGGCAAACTTTCTTTAATCTACATGTGTATTATAAAAGTTATTTTTTTAACAACTATGAAGATCTTAAGAGGCGTGCTATACTGCAGTAGAAACCCTCAATGGCACCTACATATGTATTATTAAATTTAAAAATTATTTTTTACAACTATGAAGATCTTACGAGCATGCTATACCACGGGAGAAACCTTCTATGGCACCATATATGTATTATTAAATTTATACAACTATGAAGATCTTAAAAAGCATGCTATACCGCAGAAGAAACCCTCAATGGCACCTACATATGTGTTATAAAATGCAGAGAAAAGTGAGTTCAGGTTTTCAAATGCTGTAATTTTATTATTTTTCAAAAGATCAAAATATTGATATTTTGAAAACATTTTTTCAGAATTTGAAACTTCGTTTTTTCTAGGTTTACCTGAATTCACTTTCCTCTCAACTTTACATTTTAAAATTTTTAAGGAAGGTGAAGCAAGATATACCATATCCTTTCACCCACGATATAGCGCCATTTCATCAAACGGGGATTTATACTGAATTTAATCTCTTCGCATGTTGTGCAGAAAATATATCCACTAGTTTTTTATTCTTTAGAACACAGTATAGTGTAACCTGTTGAGTTGACTATAGTCACTTGACCACCTGTCCAAGTTTACCTTTGTGATCTACGTCATATTAGTAAAAACAGCTTCATCACATCTTTGTAACTTGACTACCTGTCCAAGTAGATCATTAGGTTGGTGGTAAAATTTTTAAATTTAGAAGAAAAAAAGAGAAAAAACACTCGAAGTTTTTCTTTCTTCTTCTTTTTTTCTTTCTTTCTTTCTTCTTCTTTTTTTCTTTTTTTTTTAATGACGGCTTAGGACACTTTCGTTTTGTTGAACGAATGAGTACAGAGTTACACCAAAGGTTTCAGTCCAAATGGGATTTTTCAACAAAAAATTTGATTCCTTTCTATAATTCTTAATTCTAATAACAATAATAATAATTATAATAATAAAATATTTTTGCCAAAAGTGGCTAGAAACTTCCACTTCATTGGGGAATTTGATGAACTATCTGCAAGCAAAGACTCGCATAACTGAATTGCAGAACAAAAATAGCCTCATTTGTTCTCTGATTCAATTTTGGTACAGAGATAGAGGAATTGTCGAATAATCTACGAAAAATCTATGAATTGTAGAATCTAAATAAAAACGAGTGAAACTGGCTCTGTAATTTAATGACGGCAATGTTTTTTTTTTAATATTCTTGTTTTTTTTAAAAAACTTGTGTTTGATTCATTCAATACGTTACTATAATTTTCTATTTTCAAATTGTTAATTGGGTGCCATTTAAAATTATATAAATTTTTCCCTTTGTTTCGTATATTAAATCATGGTTGCAAAAATGTAATATGTGTATTTTATTCTACAATTCATTGTTTAATATTGGGAAAAGGGGTGTTCTAGGTTTTTCATTGTCCGCGCTCTTTTCTACTAGATCAACTTCATCGATTAAAGTACTTCCAACACCATAATCACTAGTTAAGAGTTGTAAAAGTTGAATTTAAAGAAAAAGCAGGCTAACATAAGCATTAATAAAAAAGAAGCGCAAGATCAAATTAAAAAAAGCAGACGATAATTTTGGAACTTCTTGGAGTTAACACCGTGCATTTTTAATCTTTTACTTAATATTGATTTAAAGTATTTTTGTGTTATTTTTATGATAAACTTATTCACGATTACTGTCTTGGCTGGCGATTTTAATATCAATGTGAATATAATAATGAAGAAGGAAAATTTTTTTTTTGTATTTTGGCTGGAATTGAAAACCAATTCAGCCCATTGGACGACAAGAGGACGTATATCGATGCAGTTTTTGCAATGTTGAGGCGTTTATAAAAATCGATTCAGAATTTTTTTTTATTGACCAATGGGGTAACTAGTGATCGCAATAATGTTGATCGTAAATAACGATTTCGTAATCGTACAGTTTTCTTTCTTTTGTAATGAGTCGTTATTATATTCTTTTTCTATTTCATTTATTTTATAAATATTTTTATTTATTTTTTGTTCACCTGCCCTATAATTTTTATACAACTAACCTAGATCTTTTGGAATAGTCCCAATCTGCCCTTCTTTAAACGATTCCTTTGAAAATGTATGGCTATGTGGTAGTTCCCTCCCTACACCCTATATTTTTGTTATTTAATATTTTTTTTTACATTTGTTTGTTATCTTGAGAGAAGAGAGGGCAGGGGAATTCTCTTCGGTTACAGGTAGAAAGAAACTAGGTCAGTGCAGGTTGTATGGGTTTTCTTTTCTGTGACCTTTCTGTTGTGCCCTGTACTTTAAAGGGGAAAGAAGAAGAAAAAAACGAGGAAGAGGGGTAAGTGCTTACTTGGGATGAAAGAAAAGTCAGGTGAACTAGGGGGGTAAAAAAAAAAGTGTATATATTGCTTTTGCTTTCTGTAATCTTCTTCCTCGTTTGCTCAATTGCCTCCCCTCCCCTTATTTTTCCCCCCACTTTGAAAGGTGAATTTCGTATGGTTTGTTTACTTTTCTAATACTAAGCACTTCACGGCGTTATCTTCGATTTTGAGTGAAAATGTTTGATTTTAACAAAATGCCTGTGGTCAACCATTACAGGGGTCTGTTTAGAAGAGATTTATAAACGGACATAAAAATCATAAAAACGGACCTTATCATAAAAACAAAATATCTTTTCATAAAAATGGACCCTTCACAAAATAATTTATTTTTTAATCGGACCCTTCACAAATTTGCTTATCTTCATTATTGTTTTGTTAATCGAATAAACCCTTCCCGGGGGAGGGGGGTAAACGAGACAAACTAAGTTTCCCCAAGTTTAAATCCAAATGAAGTGTATTCTAAAAAAAAAAAAATTTCTACTTTTACAAACACCGTGTGCGCATTCTTATTAATATTAAATCATAATTTTTTTTTGTAAATAAATAATTTCTGACAATTTTTTAAATAAAATATTATAAATTTAAGAACTGTTTAAGTTTACTTAATGCGTAACACATTGAAAGTGATACATTACTAAGTTGTGTTACATAAAATATGTCAATTGAAATTATTAAAAATGTGAGAGATTTTTCTTTCCATTATTCGTCCGAAATGAATATTCTGTGCTGTGCAGTATAGGCTAAATACCAAATATTTCTATGTTGCATCTCTAATTAAGTAGCAACAATTTTTGAGCAGGATCTTTTATCTATTTACTATTTAAAAACTTCTTGAAAAAGTTTTCAGCAATTTTTGCAATAACGGGACCCTATTAGCACAAATTCACAAAAGCAGGACCCTGGCTAAAAGAATGTGACTTAATGCTTATTTTATATTCACAAATTATGAGTAGTTTTTTCACAATTTTACAAAACAGGACCTTTCACAAAATGTCTGGACAGACCCCTGCATGACATAGCTAAGTAACACTAAGTGCGTTGCTATATCAATGGCGTAACACACACACTAGGTTTATTACCTATTACTAAATAAGGAGCATGTTATAGTTACGTTGTTCTCCCTCTCTCCTACCCATTCTACTACTACTTTTTCCTACATATTTTTTTAGGTTAATAAAAATTTTGCAGTGGCAAATTTTTCAGTGGGGTAATACTATCAAGCTCAATATTTTATGTAAATTTTTTTTAGAAAAAGATTATCTTAATTATTACCCGGTTAAAGTTATCTTAATTTAATTCTAAATAATAAAAAAAAATAGTCATTGCAATTTACAAACACCATACTCAGGGACCTATCAAGACGAATTCAGGCCCTAGGCCCACCAAATTCGCCGGGCCTTTTACAAAATATTTTGAAATTAAATTACTGAAGTTTGAGTAATTAGTCCTAGCAATGGAGAAGAATCTATTTAACTGCATGATTCAAGAGAAACATTCTAAAAAATTTTGAAAGCAGGCAATTGAATTGAAGATTATTTTTCTAAGATGAAGTTTACGTATCAGTAAATTAAAGCAAAATATAAAGCAGCAAAATAATGTTATGTCAAAATAAAAATAGTTTATTGACCGCAAACAATTGAAACTAGTGATTTTTGCTAAAAGTCACTGATTAACTGAATTATTTTTTTTTTTATTGTATGCTGTAATTATTTTTTATTTAGTACTTAAGCCAACACAAAGCTATCCCACCTTCCATTAGACTTTTTACTAATTTTTGAGGCCCTTCAGAAATTGTGGGCCCTTGGCCCATGCCTATCGGGTCTAGGCGATAATCAGGTCCTTACCATACTTATTGTATTCATTTTTATATTTCATCTAAACTTAAAAAATATGATTACAAAAATTTAAAGAGAAATTAATAATTAATAAAAAAACTGCACAGATTGATATAAAATAAAGGTATATCGTTTTTCCGATTATCCCTTCCACTACGCACCAGATTTTTAATGTTGGCGTCATAGATTTATTCTATCAAAAATTGCATCACGTAAGGCATGCTAGCAATTTCAACAGTGGATTTTTTTTTCTTCATCTGCGGAGAACTTATCTTCAACTGCAATAGAACTCAGTATTTTCAATGGTATGGACAATAAAAAATTTTTTGAACTAAGTGAAATGAAATAAATAAAGATATTTTTCATGTCTCAAAATTTTTCTTGCAAATCTTAGAATCGAATATTTCTCTTTTATAGCGAATTCAAAATGTTAAAAAAAAAAAAAAAATCAATATNTTCTAAAGTTTCTAAGTACATTGGTAGTAAACCATTTGATGACCAAATATCCTACCGAATAATTAGTATTAAAATGTTCTTTTTTTTGTACTTTTTTTTTTAAAGTGTGAAACTAAGTAAAATACTTTTTATATTTGTAGATCTGTTGTTTTCTAGCATATTTAGTAATAGTTGATAATCCTTTCCCACAACTAGACTAATTAAAGTAGTCTAATAATAATAATTAAAACGTTTTTAAATATAAATAGCTTTCTTTTTTTTATGACTTATTTTAATTGTGTGAAACATAGTTAGTACGATTTAACAAAATTACTATTTTTGTATATATTACTTCTTTTCCTCAACAAGTAAAAGGAAAACAGGGGAAAAAGTAAAAGAAAGAATATGAAACGTTTCGGAATTAGCTTAAATGAAATTTGAGCATTTGTTGGCCTCTTATGTTTTAACTGACCTGCATCGTGGAACGTTTTCAAAATGCTTTATCGCAATACCTTAATTGCTACATTCGAAAAAAGCCTTTCAACACTTCTTTATATTGCTCAACTTTGCCTAAAGTTAGTTCGAAAAAAGTAAAAGAAAACTAGAATTGCACTCTTAGTTCTAGGCTTGAAATAATTATCCAATTAACATTAGCCTCTGATAAATGAGCGAAATACTCTAGAGTGATTTTGAAATTCGCATATTAAATTAGTCAGCTGATTGCCTTATTTTACATGATCTTGACATGCTTTGTCAAAGTTTGAAGGAGAAAGGCATTTCTCCTCCCCTCGAGCGTAAAATGGAGCCGTCTATTATATGACGTCATCCTTCTTTTTCCCACTCCACTGTCTCTCGCTTTATCACTTTCACTTATTCTGTCAGAAAGTGGGTCAGTGGGACAAGATGCGAGAGGATAAAAAAAATTTCAAGGCGAATGTTATGCTGTGGCGCCATCTTTTAAATGACATTGAAGTTAAAACGAGGTTGGATTGCCAGTTCATGTGTTTAGAAATGTTTTCATTAGTTTTAACTTTAAAATTTTAATTATATTTCAAGTTATACTTCTGATGCAAGTTTGAGAGAATTTCCTAAATTGTTTCTATTTAGATGTCATGGATCATATAGTTAAAACAAATTTCTGAGGACACACTTACAACAAATTTACGACGTCCAACTAATAATGCCGTGTATCTAGTTGTTATGCATTTGATACTAGTTTACTTCTAGTATCAGATGTATAGCTAATATACGGCTTTAATAGTTGATACTAATTTACCTATTTAAGTATTCAGAAATGTTTTCAATAATTTGAGCTGTTAAATTATGTTAATTAGTAATGTTTCAAGTTATATATCTGATACTAACTAGTTTGAAAGAATTTTTAGTTAATAATGCCTAAGTTTTTACATCTAATGTTAGTTTGCAAAAATTTCTAAAATAATAGTGTTTTAGATGTTATACATCATATGCTTTGAACAAATTTCAAAGTATTAATGTTGTATATTTATTAGTTATACATTTTATACTAGCTAATTTGAACGAATTGCTTATTAATAATTCTTTATAAATTATGCACCATATTTTAATGCATCTTGTATTTTTTCTATCTAATTAACGTAAATTCACACTCTATTTCTTACCGATTTAGAAGACAAATAAATTAAGGATTTCATTTTTAAGAAACTGTATTTAAAATATAATTTTAAAATTATACAACTATTTTATATAAACTTTATTACCTTTAATTTAATACCTTTCTTTTGTTTAATATTCATGTCTTAAAAAATAACAGTTAAATTAGGTATAATTTTGATATTTTTAAATCCTTCATATATTGAATTTCAATGAAATATTAAGAATTTAATTTTGAATGTATGCATGCTTGAAATCTAACCCTTTATCACTAATACTTTACTCTCAATTTTGCTCTTTCTTTCTAAATTGCATTGTAATTTTTTGCGTATAAAAAATTTTCAAGACGGCATGAGAAGTATTTTAACTATTTCTACATATTTTCTCATTAATTTCTCAGTTAGCTAAAACTTTTGGTTGGTCAGTTTTTGGTGTACTGTATTCTGGACACTTTATATTATTTTCAGTTTTGTCTTTCCACAATAAAAGCTAGTTTTGCACTTCCACAATAAAAGCTATTTTTTATCTTCAGACTATTATTGTTTCTACCAATGAATATTTCATATGTGCTAATAAAGTTGAATGGAAGTGAAAAAGAGTTAAAAATCAACAATAATTTTCACTAATTTAGATTGTTGATTGAATAAATAAAAATATCACTATCAAACTCGAAAAAGAATTCTAATAAAATTATCAAACAGCAGCTGTCGCCATAGCAACGCATGCAATGACGACGCATGCGCATTATTTAGTATTACTCTTGAACAGATTTTTGAAAAATGTGATGACGCCCAAATAAGATGCGCACTCCATCAAACCCAAAACAAGAGCCGTTTTGATGGGTAAAAAAATTGACTTTCTTTTTCTTTCAAGGAAGATTTTTCAGTTCGCAGAAAGGTCTGCAACAATTAATTACAATATTAGACCAAATAATAATAATAAAAATTTAGTGTCTAATTCATCAAAATGCTTCACACTATTTACTTACGTATTTAATTTGAAGAATTTTATTATATTTTGTGAGGAAAGCAAAGCAAATTAAATTTACAACCATTTAAAAAAATATAAAGTTGTTATTTTTATAAAACCTCTCAGCTCCTTTGTTTCCAAATTTGAATTTTAACATTTACAGTTTAATCTATACATTTTTTACAGATAAATATATAAATTTTTTACCCTTATACCAAAAATTTGTGATCTTTTTAAATGATGGAATTAAAATTTAATATGTAATCCAACTAAAATCCCATTGAAATATTTTAATGTGTGATACATTTTATTTTGATTTCAATAATAAATATTTTAATTTTAAAACTGTGTTTATAAAGTTATAAAAAATTCACTTTGTTGCATGCATAAATAGTATGCTTCCGTAAATAAATAGTATATTAAAAGTGTTGGCCAATAGAAATTTTTAATGCATATTTTATTTTTTTAAGTACCTTCTCCTAAAATTTTGTCCCGTAGTGGACTGATCGCAAAGACACGGCTCCCAGTGGAACACCGAAGTCAAGCATCACTGGCTGCTGTCAGTAGGCGGGTGGGTGATCACTTTGCTCAGCCTGCGAAGGGACCGAGGGTGCGCGGTATCTGTCCGCGAAACTGTTCTTCCGTAAAGTGCCCGATTTCGCACGCTGGTCGCTATCAAAGCAGGGGAGCCATCCCCTCTGCAGAGGATCAAAATTGCGATGGCATGTCTTCGGATCATCCTCACGGATGTTTCCCAGACCGTCTCCAATAGCCCATTGTGCAGCTTTAAGGCGACGTAAATAAAGTACCTACCTACTCACCTATCTCCAAAAATTTTAAGTATATATTAAGTATACATAGTACTTATAATTGGAAAAATAAACCTAAGAATTTTTAACTATGCATTTTTATTCTCAAATTAAACTTTCATTTTCTAGCGATGATTCACTTAAAATTCTAAAAAAATATGTAAACAATTTAAAACTGTTTTAATAATTGAACTAAAAATCTCATTAGAAAAATTCATTATCATTTTAAGGCAAGCTTTCAATTAAAGTGTGTATATGTATTGAGAAATAAAATTTGATCAGTAAAAAAAACTTAACATATAAATGTTATAGCAGTTTCACATTTTGATATTCTTACAATTTACAGTATTCTTCTTGGAATTCATTAACATAAAAACGTAAGTAAAGTGTGAAATTTTAGTTCCTGTTTTTTTTATTTTTTTTATTAGGTAATAAAAATTTTTTTCTAAAGTTTCTAAGTACATTGGCATTAAATTTGCCACGAAAATTTAATTGAAAATTTCCAAAAGTCATTTTTGAAATAACATTTTAATACCATATTTTGGCCAGTAATATTTTTTTATATTTTAGATAATTCTATGTTTGAAGAGAATATTTAGCAAATCAAAAATAAATTAAGGACATATTATTTATCTAGATACGCGTGTTTATTATAAGGCTAATATAAATTAAAATTCAAAATAATAGGTTATTTAAGATTTTAATATTCTGCATAAAACTTAAAATGAATAATCTGAAAATGTGTATTTTTTAAACAAAAAATTTAATTGAGGCATTTTTTACTAATGTTTCATTAATATTTATTGTTAAACAATTGTAACAGTCATTTTTAGTTTCTTTCATTTCATCCAGTTTGTTTCACTTTCATCAATATTCTGGAAGAAATAGATCTCTTCAAGAGAGATGAAAAAGTTTTCGCAATATTATTTCCCCCCTTTTACTTGAAATAAATGTGCAAAATTGATTCTCATAAAGTTTTAGATCTTTTTACAATTATTTACTTAAAAGTTGTTGTCAAATTTTTATTTTATTTTATTAAAAAAACTGTTTTTAGCTCAGATTAAACTGTGCTATGCTTCACCCCTACTTAAGCGCATCCTATTTTCCGGGGTGTCAGTTAACTTACTCACCCCCCATATTTTCCAGAGTATAAGTTGATCTATATGAACGTGGACTCCTATATTAAACTTCGAGTCGCGATGGCTCAGGGGATAGAGCATTCGTCTACCAATGAGGTGAACGGGGGTTCGATCCCGGCAATGGCTGGTCGATACGAATTCCGCACCCGGCTTGCACCGACCACAGTGTTGACGTGAAATATCCTCAGTCCTAGACGGATCCCTTAAAGTCCCCTTGCCGTCAGGCTAACCGTGGGGGGCTCTCGTGGTCTTTCTCTCCATGTAACTCAACTGCGGGTTTGCTCCATCAAAAAGTCCACCACGAAGGCAAATTTCTCCCAATACTTGATCCAGGAGAGTTCCCTTGTCTTCTGGATTGGGCTCAAAATTACAAGGCTTCGGAGTTTAACATTAGCAGTCGTAAACCCAAAAATTGGATCCGCTGTTCAACGTCGGTTATAATATATTCAACTTCAAAATAGTACATTTTGTGTCTAAGTTGTATTATTAAAAACCTGAAGTGCCCTTGCAGAAAAACAAACTTTTTGCAAATTAATAAAATTCAGTTATTTAAAGGTAATAATGGGTATAGACAAAAAATAAATATCATATCATAAAAAATAATCATTATCAAGGCTTGGTAGTTATAGCAAAACATTCTTTAACTTTTTTTATTTAAAATTATCTTTTGTTTTTGGTCCTTATCTTTTAATTACCGAGATTTTTCTGCAAGTGTTAATTCAAGGGTCGACTTACCTAATGAACACAAAATGTGCTATTTTAGAAGTTAAATGCACAAAAAAAAAAAAAAAAAAAAAAAAAAAAANAAAAAAAAAAAAAAAAAAAAAAAAAAAAAAAAAAAAAAAAAAAAAACTTTTCTTTTCTGCGGAATATTTGAATCACGTATTTAAATAATCACTTTTGGCGCACTCAATTTACGACGATAATATCGTAAATCGATGTAATGTTTCAATTGTATTTTCGGCAGTTATTAATAGTGATTTTCACGTGGATTTTAAATATCCCGATATGTTTCAAACAATATGGAAAGTCCGAATCGTGCGTATCGTAAATTTTGAGTATTTACTTTTTAAGGCAATAATTCTATCGAATTTTCTTCAGTTATTGCTATTAATTTCTCTATAGTTTTAAATCTGATATATATATATTTTTTTTTATGCGATATTATTTATTACAACAACGTAATCTCGAAACAAAACGCGCATTTGAGGAGCCCGACTCCCGGGTTTTCGTCGTCGCTCCCCCCCCCCCC